>NC_051444.1:27249944-27418560 GCF_001649575.2 Kryptolebias marmoratus
GGGGGGGGGGGGGGATGTGTGTGTAAGGGAATGAGATGAGCAAAAACAAACATACCGTCAAAATTGTTGGAGTCACAAAGGCCCAGCACAGTCTCCAGAATCTGTTTGGCTGAAAACCAATCATCATTTCGATGTCCTCACAAAACCTCTGCAGACCTGTGAGAGAAAAAAATAAGAAATAAGATCAAAGAAGAAAAATGAGAGGAAAAAGGAAAGTGAAGACACAGTGAGTGACCTGGGTTTAATAAGGTTTCTTAAAAAAAGAGATCAGCAAATTCCATCCATCTTTGTGTGTGTGTATGTGTGTGAATATGTGTGTAAGAGTATCAGATTCTTGGGAAACGCGTGAGGGAGCAGATGGCTTCATTCCTCTGCCCTTATTGATGGATAACAGTGAGTGACATGAAGTGGCAGAGTCACCTGATCATTTCAATACGTCACCTGTACTGATGTTCTGACAAACTGAAGCACCCTTGCGTTGCCTCTTGGTAAAAGCCTCCTGACACACCTGAGCCCTGAGTGTGTGTGTGTGTGTGTTTGACTTATCCATAACAACAGAGACCCCTGGTGGTTACACAGGGAATATGAAGGGAAATTTACTGACCAGAATGGAAAACATTTGGGGCAAAAACCCAATTTCCCCTGAAAGGCCTGCAGAAACCATTAAAGTCTCCCAGATGTAACTGATGTCCCTGCTGAGGTGCTCCAGTGTGCTTAAACAAACGTACTCAGTGGGTGAAGGGTGTGGGTGCAACTCTGTTACACCTCAACAACTGTCACAAGAAAACACAGTACATATTAACCAATCACCATTGGATGATTTTTATCATCTGAATGGCGAAGGTGGATGGTAATGTTTTTACATATATGTATTTGTATGTCTGATCATTTGTCTGTTAGCAAAACAACTCGTGAAACCCAGAAGGTAATAGTTGGGTGTACATTTAAAACTGAATAACCTTTAGAGTCAACCCAGTTCAAGATGGCTGCTACGGCCAACTGATCTTAGAAAACACAGAAATTCCTGTAACTCAGTCAACTTTTTCAGATGCTGAGCTAAAAAACAACATGGTAGTAGCTAGGAGTTATCCCGAACACATACTCTCAGCATTAATATGTTGCGCAACAACACTTTGTGATATTCCAGGATATTTTACATAATGTTACTTTCAAGTTTTGGCCAAAACAGCTATATATAACTCCATCATTTCTCAACATAAGATGATCTTAGTCTAAAACTCTGGTATGAAATGCAGCAGGTGATACAAGGCCTTTAATTTATTTAGCCTTTATTTAGCTTTCTGTTGCAAGTTTTTAACATAGCTGCTTATTATGAACATAATTTTTCTGCAGACATGCAGAAAGGAAAGAAATGCAAAAATCTCTGGAAAAGTGTGAAACAACTAAAAACAGTGGCATGCTGTTGCTTACAAGCAATCTATTGTACATTATGGAATTTTTACAACACAATTCATGCTTTTTTAATGTATTTTGGGGGCGGTTGGGGAGGTGGAATAAAAATTTTAATAGGTCCAAAACAATTTCTTTATGAACTCTGTACATCTCACAAAAAAGTCTGCAGATTCCCACACATTCAGGGTGCAAGGTGGGTGTGCTAAGTGGTGGATTGGGTGCTAGATGATAAATTCTTAACATATAAATAGAACTAGGATAACAAAATCACAGTAAAAAGCTCACATTTAAACTTTCTTGTTTTATCCCCCTAAAAACAAATATTGTTTTTGTTTGTTTGTTTGTTTGTTTGTTTAAGACAGTTCTAGTAAAGTCATTTTAATCAAAACCTTCTGGTCGATAAAAGCAAATTAAATAAATTGTTATTCTACTTCTACTCCTAATAATAAGAGGTTCATGCTGCCTGTGGGAACTGTTCTGTAATGGTTTCTGTTAAGCTCTGGGAAGTCTAACCAGATTTTTGAATCCTTCAAATGGGGAAGTGGTTCCCTCCAGCTCCTTCTGGGGGATCCCAAGATGTTCCCAAGCCAGAAAGAATATATAATTCCTCCAGCAAATTCTGGGTCTCCTCTGAGTGGGACTTGTCCGGAAAACCTCCAAAGGGAGGCACCCAGGAGGCATCCTATTCAGATGCCTGAACCACCTCAGCTGACTCCTTCTGATGAGGAGCAGTGGCTCTCTTCCGAGCTCCGCCCAGATGATGGAGCTCCTCACCTTATCTCTAAGGCTGAACCCGAACACCCAAGGGAAGAAGTTCATTTCAGCCTGTGATATCGGCACCCTCCATGAGGGCACACTGACCATCAAGATTGAGATTGCTGAACCATCAAGAACCAGCAAGGTTGAGTGCTATGTGAGCCAAGCAGCAGGCTAGGTAGGTGTGATGACTCCTAGCAACATAAACTAGCTTTATTTATTTATTCATTTTATTTTTGAAATATTTCAAAAGCCATTTTTTGTTGTATTTGTATTTAAATAAAATAGAAGCTTAATGAGAGTTTATTAAGCTCAAGCTTCAATCTAAAAATGTAACTTTATTTCAAATTATATTTTTGTTTCTGAACATTATCTATCACCAATACTGTATATTAACCATTAAACGTGAGATGAGATCAAAATTTCTTTCAAAAAAGGGGTTTTTACAACATATTAACTAATAGGACAGTTATGTTAAACTTAGTTATCTTTGCTGATCTGTGTATTGGCCTTTATTCCACATTGCTGGATAAAACTATCACAACATTGGCGTCCACCAGATCTCATTTCTAGCATTTGAATTTAATTTTTGCTTAGGTAACAGATCTTGTCGCACTCTTGTACTCACCATAAAAGTAGGAAATCCCAATAAGCTCAAAGATTGCAATGATGACCAAAGAATAAGAGGCTGCATACGTGTCCACCAACTGCAGCATGTACATCCCGCTCTTTAATGGCAAACACACAAACAAAACATAAAAAACACATTTCAGGCTGATACCAATCTAATTTTTATGTTTTTCTTCTCTGTTTTTCTAACTCCAGTGTACCACATCACAGGCATTTTAAAGTAAGAACCCTACATTAGACTGTATTGTTTTTCCCTAAAAGATGCGTTTTATTCCACTCGCTGAGCCCGGCCTCTAAAGACACAGCTTTGTTCTGCATGCAGATAAGTTGTTTGTATTTGTGCTTTATGTGTGTACCTCTGTTATCATGGGGAAGCCCAGGATGAAGAAAGCGATGCAGCAGACCAGAGTGAAGAGCGGTTTGTGTTTCCTCAAGTATTTTGGGAACTCGTCTGACACGGACGTTACGATGGTCTCAATGGTGGCAAACTGAGAAGAAAGAGAGCAGGAGGAGGGGACAAACATGAAGAGACAGGAGAGAAGACTGGGTGAGGGAGGGAGGGAGAACAGCTCAAAATTAACAGCCTGCAGCCAGCAGGTTTACCTCATTTAAATCTGAGCAGCTGCTGCTGTCAAAGCTTCCCTATCTAGTGTTGTGGCGCATTTGTCTTTAGTTTGTCCACTTTTAGAGTAATTTCATTCAGTTCCAAAACAATTTAATAGAATATTTGTCACTCTGAGCGGGAGGAGGAAGCAAAAACAAGAGGAGTTAAGTTTACAGAGAAACAACCTGACAGGTGGAAGTCAGTCTAAAAGGAAGGGAACTGGTGAAAGGCGCTCTGAACTCAGAGGAGATCAGTGGATGAATATATAAACAGAGAGGCTGGTGTCGTGTGAGCGAATGTGTGAAAATACAGCAGGAACGCACCAGCACTGAGCTCAATCTGCCACTTCCCAATTCCACTTCTTCCTCCTGAGCTCCCAAAACTAATTTCCTGTCAACATCCCAAGCCTATTACCGGTGAGCTGCTTCCTACAACAAAGCTGCCAGCCCTCTCCTCTGAGCCGCCACTGCCAAGGCAAAACAACATCATCATTTAGTGTTTCTGTTGACTTGTGTCTTAATGCCTCGCTCTGCCCTCTGCTCGGCTCAGGAGCATCTCAGCGGAAGGAGTCGCTACATTATGTGGAGCTGTTTGCTCAGGATCATAACGAAAGGTGCTCTGGACTAAAAACGCGTCACAGAGAATGAAATGTTTATTTACTGAAGATAAATCGTGTGAATTAGTGCAGTAACTGACACAATTAATCTTTGTAACATATACTGTAGGTGTAGATATCAGAGGATTTTAAAAAAATGACACAAATTGCAGCAGAATTTACTGACTTTTTTTTTTTTTGCCTGCGTGCAGATCAAAGACATGCTACAGAGAAAACAGAAAAACATCCTTATTTACATGTAGCTGATGGAACATCATTATTGTTTATGTGCTGAGGGGAAGTTCAGTAGTCATGCTTAGATTTGCTCTAGTTTGGGGCTCGTGGACAGTAAATTTGTCCAAGCGTTTTTGTTGTCCGCTTCCTGTGCTCTCCTAAAAACACAACGCTGATCGAGTTAATAAACTAAAACTATAAACTGAAAGGCATCAAATCAACTAATGTTAAAATAAAAACAGTTTGTTACACTCGGCTGATACTGTCAGAAAATACAAATTAAAAACATACAAAAATATTTCTGTCTTTTTTAATAACTTTTAAGATTAAAACTGTGCAGCCAGGTGTTGCTGTTGAAAACGATGGTGTAGAAGAAGAAGTAGAAAGAACTTAAGTGCTGAAATAATAAAAGGGGAGGATTTGTGCAGATCAGTGTGATATTCAAGTATAAAAATATGATGGAAACTATTTTTCATAAGATAATAAACATGCACATTAGCTGTGTAACATTACATTTTTACAATACAATTTCAATACTTAAACTTTAAACACACTGGGTCGTTAGTCAAACGTTAAATGTATTATTTTCCTAGTCATATTGACTTCTCTGATTTGAGTTAGTTGAGTTATCAAGAATTCAAATGCCCAAGACATAAAATCTAGCTGTAGGTTTGTGATGTTAAAATAAATGAGAGACGTGTCCCAGTAAAATGCTGGTAATACATTTTGTCATTTAAAGTTTTCTTGTATGTTTGAAGATATATTTATGTTGAAAGCCAAAAAAAATCCTTGATGTTAAAAATACATTGGTGGTTCTCTGATTGCCCACTGGCGAAGAGACTACGATCCTTTCACAACAAAAACTTTGGACTGTTGATAGTGGTCAGACTCATGGATGAAGGTTATGCAAAGGAGTTCACTGTGGAGAAATGCACTCATTAAAAAAAGTCTTTATATCTGTTTTTGACCAGCTGCAAAATGCATGCATGTCTTGAAACATTCACAATGGTTTCTTGATTTCCTGACGTGAGTCGCAGGGCCTTGTTCTTGTGTTGCATAAATTTTCAACCCGTTTGAAAACTTTGCAAGACCAGTTTTCTCTCAAAATAGTCACAGAGTTGTTGAAGGCATTCAAAACCCGTCTCGGACCCTTCCCAATTTAGTTTCTGTAAGTCAGAAGTGCAAGAAATGTAAGATACCTTTGGGAAGGTCTGCTGACTTTTGACACCAAATTGTGACTGATTGGTGTAATCTGGAGTGGAATAATATGGAATAGATTGACACATAATTAAGAGACTGTAAATAAATTGTCACAAAATAAATGCATGAAATTTGCAAGTTACATATGTAAACAAATGTGTCAAATATACCAAGTAAGTGCGATTCCAAATAAAAATGTGTGGAATTTCTTACAATTTTGTTTCTCCAACTAGTTGCCAACAGTCACAGCCCAGTGAGAAACACGCTTTGGCTTAGTATTCTTCCATAATGTAAATTCATAACTTAAAAAAAATAATAATAAAAGTGTGAATATTCGGTGCCACATTCAGTGTTGCATGGTTGCAAAAAAAAAAAGACTAATTTGCTTCTTTTGTTTGTTTGTTTAATAAATCCGTGTTTCCACAAGTCTTTAGTCCAACATATCAAACAATAGTTTTGAGAAAAGGAATAGGAAAGACATCAAGTTGATTCTGACAAATAAACCAGATATAATTTAATGGTTAGATTCACACTGTTGTTCCCAAACTTTCAGATCAACTTCCCTCTAATCACGCTGATACGCTCCGTTCAGCTACCTGGAGAGCTCCAGCACCGGAGCAGACAGTCCCAGCGGGTGGCGTGCATGGGTAATTATGTTAATTGGGTCAATGCCTGCAGTGTTTACACATGACTTGATGTTACCACTAAAGTTGAGTGTTTACTCTAGAGCAAACAAAATCATGAGACAGGTTCTTTTTTTTTTTTTTTTTTTTTTTTTTTTTGCAAAGATAGACTCTTCTGTTGCTTCAAAGGAAGGCTGTGATACACACTCTAGTTAAATAAAGATACTCAGTAAATTTTAACTTCTTGCAGGGTTTAAACACTAATGTTTAACAGGGATGAGCTATTGAGTGTCCTTTTTTTTTAAATTAGACATTACATATATATATATTTTTAATACAACATTTCACCATGGGGAACACGTCTCACATTGTTTAGCACAAACACTATTTATCCCACTCTAGTCACCTGAGTTTAACCACATCTGTAATGTTCATAATGAGCAACATCTGCTGGAGTTTTGGCAGGGATGTGATCAACATCCTGTGCTCCCAAGTGGCCAAAGCGTTTCTCACTAAGCCAGTTATGCAAGTTAAGATGAGTGTTGATATTACTCTCAGCAGGAAGTGTTCTCACTGCAGAGGTGAGGTTAACTACATTTAGCATCCAAAGAAAAATACAAATTTTATTTTAACACATACTTTTGGCATTCCATTGATCCATATATTATTTACATATCTTTCTTTTTCTATGTATTCATTTACTTAGTTTTTGAAGACATGTGAACTACAGAATTCCATCTGTACAACAAACACAGTAAAAGAGCAACGGTTACCATGGTATCAAGTCCAAGAGTCAGGAGCATGAGGAAGAAGATGATCGCCCAGAAAGGAGACAGGGGAAGCCTGGTTAGAGCCTCTGGATACACCACAAATGCTATGCCTGGACCTGAAAAAACAGGCACACACACGTATCTGTATACGTACACAAATGAGGAAGTGCTTGCAGTGCTGCGCAAAACTTTTAATCCGCCCGTAATTTCTTTACAAGGAGCCAGACTGTCTTGTAACCTTTTTAAAGTGGTCCTGATCAATAGTTCTCCAGACCCCTTGGGGGTCTTTAGAAGAGGGGGGGTGAGGTGGGGTAGATTTTGTCTGCTTTTTCTCATTCTCTCTCCAGTCTCTGTATCTGATCATAACAGTGCATACAACAGGAAAGTGGAGGACAAAAGAAGTGTCAAGCCTAGAAGACAATCACTAGCAGATGAACAGTTTAAAAATCATGTTGTTAAAAAAAGAAAAGAACAGAACAGCGAAGACAGGAGATGCAAGAGATGCATCATCTCTCAGTTAATCATGTATTTTATACCAAGTTTTCAGACTCTTTAGGAATCCTCGTTTTGATGCTAAAATCTTATTTTTGTCTGTCAAACTGTTATCTTTGATATGTTTCATTGATTGGCTCTTTGTTTAGTTTTCTGTTATGTCGACACAACAATGGTTCATGCCTTGAGTTTAGGAACCTTAGAGTTAAGTTTCCTAACAAGCAAAAAACATTCTTCTGAAAATGTTAGGGTCCTGGACTGAAAATGAGTGAAAAAGCAGCCAAAATCGAAAGAAAAACATTCAAATATCTTTAGAATGTCAAAACAAGGGCACTTTAAAAAAAATTACAATAAAGTGTGACTGCTTAGAAGCAAAATATAAAGAAATAAGGGATGAGTCAAGAGAAATACAGAACTGTGCATAGTCTCCACAGCATCATAAAAGTGTGTTTCATTGAGGAGCTACTGGGTTGGTTTCCTTACCCTCATCTGCAACCTTCTCTATTGGCACCTTCAACTCCTGGGCCATGAAACCAATGACAGAGAAGATGACAAAACCAGCAAATATACTGGTAGCACTGTTTGTACAAGTCACTATAATGGTGTCCCTGAAAAGACAAACAGGTAAAGAGAGGGGTGAGAGGCTTCATAAGCAAACATTCTCTGTGCCTATATGAGTGCCGCAATATTTAAATAAAACATGTGAACATTGAATACTTGTATGTGTTTTCATATATTGTACAGGCCATCACTAGCTTACATCAACAAAGATAAAAGGTCCAACAGTGCCCTCTGGTGGTAAGAAGAAAAACTGTTTGTGAATACAAGGCTCTGAAATGTGTCATATAAAACAGGTCCACAGGGTGGCGCACTGCTTTATTTAAAAAAAACTTGTTTTTTTTTAAACCAGTAATGGGTAAATAGCTCTTTTATAGCGCTAATAACACAACTATTCTACTTTGAGAGTTTAAAACAGTGTAATTTAAAAAATAAATACACAAAATAACTAAAATTTGCACTCTTTTCAGACATTTCTACCAGACATCCAGATACAGCATCATGCATCTGTGGTGACAGGTTAAATATGTCTGACAGAAGCATAGTTTACCTTTTAAGTGTTTACCTGTAGCAGTTATTGTGAAACTTATTGTAGGAGGAGAGCGTGATAAGGCCTCCCCACGCAGCCGACAGAGAGAAGAAGATCTGAGTGGCTGCGTCCTTCCACACCTGAGGACGAAGCACGGACGCGTGAACAAGGAGGAGAAGAACCAGGCAGGCAAAAGACGGAAGCTGAAACATGTTGCTGCCTCAGGACAGGAGCAATTCTCATGTACCTTTGCGTCATTCAGTTTCTCCCATTTCGGAGTGATAAAGTAAAGGATGCCGTCGGCGGCGCCGGGGAGGGTCACTCCTCTGATCAGAAGGATGATCAGCACCACGTAGGGAAACGTGGCTGTGAAATAAACCACCTGACCAAAGAGGTGACAAGATGAAAAACATCATGTAAGAAAAAAAAGAGGAAACATGTAAAGAAAGAAAGGCAGAGGATAATTCAGGGTTCTTATAGTTTCTGTGGTTTGAATATCCAAACTTGCCACCAAACATGCAATAATTTGCTTGTGTCTGTGTGTGTGAGTGTGTTTGTCTGTAATGTTAACAAATATCTCATGAACCACCAGGTTGGTTTGAATGAAGCTCTTAGAAAATAATCATGAGATGTACATCTGCAACTGATAACCTTTTGGAGTCAACCCCATTCAAGAAAACACTAAAATGACTACAAGCCAGACAATTTTACAGTTATTTAGATCAAATTTGGTGTGGCAGTAGTTGAGAGTCATTCACAACTAGAGTTGCCAGTTGTCACCTAAAATAAGGACCTGTTTCATATTTGAAAGTAAAAAGATGCACTCCATATTAGGCTGATAAGGAATTCACTTTATTTCTTATTTTTTAGAGCCAGTGCATATCTGTTTTAGATGATTAATGAAATAGGTGCAACAGTGATTTTGTCTAATCAGAGCTGAAGAATCATGTTTTTTTTTCTGAAAGGAAAAAGGCTCAACACAGAAATATACTTTATTTAACTGCAGCTGTGAAGAAGTTTGTTGTTTTAGTTGCTGTTGGTCTGTGAAACTGGACAGCATTTTGCTTAAAGTGGCAGCTGATTTCTAACACAAATGTTGTCAACCATATTCATTCTCCAAACACTAACTGATCACAAGAGATCTGGTTTTATTTGTTTGCCATTACCTGCTGGAGTCATCTGTGTCTGTCTGTTAGCAAAATATCTCCTGAACCACTAGACACATTTATTAAAACTTTCAAAAAAATAATCATTAGGTGTACATCTATAACCTATTAACTTCTGGAGCCAACCCGATTCAAGATAGCCGCCACAGCCAACTGACCTTTGGAAAAATAACAGTGGTTATATCTTAGCCAATCAGCCAAGTGTACAGATCTTGAGCTAAGATTTAGTGTGGTAGTTACTGGGCATGATCCTCATCACATACTCAGAGTGTGACGCGTTGAGCAATATTTTGTTTAAATCTTTGCCATTAATGGTTAGAGTCCATTGTGTCTGTCATTTAGAAAAACAAACAGCTAATCTGCTTTAGCCAACACAAAAATGGTTATAAGCTAAAAGTTGGTGTGGTAGTAGCTGAGTCATCCTCAACAGATTCTCTGAGTGCTATCACATCTTGCAAGATCTCACAATATCACACAAGACTAACGTCATTTACAAGGTTTGACCAAAACAGCCTGAACGCTATCCCTTGTCATCGTAAGACCATTTTAGTCTAAAACTCCGGCATGAGAGGTGCCAGGCGATGTGCATTCCTTCAAGGACTGACAGACCTTTAGTTTATATTATTTTCTTCCTATTTGCTGATTTTTTTTTCTTTTTAAAAGTAGTTTGTATTATTTCTAAACCAAAACCTTTCATAGTGTAAACCACACTGTAGTTAGCATCATAGCTTATTTACACAGAGACTCAAATCAGTCATATACTCTATTATTATGTGCTTTACAGAATCCATTTGCCATTGGTTGCAGTGTTTTAATAAGCTTTTGCTTTGTCACAACATTTAATTCCATCTGAAATTGCATTATTTTTCTTTCACAAAGTCCTACATCAACAAAGGCAGAGTTGGACAGTTTTCTGAAGGACATATTTATGATTTCTAATAATGTTAAGGGTTGGACTCTAAGCCCCAAAGTCTTGGTCTTGTCATCTTGGAACATACTTGTATCATGAGGAGAAAGAAGGCTGGTTTCAGAAGGCTGCACAGCTGTTTAGGCCCAGCGCTTTGGCCACATTTCTTCTTAGAAGATGATGATTGTCCTTTTGGGTTTTAGTGATGTGTTACACTACTTTTAATCCAAGTTTATAAATTTTAATAATTCTTCATTTGTATTTTTGCTTAAACAAACAATATTTTAGTCCTTCTGAAACAAAAGCAGCTTTTATGACTACAGATTGTGTTTACTTCTGACATTATTAAATAAGGAATGAGAAGCTACTGACTGACACTAAATAACTTGTCAGCTGTTGAGAATTAATCCATGTGCATTTAACACAATATCAAAGTCAATTTTCATGTTTTGATTAGATTATGCTTTTTGGTATTGCCTGATGTGTTTTATCAAATTTGTGGTTCAAGAAAAAGCTACATTTACATTTTCTTTTGTGCCAAAAACCACGTGGATGGGACTGTTTTCCACTTAATCTCAGTTGTATTGTATTGCATCTCTATGTCCACTAGAGGGCAACATAATACAATAATCTTATCTTAAATGTTTTAATTCCTGTGTTTTCTGCCAGTGCAGAGACATGTGACCACTACTCAACTAGAGGAAGGTATCATTGAGTAAAAACACCAATTTAACGAGTCAGTGTCTAACCAGTGAAGTGTTTTCTTCATTAAAATTTTAAAAAGAATGAAACAAGTTTCATTTAAAACACTGATATGTCAGCCATCAGACTGTTTGTAGAGATTGTTTTCTTTAGCAGAGACAATTAAAAGAACAGAATGATGTATTTTGTGGTATCATCTACAGCATATATTAAATATTAATGAGTTAAAACAGCCTGAAAGGTAAAGAGTTATTGTTCACAAGAAGTTAAGCTTTGATAACTCTTTTTCTCTAAATAGAATGTTTGAGCCTAAAACCTTCAAATTGTGTTATTACCTTTAGCTATGTTATATTGTAGTTAGTTTTATTATTTTATTTGATCTTATAAATACTGAAGTGTAAACCATTTGAAGAGATCAGAGCAGAAGTCTTATTGTGTCTCGTTACCTTTCCCGATGACTTGATTCCTTTGGCTAAAGAGGCATAGACAATGAGCCAGGCCAGGAAGAGGCAACCTGCCAGAGGCCAGCGGATGTCTCCTGGATATTCAATCCCTTTAGAAATATGCAACACGTTGTACCTGCAGGCATGAGTCAACAAGTTAGTCAGCCTCAACGCAAATGTCAATAAAAACGAAACATTGTGCAATAAAAATGAATGGTAAAAGTCCAGATGTCACCTTTCTCCATCTTCAAAACTCATTTATTGGCATAGTTTTCTTTGTTGTTGTTGTTGTTTTATTTTATTTTATTTGAGAAAATCTTCCACAAATGTGAAATTAATTCAAATAATTTCTCACGTAAAATCAGATTGATTTAATAATCCATATATGATCAGGCATGTGTAATATGTGGGTAAAAAAATGTATTTGTGCTGTTTGGTGATATTCTTTGTAATGTGTTTTTTGAAATAAAATTACATAATAGAATGAATTATTTTTTTGCAAAACTTTAACATTGCCTTGGAGGAAATTACTCTGAGATGAACTCTAAGACTAAGTGACACTTTAAAAAGATATTTAGATGTTGTAAAGGGCCACGTGAAACTCCCACTTTAAGCATCAAGTTCAAGAAAGTAAGCTAAACTTTACAACTATTATCATTTATAAACTAAAAACCTTTATCCTGCAGCCAAATAATTTTATTGTAGGAACCTATAAACCAAAAAAGAACATGAGAAGCAAACAGTTTTTATTATCTGAATGGATAAAACTCATAAATGGACCTGGCAACTAAACTTTACAATCAGTTTTACGTATTTATATATATAACACAACTGTTTCAGACTTCACTCACTTGAAGTATTCTTCACTGGGGCTGACATAGGTTTTGTTGGTGTCCAGAGTCATGTTCAGCAGCTTTGTCAGGTTTCCCACAGCGTTTGCGGACAGACAGAAACTGGAGTTCTTGATGGAAATGGTGTTTCTGTCCCGCAGGATGCACGAGTCTGTTCCAATCAGAAACCAACACATGTGAACTGGGAGAGACTGGCAGGAGGGGGAACAGGGGGGCAGAACTTCCTGTACTCTCAGGATTCTGCACCGGGTAAAGTGAGGGTGAACAGATGGATTTGACTTGCATGGAAAAAAAACTGAAGAGAAAGGAGATTTCTGCAACAGGGATGCAGCTGCGTGGAGCCTTTAGGGCATGCAACTTAAATATATCTGCACCACATTTCACATACTTCATGTAAAATAAGAAGAAAGCCTTTTAGAATATTTAATATTGTTGTATTTTGTTCATGCAAAATTTCAAAAGCTTGTAAAAGTTGCTTTGCAAGCACTATTGTGTGTTCAAGTCAAAATGTTTTATATATAAAAAAAAGAATTGCACACAATCACTGACAGAGTGGACAAAATCTGAATCTTGTTGCAGAAACCAAATTGTCACCTCAAAACTAATGTAGTATAAAGTATATATTTATCTTTTTCACAAAATAGTTTTTAAGGAAACACAGGGCATATGATATTTTTATAAATCATGTGAAGCAGAATGCAAATCCAGTTCAGAGCATTCAGTGTACTAAATGTAAAGTATCTTCTTGCTAAATTACAATTTAGAATTTGTTGCCACTTTTTATTAAATTACAATTAATGCATTTTTGTGATTGTTTGTGTGTTTGTTTGTTTGTTTTTGTCAGAAAATGAGTGGAAAGACAAAGTTGTATGAAATGGACTTGCAGTTCCGATTGCAGCCAGCAGGGGTCAGTGCGGGGCTCACCGCAGCACTGCAGCAGCCCAGATCTGTACAGTAAATTTGTCAAGCAAGCAGATTTTGTGCTGAATTTACAGAACAGCTGATGCCAAATATTACCCGAAACCGAACGAATTCAGATTTTTATTCGACGCACAATAACGCGGAACGATTCCGTTTCCGTGGCTTCACCATTTCTTTAAGGAAAAACACATCTTTTTTCCCGCAATTTTGATAAAAATCACATTACAGACTGAATCTACAGCAGGTTTGATTAGTTACGCACATATTTCAGTTCCACTGCCAAACGAGAACTACCTATAAAGCGCATAGAAGAGGTCTGATTGAATTTCTTTATCCTAATCTGTGCCGCGGAGGCCCCTCGCGCGTGTTTCATCGGCCCTCCGCTTCATTAGAAACACATCAAACAGATAAATGAGCTGCTCTTCGTTTGTCTTTAATCGTGCAACACTGCAGAGATCGCAGGTCAGGATTCATTATACTGCAGGACACCTCAGCTGAGGGAGTCATGACGCATTGCGCATTGTAGGGGAGAGGGGGGCTTTTGGTGTATGCGTGTGTGTGTGTGTGTGTGTGTGTGTGTGTGTGTGTGTGTGTGTGTGTGTTAAGGTGTGTGTGTCTTACCTAACAGAAGCATGTCTTTGTCCTTACATTCCAGCGTGTTCCACACATTCCTACAGTTAGCCCATGGCAGTGAGCCCTTCAACGAAGCGAACAGGTAGTACAGTGTCCAGCACATTATAATGTTATAGTATATGGCTATCAAGACAGATATTATCAACATGGCAATCCCGCAACCTAAAATAAATAAATGAGACGAAATATATAAATTACTCTTTAAGGGAATATTTTTTAAAATTCGTGATGATGAGACTTTTTTTTAATGATACATGGTGTGACTGGTTTATACCTTGCAGAGCGGGAATGCACTTCCAAACGGACACGGGCCCCTGGCTGGCGAACTGGCCCAGGGAGACCTCCAGCAAAAAGATGGGGATCCCGGCGATGCCCAGCATGGTCAGATAGGGAATCAGAAAAGCACCTGGAGGGAGGAGAACACACAGGGGGCTACAGAGGACCGTACCTAGAAGCAGCAAATCCTGAAAACTAACGGCACAAACTTAGACATATAAATGCAATTACGAAAGAAAAGCCCCTTTGTCTGCCTTTTAATGACTGGATTATTTAATAAAACGTTACCGAGTTGGCTTCTGGTGCGTGTGAACAAATTTATTCTAGTCATTTATATTAGGATTGGTGCAGTTTTAGGATTTATTTCGCTTTTATTAAATAAAAAAGATCAGAAATTTCCCCTTCGAGTCATTTTTATATATATTTTTTAATGTTAAACAGAAAGTCGTACTGTAAAGAAGTGTTAAATACATAAATAAAAACATTGAAAATGCATTCAAATAATTCTAATTCGTACTTCAGCTCAGTTTTCAGTAAAAAAAAAAAAAAAAGTGATTTTTTTTTTTGGTTTGTTTGTTTCTTTGAGAAATCCAACCTCTGACCAGAACTCTTACCTCCACCATTTTGGAAGGCAAGATAAGGGAACCTCCACACGTTCCCCAGTCCCACCGCATAGCCCACCATGGACAGAATAAAATCCATCTTATTGGACCAATTTCCTCTGGCCTTATTCTCGTCTCCCCCCTCGTCATCATCATCCTCATCCGCCTGAGAGGAAGAAAGGAAATATTATTATTTTTTTCTCCATACCAATAAATGTAATTAAATCCCTTAAAACTAATCCACCTGGCAACTTCATCGAATCTCAGCAAGAAACAACTACATAATAAAAAGGCTTTTATTGTGAAACGATTTTTTTTTTTTTACACATCTAACATTTCGATGCTTTTTTAGTGGCTTATATACATTTTTTATAGATGCTAAAAATGTTGCCACAAACTAAAAAAAAAATTTTTTTAAATATTTCGTCCAATAAAAACAGAAACTGTGCTATTTTCCTTGTTAATACATGACAATTAGAATTCAGCAGAAGCGTTTCCAGATCAATTCCACATATCGGCTTGTTTATCCTCTGATGCAGCACTTATCCCCACGAGCTGATTGATGACGACAAACAAGTTGCCACGTTTCGGAAACAGAGACAACGAAACATCGCTTCGAATCCCTGCTAATGAATGTGAAATTACAACAGCCGGACATCACCGGACAGATTAGATTCAAATGTGAGTTGCATGTGAAGATTTATTTTAGGAAAACACGNGGGTGGGGGGAGTGGGTGGGGGTCGGAAATGATCCGCAGTCTCGTGTGCAGCGCTGCCTATCAGGCGGGAAACACCTGGGCTTCTGGGCCATACCAAGTGCTGCTCTGCTGGGAGCGGGGGAAACACCGGAAAATACCGCGAGATTACGGCTCGGTTCTTCCAACACCTCGTTTTAACTGCGAGCAAAATCGTCCGAAACGCGTCACCGTAAACGAGTCTCGCCTCTGAAAAAGCGCTCGGTCCTGAGTGTAAGTCTAGAGATCACTGAATCGGAGGTATCGCGTCGCTCTCTTGTGGGAAGGATTTTTAGCTGACATAAGCGGGATTTAAAGTTTTACATCAGGTTGATGCGGAGGGAGGGCAATGAAGAGAACCAAACGATGTGCAGAGGAGTGACTGGAAACACACAATACAGTTCAAAGCAAATATTTCAGGTGTTAGGGTTTAATGAACAGTTTAGAGTCACAGTGATTTTTTTGTATTTGATATTATAGCAGCCTTAGAATGAACCACCCAAACCTACGACAATAAGGATCATAATAATGGACTTGAAATACATCAGGATCTTGTAATCAACGTGCATCCATCGACTGAGCTCGGTAGTTGTTCTAAACACAAACACAGAAACATCCACAGAGTCTGAAACCAAAAGCACCGAGCAAATCTGCAGGTTCATCCATTATTATTATTATTATTATTATTATTATTATTATTATTATTATTATTATTATTATTATTATTATTATTATTATTATTATTGTGTGTTTTTTGTTTAAGTGGTGACGCACAGAAACACCCAGAGCGCATCTGCCTCCAGAGACGGATCATTGAGCTGACTTACCCCAGCCACGGTGCCAGGCTGAACAGACGTGTTCCCATCTGTTCCCAGTATGATGGTGGTCTGGCTCATGGCCGTCCAGTTGCCCGCGGTGTTGTTTTGCTCCGCGGTTGCCCGGAGCGGGTCGCGGGCCGAGCCTGCGGAATCTTTCCTCAGGGCCGAGTTGAGGGCCACCGACCCTCCGGGGGCGGGCGGCGGCGGCGGCGCGCTTTTAAACGTCCCATATTCTTTATTGGCGTCCGGCTCTCCCGCTTTATTGTCCGCAGGGCAAAAAGTTTTGCTCTCGTTGCAGGGAGGCGGCTGGGGCGCCGGGTGGTGGTGGCTGTGGTGGTGGTGGGGGCCGACGGGCGGCGCGCACGGAGCCGTGTTGTCCGGCTTATTGGACGCGAATCCCGCGGCTCCTTCCTGCTGCTGCGCCGGGATGTAGCCAGTGGCCGGCTGCTTGGCCATCGCGTCCCTCTGGTCGGACGGATCCTGGAACATGAAAGTGACAGATCAGCGGCACGAGAGGCGACTTGACGGCTGGAAGCATGAAGCTGAGAGGGGGCTGCAGCCCGTCTCTGTCCTGGGACTTTCTGTCTTTTTTCCCCCCCCCCCCCCCCCCCCCTTCTCTAAACACTTTAATTTTAGCTCTGTGTCTATAGGGGTGTGTGCCACTGCATGAATGCAGAGTATTTGTGTGTGTTGGAGGGAGGAGGAGGAGTGGGGGAGTGCTCTGCTTCTCCAGTTCTGGCTTTCTGCAAGATTCTTTAATTTTACGCCCCATTTCCCCCCTCATGTCATTCAGCCACACACATCCACTGATTTTTATGGGCAATAGACAAGCTGCTGCGGGTCTCTGGGAGCTTGGCTCTCCCCGCAGGCAAGCAGCCCTCACCGGCGTTACAGCAGTGAGCGGACCCGGGGCGAATAAAAGAAATGATTCACGGAAATTTAACACATAGGGGGTGGGAAAGAAACCGGGAAATCTTCCAGATTAAACAAGCAAAGAAACAAAAAAAACTATCGGGTTACACTGATTGATTCATGCTTATTACGTTCCTAATTAGTTGAGAAACATGTTTAAGTTTATCCTTATTAGTCCATAAAACAAATAAATTGGGATCATGTAATAATAAAGATCCATGTAATGTTTAAAAGTCTTCCCCAAGAGAAGCGGAATGCCTGGAGAATAACGAGGAAAAGTTTTTGCGTTTCAGCACCACGGACAGCGCAACTACTTCTAAGTCCCAAACTGCCTTTAAAAAAAAAAAAGTGTCTCATTCACATGAAACCACACCACAAAGCAGTCCAAGCCAGATAAAATTGAGAGAAAGTTGTTTCTGTACACTTACCATATTTGCGCAGAGCTCTGCTTGGCGGGCTGGAAACAGCTGGAAACGGAGGAGAGGACTGGAAGCCAACTGGTTTATAGCCGTGCGAAGCAGCAAGTGCAAAGCTTTTCTGCAGCTCAGAGAAGGAAAGACTGGAGTTTTGCGTCAGTGCTGAGCAAGGTGCCCTTCGCGTGACATTTTCTTGATAATAAGAGTTTGATAAATCATTGGCCTTGGATTCGGATTTTTAAAGGGACTTGCTGAGCCAAGACACGACAGGGGCGCGTTCTTGTGCGTGCGTGAACTGGATGTCTTCTGATTACGCACGTTGCATGCGTGAGCGCTGGACGAACCGTTTTTCCAAAGCTGATTAATACACTCGTCTCAGGAGATGTGTATCTTACACCCACACATCCACACACACACACACACACATGGAGAACATGATTCAACGCTGCTGGTTTGGGATGGAGCTTTTCAGGTTTGGGTTGTTACCGGAAAAGCTCTAATGGCCAGAGCGCACTGTACTGAGGGACTTCTGGTACACGTACACGACTTTTTACACAAAGGCCTTATTTTTTGGATTCGCTTTTTGATTTATGCCCTCCACAGTTTGGCCTTCAGTGCGCAGAACAGCGTGTTGGATATGCGTTTAGGATGTTCAGTACTTAAAGAATCCGACTAGTCTTTGTAAAACCCAATAATAAAAAAAAGCAAATCAGGTATTTTCTAATTTAGGGGAAAACTGCCAAGGGTTAAATACAACACACTGCTGAATAGGATGAGCTAAAAATGGTTTGAACTTGCTATAAATAGTTTTTCCGCTTGGCGGGTTTTACGCAAAGCGCCTGAGGCTGAACGCGCGTCACCAATAGAGACATTGATCAAGTTGGGGAGGAAAAAAGTGGGCAAGGGCTATACAGAGCTACTCATTTGTTGAAGCTCTACACACGAAGGCTTTTTATTATTACTATTAAATCGTACATTTTAGGAGGAGCCAAAGCCACTGGAAGCGTGAGGGAAAACGCGTGACACTGAATTCTAAAATACTGCACTGCGCACACCTTTACTCGAGCCTGACTTTAAACAAAGCTGGAAGTCTAATAGGTGTTTTCATGAACATGTTAGCTTAAAAGAAAGAGAGAAAAAAAATGTTTCATTGATCAGAACACACCAGTTCAATTAGTTCAGCATTTCATCTAAAACTTTAAGCTTTACATGCTAAAAATACTCACATGAACAGGCCAAGATAAAGGAGGGAATTATGTTTTATCCACAACTTAAAAAAAAAAATCAAGACACTTAGCAATAGCATACATTGTTACTTAACAAACAGATCTGGATAACCCTCTCAACTGCAAACAGGCTTTTTTGAAGTGTACGTTTTTTGCCAGACAGAAGAGCAACTAGCCTATTGTTTTCTTTTTTATTGTTGTTTTTTGAGTGTTTTGTTAATATATCATTTTTTATATTCGTTTCTTGTGTTTTTTAAGGTTGCTCTGTCAGTTTCAGGTCTCTTCCATGGCCGTAGTTTCTCCTCGGCTCCCATGCTCACCCTGTCAAACACACTTTGTATTTCTATCCCTGTGAGGACATTGCATTGACTTAGAGTCGTTTCTGCTGCAGCCTAACCCTGATCGTAAAAAGGTAACACCCCCCCCCACACACACACACACCACCACCACCACACACACACACACACACAGTGGTGCACACAGTATTCATCAGTAATCGTTCTCAGCTGCTCTCACTCAGTAATCAACTCTCCCTGTGTAAATTATAGTTTCTCAGTCCTGTCCTCCGCCTTCTGCGTTACAGTGTTTAGTTCCTTGTGCCGTCCTTCCTGTTTTAGTTAAGTTTTGTTCTTCTTCCTTAAATTATCGGACCCAACCTGCTTGCGTGCTGTGCAGCTTCTTTCTCGCCAATCTTGGGTCCTTCAACTATGAATGTGATCATTTAACAACAAGAAAATCTGAGAGATTATTCGTTGAGAATGGCATAGAACGAGTTCTCATCATTAGCACGAGTCATTCAGGTTATTATTGACTTGGGTCGGTGGGACAATCGGACAACCATTATTTTAATAGTGGCTAAAATGTGCACAGGCCTATTTTCACATAAGGGCCTGTGTTTGTTTATTTCTAATGTTTCTTTTTTTTCCCCCAGCCTTGTTCGGGTATTTACATGAGCCCATACGGGACGTCCCGACTTAAGCCATCTGACGAGGTCTGAGTGTGGGAACAGTCGCGCAGAGTCCCTAGCACGCGGGGCCCAGTGCGCGGGGCCCTTCACTTATTATGCGAGATGCGCTCCTTCCGCCGTAAATCTCCGTCCGTTCCAGATAAGAAGCAGCAGCGGGCGGATATTAGCCGCCGCCTAGAGTTTAATTACATTGTCAACAGAGAATAATTGTAATTGATTTCTGCTGCTCATCCAGAGATCACTGAACACACGGACTGAGGCACACAGCCGGTCCGGGCTTATGGTTTCCATCGGCACTTCAGCAGCGGCGGAGGGGGGCTGCAGAATTTTACGGCCAAGGAGCCTAAACCCAGACTGTTTGAAGCACTTTTTTTCAAATGCAGCTAAAACTGCATGCTATAGCCTAATCCTTGAGTTAAATTTAGCCTAATGAGTGTGTACTTTGCATAAATGAAATCCTGATCAGGTTCGCGCGGACTATGAGCCTGGCGGAAGGGTCCCCAATTAATTGCTGCAGCGTCCCAGAAGCTGGTGCAATTAATTGATCACTCCCACTGTCGCCGGAGTGATAAGGAGACCCATCCATTTCATGCGCCTGGAAGGCAGTGATTCTGCCGAGGAGGTCATCCAGAGGCACACAGCTCCATTATCATCATCATCATCCTCACCATCAGCCCTGACAGAACCTTCACACCATCAACTTTGTGAATCATTTGTGCTGCTGCAACAGAAAGGAGCCCTCAAGATGTCCTAAAGTGGTTCTAAAAGATTGGTTGTACTTTGATGATGTAAACAATTTGATTTTTTTTTTTCTTATGAGATTCTTTTCCTCTCAGTTTAGCTGATTATGCAGTTTTAAATGCTAAACTTAAGAATTTTGAGTGGTTTAGACAATTTGATTTATTTTCATATTTTATCCAATATTGGTGAACTCAGTTACACAATTAAAGGAGCAATTATTTTTTTAATCTTCGAAAAAAAAGAGAATTGACATAAATGACAAGTGCAGTTAGAAAACAGCTTCTGAAGGCATTTAAAAGATGTTCAAAGTGTAACAAATTATTGCTGTTATTATCTTCAGTTTATTATTGAGTCAAAATGACACTAACACCTTTATTGTGGCAAATAATACCATACATATACAGTTGAAATGAGATGTTTACATGAACTGTGTATAAAAACCAATATTTTTCCTTACAGTGTGACATGAAATCAGACTAAACCTTTCCTTTTTAGCTCACCTAGGCTTCCCACAAGTATTTCTATCTGTTGAATACCCAAATAATGAAAGAGATCAGTTTTTCAGATTTTTTTTATTACTTTCTTCAAAGTCACAAGTTTGCATATGTTTTTGTAATGATGCCTTTACACTGATTGTCTGATTATGTCTCACAATAGTTTGTAAGAAATTTTGTCCCATTCCTCCTGACAGAATTGGTGGAACTGAGTCAGGTTTGTAGGCTGCCTTGCTCTCACACCTTTTCAGCTCTGCCTACAAATTTTCTAAGGGATGAGATCAGGGTTTTGTGATGGCCACTCCATAACATTTACTTTGTTGTCCTTAAGCCACTTTCTAACTTATCTGGCAGTATGCTTCAGGTCATTGTCTATTTGGAAGACCCATTTGAACCAAAGACATCCTGGCTGGTGTCTTGAGATTTTGCTTCAATATTTCCACAATGTTTTGTTCCCCATAATGTCATCTATTGTATGTTGTGAAGTACACAAGTCCCTCCTGCACAACCCTAGCCCCACAACATGATACTGCTGCCGCCATACTTCACAGTTGGGATGGTGTTTTCAGGCTTGCAAAAATTTCCCTTTATTCTCTAAATGTACAACAGAACGTCTCAAAAAATGAAGGTCTTTGTCCCTGTGCACATTTGCAAACTGTAATCTGGCTTTTTAACGTTGCTTTTGGGCAGCTTCTTCCTCTCTGAGAGGAGTGAGAGCTCAGATCAGTGTTGTTTTAGGTTTGATACGGACATTTAACACCAAAACATATTCATTTCAGAAACAAAAAATCTTTTCTCCTTCCTGAGCGATATGATGGCAGGACATTCCTGTGGTGTTTATACTTGTGTATAATTTTATATTTTAAACAGATGAACTTTCACGTATCTGGACATTGTTCCCAAGGATGAATCAGAGTTGTGGAGCTCAACATTTCTCTTCCTGATATCTTGATCTGATTTATTTTCCTATGATGTCACACGAAAAAGCAGGGTGTTTAAGGTGGGCCTTAAAATGCATCCACAAATGTATCTCCAATTAACTGAAATCTTGTCAACTAACCTAACAAAATTTCCAAAGCACTCATCATCTGAGATTTACCATATTGTTTAAAGTGCAGGTAAACTTGTGGCTTTGAACAAAGTACTAAAAAAATTATCTTAATACTTGGGCCTTTAGTAAAGAGAAAGAGAAATTAATTTTGGAATCCTAACTGACATCAATCAGGGAAGATTTAGTCTGATTTAATGTCACACTGTGAGAAATAAAAATGATTATATATATAAAATGAGTATATATATAGATATGCAATGTATGTAAACATGTGGCTTCAACTGTAACACAGTTTGCGTTTATACCAAAATACATCAGTTCATGTGAACCATCCACTGTCAGGACACACAGCAGACTTTTAATGTAATGATTCAGAAATACATCAGATGATGTCCCAAAATCACTAAGACTAGTAGCTAGTCCCATAGTCTGCTCCTCCTCCCCTTCCTCTCTCAGAGTTCAGGAGTCATCATCTCAGGAAAGCAAGGAAAAAAAAAAATTAATTGTAAGCAGAGCTGCTCAATGAAGTATGTAAAAAGGTCTGTCAGCCTTTTTAAAGCTAAAATACCTTTTTTGCATTGTCCCAGAAAACCCATGGAAGATGGATGATGCAGCTGGAGAAGTCTGATGCAGCTCAAAGCAGGACTATAAGATCTTTTTACAAAAAAGAAACCAGCTCTGATTTTCTTTGTTGAATTTTAATGAAACATAAATGTGAATAATGCTGCACAGTAAGAAGCATTCTTAGCTTCTATGTGCAGCCTCCATAAAGTGCCACTATATTTTGACCACACACTTTCAGTTTTCTCCTAGCAATTTTGTTTTCACTGCTCTGTTTGAGGTTACTATCTCATCTGATCTTGTTTGTTCCAGAGTTTGTTTTAAAAGTCTTATGGTTTGTTCAGACGTACCTTTGTGAACATAAGCTGTGCTGCCACAATCTCTTTAAACAGAAATTTTCTTCTGGCAACCTTCTCAAATCAAGCCATTCTTGTTTTTTTTTTGTTTTTTTACTTTAAATTTTGCTCTAACAAAATACCAACAGACTGTAGAATGCATTTGCTGAATGTATGAACTTGTTTTTCCTCAATCTATACAACAAAATCATTTTTTGATGAAGAATATAACTGAATTACATTTATTCAATTCCTAAACTAAATGAACTACAGTACATTAAACAGTATTTTGGTAGTATTATTTTAGCTATTAAAAAAAGTAGACAAGAATTAAAGTATCAAAATTGGAATTTTTATTCTGTCCTGTTTCCACAGATTTCAGTACACAGTCAAAAAAAAAGATGGCTGCTGCGCTGTTGCATGTCATGTTATTGCTGACATTATTGTAGACTATACGTCTGTTTCCTGTCTCCGAGGTCAAGGGTGACAAACAACGAGCGTGGATCCTTTCTGTTTTTCCGCACCGTGATCTTTCCTTGGAGTTCTTCCCCTGAAAAAAACCCAACAGAGAAAGAAATATCAACACGCTGTGTTACACTCAACAGTCCTGCTTTACGGTGGAAGGTGTGCTCACTGATTCAGAGTTTAGTTGGAATTAAAATTTTGACACACAGTCATCCATCCTGGATGTGAAGAAAAGTTTAAGCGACACACAAAGGAGGACTCTTTTGGCAGGTAGCTCTCTTGAAACAGAACCAAAACGTCAAATCATGTCATGTGCTGTTACTGTGCATCTTGTTTTGTGCCAGTCGTCACACAACGAGGAATGTTGAGGAATGACACCATGCCCTGTACTTTTACCCAGACCATTTTAATCCAGTAAAGTGACATATGCAGAGCAAATAGTGCTAAGAATTAACAAGGAAAAAGTGCCTGAAAGATCAATGTTATGTGTTCACCTTAACTTCTTTTGCACTCAAAAGACACCATTTAAAACTAATTAAATGTTATAACAGAAATAAACTAATACAAATCAGAAGAGACAAAAATAAGGTAGAGCCAAGTTGGTCCTCACTAGCATTTTTGTCTTAAATCCTAGTTATCGCCTGCTGTGTGTGTGTATATGTATGTGAGTGCATTTAAAAAAAAAAACAATCACTACACAGGTTTTATTGAAACTCCTAGATAGGATCATAGGAAAGTTTGGTTTCTGCACGTTCCACCTTTGTGTGGTTTCATAAAACCCAGCCTTGGAAAATGCTTAATCTCACAGACAAACATTTTTTCTTATTTTTTCTATACCTTATTTCCGTATTTTTTTTTTTCAACAAATTGTGAAAAGACTGGCTCCATTTGTTTTTGCAAAGGCAAAAAAAAATGTATTCGCAACATATTGTTTAAAAATGAAAAGGTAGATTTTGCTTCTGTTCACTTGTCTCAAAGTTCATGTAAACAAAACAGTCACTCATTTTAGAGCCATCCTTTGCATCATTAAACATAATGTGTCTATATATCAGGCTTGAAGAAAAAAAAAAAAAAAAAAAAACATGCATCAAATGCCAGAAAGCAATTTCACTGAGTCAGACATTGATCAGTATGTTCATAATAAAATAAAAGTCTTCCTGATGCCCTACAGCAGTACAGTGCTGCTGAGCTCAGGCCTCTGCAGCATGAGCGCACTGGTGCTTATAGAAATGATGATGTGGTTTAATGTATTTTAATAAGCAAAATTATGTGTGTGTATGTGTGTATCTTAATGCAGATGCTCTGGTATCTCCAGATGGCAGAGAAGAGGAAGTGTGTCTACAGTACGACGCATGGTTATGACACATAATCACTCTGATTAACTTCACGTTTGACTGCTGGAGGTAAATGAATGTTTACCGAAACGGCAAACAAGCATCCTCGCACGCTCACAGCCCCACCCTACCTCCTCTCTGCTTATTGCTGAAGATTGGAGGAGGATGAGGAGGAAAAATGCTGACTGTGGCTATTTCTCAAGCCAAGCGTTCGCCATAGCCGCTGCCACTTTTCACTCGTTGCCATGCCAACGTCACTGTCACAGAGGCAGCCGCTGGCGCCGCGCTCTGGGTCTGACGCTCCACTGCAGAGAGGGCAGGCTGCCACAGCGATGCACTGTGGGTGTTTTTACAAAAGCAAAACTAGTCTGAAACAAATGAGCATATAAAGATAAATAAAGTATTTCTTATGGATTTGGGAATGAATATGTTAATGTTATCTTTCTCTGGAGGGGGGGAGGAGGGGTAAATTACAGAATAAACAAATGAGCAGGAAGAAACTTAATTGAACACTTTCAGTCAAACAGTTTTCGAAAAATATCATTAAAAAGTATTCAAAGCCAGCAAGTAATTAAAAAAATATGTGCATCTGCAGGCAACAAAAGTGGAATCCAAACATCTGCTGCAAGAAATTAAATGTAGCTACATTAAAGGGGAGCGAACCTATGGGATTCATTTCTAGCAATTAGGAAAAGAATAAAACTGGTTCTTTAACTCAGGTGATCAAGTTAAGATGAAACATGGAGGCCACTAAAATTTAATAAGCCTATGGACACGTCTAAAACACAAAGATTTTACACATACTGACAGTTGGTTGAAATAAAACTGATGCTCTTGCTACATTGTATGGCCTTTTTTAGCTAACACAATTGTTGCAAAGCTACAAAAAGCTTTGAACTGTTGTAATAAATAAAAACAAAACTTTAAAGTTCTATCTCCTACTTCATCACTAACTTAGTCATCTAGGATCTGTGTTTTCAGCATTAGTCTAAATTAATAAATAATTTTGCAAGAGTCCTAAAAAAAAATACATACTAATCTAAATCTGTACAAACTTTGAAATAAATTGGGGTTTAAGATTTTTCTTCATTTGTCATTTTTTTCTAAGTTGGCTCAGTTTAGTTTCATGTAAAGCACTATGGAGCATTTGTGTCACTATAAGGAATTAATAAAATTGTAAATTAAATATATATAATAAAAAAAAAACAAACAGAAAACTTTGGACTGAAGGAGTTTTAATCTTGCAATAGCGAAAAAAGTTGATAAGCACAAGACAGTTTGGCGCCTATAGGGACTGGGTCAAACTCAAGTTGGCAGAAAGACGACAAAGGTCAATGAAATATATGTCAAACCTTTGGCAACATTTAGTTAAAAAACTGAGATAAAAAAAGGATTGTTGGGTGCAGACCTTTGCCCTAAAATAACCTTTCAATTAGCTGTCCAACTATTCCTCCATGTTTCAGATTGAACCGCTGAAGCATACAAACAATCATTGACAGAGTGTGTGTTAAGTCACGGTGCAACTACAGCAGCCCTGCTGTAATCAGTCAAACTAAACTCCCAATGGAAGAGGGGCCACAGTGCCTTCAGTAAACTGGCCACTCAGAAGCTGGGAGAACAAGTTAACCATGTGTGGAAATGAGTCGTGGAAGGGAGCCTGGCTTTTACTGCAATGTCGTACATCACCATGCCAGTGTCATTAAGCACAACCAGGCCCATGGAAACAGCTTGTCTCAGCCAAACACAGCTTTTCTCCATGAAATTACAATTGGAATACACGGCTCTGAACAGTGACTCATTTCAGTGGTTGTCATTTATATCTCAACCACTTTGTTCATTCCTACAATAGCTGCACCTAATCATCACACCTCAACCTAATCTACCTTATGTCATTCCTTCCCTGCTTCTTTGATATTTTCTCTTCTGTGCAGAGCCGTCATAGGAAGAGAAAAAAGGTGTTGTACATAGTGTCCACGTGTGTGGAAAACAGCCACAAGAAACTAGAAGCTTGGCTTCTCCTGTTTGACAGTTCAAGGATCTCCAGGGTTTAAGCAAGAAGAGAGGGTTGAGGATGCAAAACAGTGTTTAGACTGTGTGGGGACCAGTGAGGGTGGGGGTGGGAGGAGATATGGAAGAGCTCCAACTCCACTCAGGACAGAAGAGGTGAGTCATAAAAGGAGGCAGGAACAATGACCACCTGACTGACCAATAAAAGCCTGGATACAAACTCACGCCCATATTTCAGTTTCAAAGCTCAGGTAACCAGGACAAAGTCTCACCTTGAGCATAATGGAATTTTTTTCCACTTTTTTTTTCTTTTTTCCGCACAAACAGCGACCCCCTTTTTTCAGTGAACAGTAAGGAGGTAAAACTGTACAAAAAGACCCTCCTCTTCAATACTAGAGCTACACAAACACACCAGAGCATGACAAATGATTTGCTGTTTAATTTATTACGCTGCCAACCGGGAGGATTTGCAGGGATGTTTTGTTCCAGCCTGCTGCCTCCGTTCTCTCTCTTCTACCAGCACCTCCCATTGAAGCGCAGCCTAAGAGTTAATTACTGCTGCACTTGTACTAACACACCAAATAAGATTTGGTCTCCACCATGATAAATCATCACAGCAACAACCAATTTTAAACCAAACCATCGCCTGTTTGTGTTTAGCCCTCACTAAATCTGATAAGTCCCGAAGGTGCTTCTCAGTCAACATTCAAAAGGAGAGGCCCCTGTGTGAAACGGTTTTGTCATCTTCAGGGTGACCTAAAGTTTTCTCCTGCATGAAGAGGAGAGTTTATAGAACTTTTGTCAAACAGTTTGTGTGTGAGTTGTAAAGTACACTATAAGAGCCTAGCAGGCAGCCAATGAATGCTGTTAAAAACTCTATTTCTGGTTTACGGCCCCCGGAGGAGGTTGGGGACCGTTAGAGTGCTGTGGTACTTTGAGCACATCAATAACCTGCCGCTCACTTCAACCTTCATTTTCCTCTTCCTTCAAACTGTTTCCCTCACACTGCATGGTTCACATACTCAACACCCCCCCACAGTTATGGGTCTTCACAGAGTTGATGTCAATTCAGGTTAGAATGATTTCACCTGAAATCGTTCAGGATTTCTATTGGATTTGTTTTTGGCACTTTCCTCCAAAATCAAGTCATTTTTTTTGCTTTGAGGTACTTTGGATTATGTGTGCATGCCTTTACATTTATGTGCATTTTGGCTAATGCTCCCACATGTCACTATGCCCCTGAGGGCTGTTCTCCTTTCAGAGCACTAATGTGCTCAGTAAGTTTCATTGCTATCTGCATGAGTTTTTAATATTTTGTGTCTTCAGTTGGAAACGGTAAGTTAATGTTGGCTCAAGGGAAATGTTCAGTGAGGTTATGAAAACCTAACAGAGTTCTGACCCCCGGCATTGATAAAAGACCACTCAGGGTGTCCTGCAGTGACAGGCTCAAGGATGTTTGTGCTTCTTGGGTCGTAGAGCAAAGCTGCTGTGAATCAGATTTGCCCAAACACATTCGCCAGATACTTGACTGAACTGTAATCTGAGGGGTCCCAAGTGGTTTAATGCTGTTTTGGTCTTTGTTGCATTACAGCTTAAGTATAAACCCCAGAATCAAGTCTTAGTCTTTTAAAAAGTAACAGTTCAAACAGTTCTAAGGACTTTTAGAGAGTTATAATAAATCTTAGCCAAGAGAACGAATGTTTGTAAAGTCATGTATGTTGGCTTTCACACTACCTGGGGAACATCGTTGTGCAACACTCAGCTGATGGTCAGTATGACCATCTGGAGCTGGACAATGTTATATAGCTTCTACTTCAGCGGCGCAAATGCGGTTTTAATAGTGTGGCCTATCAAAGTACATTTATGTGTAGAACAATCACATCCACTTATGTCAATCAGGAGTCCTTTTTAAGCCAAGAAAGTGCCTACTCTGAAGCAAGAGCTAATAAAAGGAGCTATAAAGACTGTATTGCTAATGCAAAAACAAACAAAAAAAAAAAGTGAAGTAGTTTTAGGGACTATGAACTGCTCCTATGTGGTCTGAAGGAACTTCAAATTCCTTTGCACCAACAAAATAAAACATGTTTTAATCAGTGTTTTCCAAATTATCCTAGCATCTTCATTTTTCTAATATTGGGTTGTGTATACTGAATGTCCTCCAACTCTCTGAAACTATGCAGGAAGGATACACCAATGAATCTAAAAACAAACAAACAAAACAATTTCATTTGTTTTTATAGTGAAGGTGATGAAGAGGGCTTTGTGACATTTTGGTCAAAAACTGCCCTTAAGGTGTTGTTCTGCACTCCACTGTTTAAAGATTACTGACTGCATGCGTAACAAATTAATACATGCAATATAAACACAATCGAAAGGAGAAGACAAACAGTAACATTTTGCATCAGATCATAAACTAAAATCTGTTTTAATCTGCAGCGTTCACTTCTGTAATGTATTAGTACCCTGTTGTCCTCTGCTCCCTCTGATGCGTTTATCTGAGCCAGCAAAGTGCTAAGCATGAGATAGCATTTACGCAGCGTCAGAGTTTTTGATGCTCTTATCATGGATGCAGCAGGTGGAGGCGGAGCACAGCTACGGGCCATCGGACATCAGGTGCCTCGGATCCCTGCGCAGGTCATTTATTACAGTAGACATCATCTGATATCTGATCAGTGAGTGGACAGAAAGGACAGAGCCTCGTCAGTAGACGTGTACGGGATTATCAGTCCGATATAGTGCTGAGAGGACCATGACGTACACAGGGTCATCCACACAACGTTCATTATGACTGAGTGTGTGGTAAGCGTGAGAAAATATTCACTGAAAAATGCTTTCACTTACTGCAAAAATTATAACGCCCCTATCAAAAAAGCTATATCTTATGAGCAATATTTACTACACTGTGTGCAAGACAAAGTACTTGTGCGAACAAGTACCTAATTATGCAAATAATATAAGGACTCTGTGCATCATAGATACATGTGATTCTAGTAGGTATATCCTATAAACATTTTTAAAGCACTTATTTTTTTTTTAATGAAAAAAAATCTTATTGTGCATTTTTCATACCCGTTTAAAAATTTTGTGCAAATTACCACCTTCTTAAATGAACTAATAAACTTTTTTGACCAGTCCTGAAAATTTTGTGATCCAGGATCAAGAAAACCCTCACAAAATAAAATAATTATGACATCTGTGCAGTGGAGTAGGGTTGGTTATCTGTTTTTTGTTTTCAACTAAAACCAAATGTTTTCACATTTCAAGGTGGATGGTTGCCCACAAGTTTATCAGAGATTATATGTTTTCTAGCACCTGCTTTTAATAAATGAGGTATTTTCTAAGTTAAGATGTGGACTAGCGGTAATGCTGATTTTCTTACAAACTTTCAATGCAATGACAGAAATCTTCACTCAAGGAGACAAACAGAAATACTGTATCCAGCTCAACTATTCATATGGCACAATACATAATGTACTGGATGAATGGCTAAAACACAATCCTGCAGAGAACAAATTCAGGCTTCTTCCTCGGCCTGCCACAACTCAAGACCATCAAAATCTCCACAATCAGATAATGAGGTGCTAATGAAGGTATTCAAATCCAGACCCTAACAGCCATAAAAAAACAAGCTTACTGAATTGCTGCAAAACTAGGTTATTGAAGAAGAAAAAAAATCACTACAGATAGTATGTGATATCTAAATGTTTTCTGATTTGTTTACACATAAAATTTGTGTTTAACATTAAAAAAGTTCTCTGTTAAGTGGAGAATCAAATCTTGACCATAAATCAGCAACCCAAAACATCATGGTTCAGGTAATAGGATTTTTTGACATTTTAAATTCTGGATTTTCTGGACTATAAGGCGCACTTAAAAGCCTTCAATTAAAAAAAAGAAATTTGTACAACAGCTACAATTATTTATATCATCTGTCAATATTGTTTTTTGCTTTAACCCCATAAAAACCTGCATCCTAATATGAGCCTAATAGCTTCCTTGCACATATTATTTTATTATGCTCAACTTAGAGCTGTTGTCCTTATTCAGGGACACTTGTTTTATTATCACCTACTGCCAAAGGGCAGGAAATGAAGGTTTTTCTTTTGTCTTTGTGTGTGTGTGTGTGTGTATGTTAGTCTCTCTGTCTGTCTATCAGGAAAATGTCTCATGGATGGGTTTTATTGCAACTCTCATTGGATGTAATAATTGGATGTACATCTACAACCCATTACCATCTGAAGTCAACCCAATTCAAGATGGCTGCCATAAAAGATCAACCTTAAACTTGTTTAAGCAAATGTGCTATGGGGTAGTAATTGAGAGTCATTCCCAACAAATACTCGTAGAATTGTGAGAGATGTTATCTTAAAGGTTTGACTAAAACATTTATCACTTTGTCATTTCTCAGTTTAAACCTCTGGCACCAAATACAGCAGGCAATTCAAGGAATGCTAGGCCTTTTAATCTTTTACTTATTTTTCTTTTTCTTTCAAATTTCTGTTTTATAATTTTTGAATTACTAATTGCTTGTTTTATGCCTATGATGTATTTTCTCAAATAGCTAGGAAAAATTTAAACTACAAAACCGTAATAGGAAGGTAAAAAAAAAAAAACAGCCATCCAGGTCAGCCTCACAGTATGGTATACCAGTTAATTTAATTTCAAGCTGCTGATGCAGTTATTCTACAAATATTTTGTGGGTCAGTTTCAAAGCACGTCTTTTGTAACGTGACGTAGGTCAGAAGCGTGCTCACTGCTATCAGATGAAGTTTTTACATGCTGTCTCTGATGGCTGCGTGTGATTTGTTTGGATCCCTCCCTGTCGGTGTGGGTGACAGATAACGGGTGTCAACCAGCCTGCCTACATCTCTACCGCAGACAGATTACCTGCTGCAGCTAGCTGTGATGCACCCACAATGTTCCAAGGATTAAAAAAAAATATGGAGAGAATTCCCGCAGTGTTGCAGAGTGTTAGTACTTTGTTTGGTTACTAACCTGCTTGAACAGGGATTGGTTTCTCTAGAAGAAAGACAGTTTGTTTCCAGTGCGTCTTTGTGACCTGAGGACCTGTGGAGAACTTCACCTGGCATAAAAACAAGAAGGAAAAAAAAGCACCACAAGTAAATACTGTGTTTATTTGCGCTCAAGAGCTAGGACCTTACCGTCATATTGAAACTTCTTGAAACAAACTTTTGAATGCTGAAAAACTTTCTCTTTACTAACTAAACTGTAATTTTTAAAATCTAGGTCAATTTCAGACAAAGCAAACTGAAGCACATTGATCTCAGTCTATGAGAGACTGAACGTCAGTGTGACAATGTTACAGTAAATGTTAGAAAAGTAAGTCTTTCACTCTAAAAGCAGCACTTCAACATTGCATTTGATTCTGTACAGCTAATTCACTTTTACAGTTCTCTGTGCTAGATTCAATTATAGCTTAGTTTGTGTGATAAATGAAACATAATTGCTCTGTACCTTTTAAGCAAAAAGACAACCCCATTTTTATACATTGTTTCAACTATAGCCCCCAGTGCAAATGGTAATTTACTGCTTTAGCCACAATATTCAGGTGGATTCTCAGGTATAATAGGAAGTGCAATCAAAAGGCATGTCTGCGTTGCTCACAGAGCCTGGCATCAGCTGTTCCTACTGGCCAGGCTCTGCTGGGTAAGTGCTTGTATCAGCAGTTGGCTAAGACGCTCGTCGATTGCCAGCGAACGCCTCGGGGAGGAGGAACACGCTAAAGCGTGAACATAATTGAGTTTCCGTTAAATGGCTTGGATGTTGCCGCAACTGCTTACCTTGTTGCTGCAGCCTTTGTTGAAGAAAATGTCAAAGTAGCCGACAATTGCCTGGAATGAAATATTAGGGCCGTGTTAGAATGTGACAGTAGAATAAACCCCTGGATGTGTTTGACTACACAGCAACTCTGACAAGCACAGGTGAAAGGCAAACCTCGCATCAACGAGCAGAATTAAGCTTGATGAGCTAGAACTAAGGCACAAATATCAGACCTATACGGAAATTTACCATTATTTACAGATATACATAAAGCACAGCTTAATTGTGTTGTTAATTCAAAAGAGACATAATAATCTTGTGTGTTTTTCATGACACTGTGAGTATGTGCTCTGTGAAAATAAATCGTCCACCCTATAATGGATTCTGTTCACCTGGCTAAAACTCCCTCTGTTTTTTCTAATCCTAATTCTTCCCAGAATCATCTTGATCTTGGTAACTTGTTTGTATTTAGGCTGAGCCCACAACATATCCCATGTGCCCTCCCTCACCTCATCTGAGACTTGTCACAGGACAAAAGAAATACATTACAAGGCAGCCACCAACACTGAGGAAATTTCTGCTGACAAATAAAAAGCTTGCTACACTACATGAAATTAGCTAAGGTGGCTATTTTGGTGACAGTGTTGCAACGATGTAAAAGATCCCCATGAGAGGAAAAATAATAATAAACAGTGTGTTTGCGCCAACCGAGTATGAATGTCTGGAAACTGCATACCAAAAGGAAAGGAAAATTACACAACTGACAAATTATTTGTCACAGAGAATCCAATGTTATGTTAAAAAGCCTTCATAAAAAAATGTCAGAGCCAGACTGATGCTTCATTAGAGCTTTCATTTTACTTTTTTTATTCTTCCGTAACCAGAACTGATAAAATTGTCATTTATACAATTTCATTCACTAAAAGGCTGTATGGAAATATAATATTTTTATTAGACTCTGATTTTGATGAGTTGCTGAGCTACAAAGATACAGTATTTTTGTGAAAAGCCATTCACACACCTAAAACAAACTGAGGGAAAGTCCAAGGCCAGAGGGCCTTTAGGTGACAGTTGTCAGATTTGTGAGTTAAAAACCTCCCTCCCCTGGTTTGTTTGCCTCCTGTTTCTGCCCCCACTAGAAGAGCAGGGCCACTCTATCAATCTCAAGAGCACACTTGTAGTGGCAGTGATGCAGAACTAATAGCTTTTAATCCTGACGCAGCTGACAACTTGGAGGCCAGTTCTCAGAGACAAAGAAGAACCAAATCAATGCAAGGCAGGAAGAGAGCAGAACAGGAGACAGACAGAGGGGGAAAGGGGGAAAGAAAGCTGTAAAGACAGGAAAACAGAAAGAAGGTAGGCAGCTGAAAGGAACTGAAAGGCAGGAGATTGAAAGAACCATAATGTAAATCTTAAGAAAGAGTAAAGATGTTTAGTTAGTTTGTTTCTTTTGCAGAAGCAAAATCCAGTACATTCTGCTCATAGACCTGCGTTTCAATAATCTAAAAGAGCTTATTTTTCCTCACTCCATCTATAAGGATTACACAGGAAACGCATGCAGTCTCAATAATCACAGTACCATCAGAAGCTGTGTTCAATACACTCCACACCAAGCCTTCAATCAACCTTTATCGACTGAGACAAGCAGGGGCAGTGCTGCTAGCTCACAACTAAGCTGCCAGAAAAGAACCCAAAGTGGACAAAAGAGCATGTCAACCCAATGCAATTATGGCTTTTAATGAACACTACAGAGAAGCTCGTTGCTGAGGTAATTAGGAAATTAGCCATAATTACTCATCAGACCGAGCAGATTCACCTCCCTCAGTCACAGAGACAGAGATCATGCTCAACGCGCCTCGCTGATGACAACGCCTCATAAGCGAGATTGATTGTCACTTTTATGTTGTGTAAGTTTCAAACGACGGCCGAGATAGGCAATTAAATTTGGGGCTACAGAGTGAAACTTACAAATAAAAGGCCGGCTAAATAGTGTGGCTCCTTGACATCACATTAAAATTAAATCTGGAGAAAAGGGAGAGAACTATAACGTCCCCAGACATTAAACACAAAAGATGTGAAAGGGTTCGGATAAGTCGTAAAAACGCTTATGACACAAACCTAATATGCACCGTATCAAATCTATCAAATCAGCAGCTTTTAATGCTTTTTGACCATGAATAGAGGCGTGAAAATTTATCAAACTTAGCAAGGCAGTCGAAAAGAAGTTTTACAATAAAGAACGCATGATAATATTCAAACTTACTTTAGGCAATGAAAGAAAAAATATATTTCTGAAGTATGGTAATATGAAGCTATTAGCACTTAATAAAAAAGTAATTTTACCAAATACACTAGTTAACTTTTGATCTCACAAACATTGATTAAAAGTTGATGTGGATGGTGAAAATTCCTAAAACGTAAATTATGTGCTTGCATTGGACAAAGCTCTAAAGGTTTATTTACAAACAAAAACAAAAACTACACACACATCTGTTTTGTGTTGCTTTCACCCCACAACTGAGAAAACCAGTTTTTAGTCCTTATCCTATTTTTGTCCACCTGATACATTAAAGGCAAGGCAACTTTATTTGGATACCACATTTCAGTAACAGGGCAATTTAAAATGCTTTACAGAAACTATTAAAAACACTTTCGACTAAGACACTCAAAAAAAGAACTTTTCATAAAATAAAAAATATATATCAAGCTCAGAGTAAGAGTTGGGAAGCAGCAGCGCACAGGATGGTCTTCAACCTTGTTTTAAAGGGACTCACAGTCTGAGGGGTCTGTCAGCTTGTTCTAGATATTTAGTGCATGAAAGCTGAATGAAGCTTCTACATATTTGGGTCTGACTCTGGGGACAGAGAGCAGATTTAAACCAGACGACCTCAGCGGTCTCGATGGCTCATAGCGTAGCAGAAGATCAGAGATGTATTTTGGACTCAGACCGTTTAGTGCTTTGTAAATCAGCAACAAGATTTTAAAGTAAATTCTCTGAGCAACCCAGTGCAAAGAACTGGACTGATGTGATCAACAATTCTGGTCTTTGTAAGGACTCGGGCAGATGCGTTCTGGGTCAGCTTTAGCTGTATGATGGATTTTTTTTAGGAAGACCAGTATAAAGTCCATTACAATAGCCAAGTTGGAAAAGATAAATGCATGGATGAGTTTGTTTAAGTCCTGCTAAGACATAAGTCATTTAATTCTAGCTATATTCTTCAGTTGGTAAAACACAGTGTGTTATCATCTTAATGTGGCTGTTCAGACTCAGGTCAGAATCCATGATCACACCAAGCTTTCATGGCTGTCAGAGCTTTTCAGCATCACAGACTGCAGGTGTGTGCTAACTTTTAGTCTTTCCTCTTTAGCTGCAAAAACTACATCAGATGTATCTTTGTTGAGCTGAAGAAAGTTCAGGCATATCCATAGGTTGATTTGATCAATAAATTCACTCAGTGCTTGTACTAGACTGCAGTCCCCAGGTGGGAGAGTGATGTCAATTTGTGAGTCATCTGCATAGCTATGGTACTTCATCTTGTTTTTTTTCTCAAAGATTTGAGGTAGAGGTAGCATGTAGATGTTAAACAGAAGTTGCCCCAGGATGGAGCCCTAGGGAACTCCACACATAACTTTGTTTACCTCAGATTTGTAATGACTCATTGACCCAAAACCGTTCCTGTCTTCCAGGTCTGATTTGAGCCAGTTTAGTGCTGTGCCAGAAATACCAACCCAGTTTTCTAGTCAGTCCAATAATATGTTGTGATCGATCGTGTCAAAAGCAGCACTGAGATCAAGTAGAACGAAGACAGAGACTTTGCTGCTGTCAGTGTTTAATCGGATATCACTGAAGACCTCAACAAGAGCCATCTCAGTGTTGTGATGAGGAAGTAAACCCAACTGGAAGACGTCAAAGGCATTTAGTGTCAAGAAATTATTTAACTGTTGAAACACGATTTTTTTTCCCAATTATTTTAGTCAGAAATGGGTGACTTGATATGGGTCTGTAGTTATTCACAAGTGTTGAGTCCAGATTGTTCTTTTTGAGGAGCAGCTTGATGATAGAAGTTTTTAGGGCCTGTGGAAAACTCCTGAAACACGGGATGCATTTAAGTTATGTAAAATCTCTGAGCTCATATAGACTGAAACTCTTTTTAAGAAGCTTGTTGGTATAATGTCTAAACAGCAAGAGGGGGCTGTCGTATGTTGCATGACATCCTCTAGGTATGTATGGTTTATGGGGTGAAATTGTGTTATATTATCTAAACGGGGTTTAAATGGTCACAGAAGCAAAAGCACATCCTGCACGTGATAAGGACAAAGTGACTGCTTGTATGACTTTTTAAATCTTTTTTGTGAAGAGGATGCAAATTCTTTGCACGCCTCTGTGGATAAAGGTTCTGAGGGTACAAACACACAAGGGTTTGTTAGCCTGTCGATGGTAGCAAACAGGGCATGCACATTGTTGGTGTTTTTGGTAATGATGCCAAAGAAAAGGGATTGTCTTGTATTTCTCAATTCTGAGTTATGAATAAGAAGTCTCTTTTTAAAAATTTCATAGTGGACTTGTAATGTGGTGTTATACCACAGGCGTTTTGCTTTTTCTGTTTCCATTCTTGACTGTCATAACATTTCTCCATGGAATTGTTTTTCTTCTGCAACGGCATCAATAATGTTTGCAATTTGGAAAAATTAAAATTGTCTATGAGCTCATTGACAGAAGTGGATATGGAAGAAAATGCCTGTATGAACTGATCACTGTTTTTTTTTCGCAGTGATATACTTTTTTGTGATAACATCCGTCTGACCAACTCCGTGCACAGAGACGAAACTCTCAAAAACACACATAAATGATCCAACAAAACAACATCTGTCACAATGACCTTGGAGATGTTAAGGCCCTTTGATATGATAAGGTCCTAAGTGTGTCCCCGGTTGTGCGTGGGCTGTCTAGTGGATCATCAAAGTGGAAGTTGAAATCACCAACAATAAGAACACAGTCAAAGTCAAATTAAAGTATGTTAACTTGTTTTTATACAGATCAGTCTCCACCAACTGATAAAGGCAAATGTTGTAATGTTTTTACTCATTGGTTCCTGTTTCATTTTGAAACATTTGTCCTTTTTGGCTTTATTTCCTGCTTTATGACCTACTGTTCATCAAGCTGATCAACATATATTATTATACTTGACCCCATACAGGATCCTGGAAGTTTATTTTTTTACAATTCCATTAAAAATGTGTTTGAAAACCAGAGGAGAATACTTTTTGTGTTAGCACCTCAAATGGAGCCAGGATAGCAAAAGTTTTTTTAAAGTGCCCGTTGGTAAGTGGTGATCTCTCTTTCGCTCAGTGAGAGACTGTAGCTGTTTCCCACTGCTATTAGCAAACTCTTTGAACTCAGTGTTGTGTTAGTTTTTAAACATTATTTTCAAATTGCTTGTGTTAAAAGTCCTTGATTTCATCCTTTCTCTTGACAACTTTGTTGAGCATAATTTACAATCCACTTTACTTTTGTCTCCATTGGTCACTTTGAAATGCCTTCACACAGCTTATTTTTCTTCTTCTGGTAATATTTATTGGTAGTTAGCAAAAAACGTTATGGTGCGTTGCACCCACCACCTCGTAAGCAGCATGGATCAAGACAGTCAACTCAAATAAAAACTCCACATGGCTGACATTGCTTGTTCTCTACCATCTAACCTCTTAACTAAGAGGTGAATATTCCACTGTGGGTGCTGTGGTATCCAAACACTTTAGTACACTAGTGTATGTTAATGATAATGTCAATGATAATACCTGTGTTCAATCAGTGGTATTTTAAAATTTACATTGTTTTGTTAGATTGTCTTTATTCTCCAAAAATCCAAGATTTCTGTTGTGTTTATGCATAATTTTATGTTAATACTGTCTGTTTCAAGTTCAGCTTTGAATCAGATTTGGGGTTTAACTTGTATTATATTTCTCTCATTAACAAAACCCTTGAATTTTATAGCAGATTTTATAATTTGATTGGTGACCTGTTTCTACTGTATTATCCTACCTTTAGGTCCACTTTTCTAAGGAATCGTTACAAAAAATGTGCCATTTTAGAGAAATTGGGAAACTGAACTAAACTGTGAATAATGTTATACTTGTAAACCTTGTATCCCACTACACAGCACTGGAATGGAAGGACACTTAAGGAAGTGAGTAAGAAAGAATAGAGCAGAAGAGAAAAGAAAGGGGAACGTAAAACTGGAGAGACACAGACCCATTCACACAGAAAAAGGGGCAAATCAGAATGAATGCATTTCATTTTCATCAGCGTTTAGCCTTGGGCCTCGGCTCTGTCTGGGATAAGTGATGACAGCGGGTTTCCTGACGGCCCATAGAGGAGGCTCCACAACGCCACAGCTCTCTGGCCCCCATTCTCTGGGAAAAGTGGGGGGAAAATTAATAATTATCATCATGGATAACACCAACAGGGAGCAATTCATCATTTCTCCCCTTTCGCCCGACTATGTGTCAGTGAGCCGCGTGGCCCGGCCAGATACTATTATACAACGGTGGAGGGGGAGGTTGTAGAAAAGGGGTGGGGGTGTTTGATGGAGGGAGAAGGAGGGGCACTGAGGTAGAGGGGAGTGAGGGGGCGGGAGAAAATAGGGCTAATGCGCTTTTGATGGGGTTTATCCAGGCGTGGAGGCTTCAAGCACGACCACTTCTAAAGCAAGATAGTGTGCATTCCCCCATGGACCTCCGACTCTTCTCCCAGCCTTTCTTTACAACTGAGGCTGAGATCAAATATGAATGTGCTTTGGTCCCTATAAGTGGTGACCCTCATTCATGATAATTTGATGATTTGCTACACAAACAAATAAACAATAACAGGAAACACAAGTGAACGCTGTGAAACTTGTCTTCAAATGTTACTTTTTAGACCAATTTCAAGGTAAACGGTGAAAAAGATACTATTCCTCTTTGTCTCTGCTTATCAAAGGTTGTCTCACACAACCAACAGGTCCTGGAGTCAAACATAGATATTCCTATTCTCAGCAATCCTCTTCAGCCTCCCCAAAATGATTCTTACAAGTTCCTCTCGGAAATGTAAGGTCTGTCTTGTCCTCTCAGTAAGGTATGCCTTAAAAAAAGCTCCAAACTAAAGCAACAGAGAGGTGTCCTCATCAGATGCCTGAACTACCTCAGCGGATTTCTTTCATTGAGGAGGACACAGAGTTCCTCCTGAATGACCAAACCTCTCAGTCTTTCTTGAAGGTCGATCCCAAGCATCTTACAAAGGAAAGTCATTTGAGCTCATATCTACGATCTTGTTCTCTCAATCATCACCCAAATCTCATGACCATAGGTAAGGGATAGTCATGAGAAAGTGATGTTTCTGTTCATCACTTTCGCAGGCAAGTCGAAATGAAACCATGAAGATAAACACAAAGGTGACTGAACACCATTTAACATATAATTTAAGACAACTTTGCATATCTCATATCTTAAGAGAGCTTTTGATGCCTAACTCTAAAACTGTAAACTTAATACTAGTTGATAGTGAACTGGAAATAGACAAACCAAGCAACTCCCAGATGATACACCAACGTTTAATGTTGTTCTGATATATTGTGGTGAGTAAGAGAGTGAAATTTTGTATTAACAACCACTTTCTTAATGCACTAAAATTTTGTCCTTGAAGTTGACGAGTATCTGACCTGACAGTCCAGAAGGCCAGCCCCCTAGACACACAATTTAAATTTGATGGAAAAAAGGTTAGAGATGGATTGCACTTTTTTTTTTCTCTGCAGCATTACAGTAGCTACGTCAGCAGCAGTGAGACAGCGGTGTTAAAATTAATTACAGACAGAATCTTATTCTCTCCTGCCACGCCATCAGCATACATCATTGCCAGTCTTTAGAAGTGGATGAGGCAATTTTTGCTACCTATTCTACACCTCAGGTGAGTGATCATGACAATAGCACCGCTGTAGGGGCAAAAACAAAAGCAAAGATAAAGAAGCCCAGCAACCTGAAGTTTTAATGCAACTTCCAGCACACATATATGTTCAAACTCAAGGTCTGTAAAGTAGACAGTGTAAACAAGGGAATGAGCATGTGAGATATGAGTGATAGAAAGGAAGAGAGGAAAATTAAAAAAGGCAAGACTAAAAAAAATTGTCTTCTGCAGGAACGACGCAGACACAGGGGTAGTGCTGTTCATTTAATGCAAGGTTAGGCAGGCTGAGCTGATGAATGGACTGTCGAAAAGGGAACAAAAGCAGGCGTTCAATCACAGGACAGGAGAGGCAGCAGCTACCTCTTACCAATCCCTGAGCACTGGTCCAGGAGCAGTTTACCCTTCACACACTATACCCTCAACTACTACAGAGAAACTACAGCCCATACTGACTACAGATCAGTATCTTTAAGCTACAAATGTAGCCTGCTCCGGCAAATTCAGAGGCAATACTGGAGGGAAGTATCTAAAATGTAAACAAGTGATTTCTTACACACAGAACAAATACATTAAAAATGGCAGGAACATGCCGATAAGGCAATTGTGGTAGCATGACTGAATGATAAATCTTACAAATGGTAAGAAACACATGTAGTACATGTGCTTATGTATCTGCTCGCAAGATCTGAGAAACTTCAGGGGTAAAGTAAGAAAATAGCAATAGCTTAAAAAAGGTCCAATTTACAGTAAACGGAAAATCTACCATTCTGTCCTAAATGATCCAATCACAAGTTTTGCTGCATTGAACTCCAAACATGACTAGACTTACATCCTAAAAATAGAAATTGGATGTTTTCAATTACAGAGCAGAAAAGACAGGAAAGATGAGAGGATGTTTACGAATCCCATTATATCCACCAGTCGTACCCAGAGAGCACAGGCCAGATAATAACTACCTATTGATTATCCATTAAACCAGTACACCCGGCAGTGTAGTGCGAACACTACAGCCCAACACAAAGCTGCTTCGACACTATGGACTTTGTCACATACGTATCACTTCAAATGGCATTAGGGCCTACAAAAGTGAACCTACTTTGTAGTCAGGCAGTTCCTGCTTGTATTCCAGGCAGAAATGTCACTCCAACACTGTGGGAAGTTCATCTGCGGTGTCTGGGAATGGAAGTCCTAACACCCCCATCAAATGAACCCATAAACCATTCTCCAGGGCTGAACCTTCAGGGCACATAAATTTGGGTTGACAAACTGACTAACATTATTCTAAGTTTTAAATATGTTAAATAATGTTTTACAAATAACTATTTTTAAACCTCAATAAGTAATCTTAATGAATTTTTAGAGTTAAAAATAACTGATCCAGAGATCCATATTATGATTTTGACTAAATCTAGTTTTCTTATTGTGTTATATAGTATTTTATGTATATAAAAGATATGAAAAGTCTTCAGGAGAGACTTTATGCTTCAAAATAAATAGCTTGAAACATATGCTGCAAATAAAAGCCTTTGTTCCTAGACTTAAAGACATCAGACAGTGATTTTTGGCATATCCTCAAACAAAAAGATTAAGATATGTGAAAGTCAACTTTTTAAATAAATCAGTTGACCAATGAGAGCAGATTTGGCCTTTTAGGAGTGGGCTAAAAAAATAAGATAATGTAGCATTTCATCTAAAGAGAGAAAAAGGTACAGCAGTGAAGTCCTGTAAAAGACAGATGTTGTGAACATTTAAGCATAGAAATATAAATTTACTGGGATCCAAAATAAAGATTTGAAATTGTAAATAAAGCCAACAATAGTATTTTATTACCTCTTTATTTTAAACATATATATTTCATTTTCTTATCTAGAAAAAAGAAGGCATTCACTCAAGAGGTGAGGATGTCCCGAACCTTTTTATGCAGATGTAGGGGATATCTGGCCCCACAAACCAATAGTTACCTGGGGTATGCTCAACACAAACAAATGTATATTTTCTTTGTGAAAAAAATAGAAGCACTTTAGAAAATAAAGGAAAAAAAAACTCTGTTCTTGTTTGATTCCCAGCCACTCAAGCAGAAGGGTCCTTATGTAAGACCCTGAACTCTATATTAACAAAACACGCTAACTGGTGTGGGATTGTAGAGGGAAACAAAGTGTTGCAGTTTAAAGTACTATACATATGAAGCACTGTGTGTCTGAGCGAGTGAGTGAGTGAGTGAAAAAGTGTGCCTGGTGTGGACAAAGGCAGATCACAATTTCATTAGTAATCCTTCCACCGAGTGATGACTGATATTTGTAGAAGCATAATATCATCTGATTGTTGTGGGTGGGTTGCCAAATACTCAGAATTTGTTTTTCCCATATTTTTATACATCTGTCACATAAACCAGAAATACTTTTCCAAAGTGTGAAAACAGGACAAAGGAAAGAGCAGCATAAGGTCTATAAGTGTCTATAATTTAACACTGAAAATGTGTTTATTACACTATCTCCTTTATTTACTAATTTCAGTCTCTAGACACTGTAGTTTTATATAGAGGTAAAAATCACTAGAAAATGTATTATTATGGATTACAACATTTTTGTAATGCCTAAAGAGAAATAAAGAAACAACAGTAACCACCAACAAAAGTTTGTATCTTACATTATGAATTTTTTTTTGAATATGTATGGGTTATATCCCAGTTGGCATTAGAGAGAATGACAAGGAAAGCAGGCTGTGATCATTTACTATGTTGTTTGACATGTCATTCCAAGTCACATTTGCCTTATATCTGATTGAAATTGAAACTCCATGAAATATCAAAATGACAGACATTTTCTTTAAAACAAACATAATCCATCAACGTGAGCTGACTGATGTTTTGTCTGTTTGCACTGCCTTGTTCCTTTCAGACAAAATTTCTGATAAATGACAGATATTAATACTGGATGAACAGAAATGTTTCTGGTCATTCTTTTTTGTCCCTAATGTTTGACAGCAGGACTGACTACAATTTAAAAAACAGAGAAAACCTTTCAATGGGAAGATAAAAACCTTTTTGTACATATTAATAAATCAACATTTCCATTTATCATTTTCTCTACACAGACATAAAATATGGCAAGATTGTAAATTATAGTTGTTTCAGAAGTAGTGAATGTTTACTAAATTGACACTGTGTCTTTAGTAAATCATCGGATGTGTGTGTGTGTGTGTGTGTGTAATGGTGCTTCTTACCGTGCACTCTGTGGTGTTTATCATCTTCAAGCAGAAATCTGTTGTAAACTCCAGTTCTGACAGGCACACTGTGTTACAGTCAACTGTCTGTTCAAAGTAAAGCAAACAGCACATAATAAAATAATCTGAGAGAAAAGTTAAATACTGATAATGATTTGAGCCATAATCACTAAATACAAAAAATGAAAACTACATTCCTTGGAGAAACACATATTGCCCACCACCTTGAATGCCAAACTTTTAAAAGAAAAGATCTCACATGATCTGTTAGTGATCTGAGTACGGATTACTGTCAGCTCCGAACACACCATATTTCAGCTCAATATCTATAAAGGTGACAGTGAAAGCTATTTTGTCCTTCGATAAACTGTGGTGACCATCTTGTATTGGGTTTATTCTCAAAGTTAATCAATTTTAAACATACATCAATTTAATACTTTGAGAGTTTCATTAAAATTCATCTAATAGTTCAAAAGATATTTTGCTAACAAAAAACAAAAAATAAACAAATTCACACACTAATAGTGGCAGGAGATTAAAAAAAAAGACAAAATGCATAGTTTTTAATGATAACTATGGTCAAATGTTTTTTTTTCCAAATGAAGGTATGAAAACATTTATGTGTAGAAGTACAAACACTTTTGGAAACACAAAAATGGCAAATAACAGTCAGTTTTACATATATTTAGCTATAATTTGGTGTCATAGTAGATGAGATTGAGATCGGTTTTGAAAACTTTGCCATTAACTATTAAAGTCAACTCTGTTTATTAGCAAAATATCCCATGAACAACTGGACGGATTTTAAGAAAACTTCCAGAAAGTATTCATTGGGTGTATATCAACAACTGATTACATTTGGGAGTCAACCAAACTTAATATGGCTACCACATTCAAATGACAAATGGAAGCACAAAAATGGCTGTAACTTAATCAAATTTACAGTTGTTGAGCTGTACTTCAGTGTGGTAGTAGCTGAGAGTCATGCCAACATATTGCAGGATCTTGCAATATTGCATGAGACTGGGTATAACGTTATTAACAAAGTTTGACCAAAGCGACTATAACTTTGTCCTTTCTTATCATAAGATGATCTGAGTTTAAATGTCTGGCATTAAATGTGATGGGCAACTTTAAATTCTTCAAGGAATGCCAGGTTTTTAATTGTTATAATAGTAAACTAAACACTATAGGCAACTTTTACACAGGTAAGCCTTAAAAAGCAGAACCTTCTTTATCTAAATAAAGAAGCCCCTATCTAAAAGTCCAACATGGTATTCAATTGGTCAACTAACAGTTTCGGAAAACTGTGAGAAAACAGGAAAAATGGGCAGATGTTAAAATCCAAGTGGTTCTAAAACCACTTATGAGAAAGCATCAAGGTAGCATAATACTCAGGGCAATGTACTGGCTGAGAATTCACACAAAACACGCCAATGTTAGTTTGACACTAACAAGCCAATTATTACAACAGGTCATGTACACCAGTCTATGGCAACTCAATTCTCTGAGATAATGGCTTATTTCAGCTGTGTAATGCATCATGTAATATAGAAAAAATAACTGCATAATGTTTTGAGGTACGTAAAAGAGTTTACGGTGTTGACTTGGTCTCCAAATAAGTCTGATCTCAACCTAATATGATTTCCTAATTTACAAAATAGCTATAGTCAGATATATTTTCATGCCAGAGATGATTTGCAAGTGTAAAAAGGAGGCAAAACCCTACTGGTAATAGAGAAAAAAATAAAGTATTAAGTGAATTTTACAAGATTTTGATCAAATAAACATGTATAATCCAAGGCAGGTACACATGTAGATAGCAGAGAAGAATTTACCTACACTTATCAAAAAGAAGAGTGACTTTTTGAAAATTGTAAAAATAAACAAAAAACAACAACAACAAAAGGCTGACTACAATGACTGCAAGCTCACATCCTGAACTCAAACATTTCAGTCTGTTGACACTGAAGGGGGATAAAAAAAACTTATCTGTTCAGCGAGAATTTATAATTCCATGACTCTGCTCTCAATTTTACGGAATTGCAGCCAGCTTTAATGGAATGTTATTGGATCGTATCAACGAGACGCAATAGATGAGAGTCCTTGTAATTTGGGTAAAGGGGGTGTCTATTTGTCACTGGAGGGGAGAAACTATTGATTACAGGACTCAAATTCCATTACATCAAAGTTCTCCCCTCATTCATCACACTCCCAGATGGGTGGAAGACGCAACACTTTGCAAAGAGGTTAACTGGCAAAAAAAACAACCCAGAGGAATCAAGAGAAAAGAGCTTTCTTATATATTTTGTTTCCTTACACGAGTGTTTCATCCTTATATCTGTGTGAGTATTTTATCTCAAAGTAATGTGTATGCTTGCTCATCAGCTCTGTAAAAAAACTGCTCTATCTTCAGCCAGCTGAGAGTAATGAAGTTTCCTGAAGTAGAACTTAAATACGGATTAGACTGATCAATCACCCAGCTCTACAGCATCACCACAAACACAAATACACTTCAACTTTATAGCGCTCTCTCTGTCTCTCTTCTTTGCCTTCTTTGCTAAAGCTTGCTTTCATCCCGTTGTCGTTCCTACATTTTCAGCCTCAAAAACGTCCTTTCTCCTATCTGTGTTTCTGCAGAACAAACCTGACAAAGACATTGGATTGCTAATATAAGGCTGATACAAGTGGGATTTCTCTTTAGTTACTTTTAGGGTAAAAAGAGCATGCAGAATGGACTTTTTTCTGTGGGAATATCTTGATGAACCATCTACATTAACTGATGTTTTATGATAAACTATTATTACTTATTTGATTTAAATAATCTGTCTCTTACTTTATAACTTATTTAACATTGTTTTTTTTATATATGAGCACTGAAAGTGATATATTTACAGGAGCGTGTCAGTTATTCAGTTGAAGAATATAACACAGGACGTTTTATCAGTGCTCTATTTTAAATCAGACATTTTTATTATGATATGTGTTTTTAAATTATTTTAACATTAAAGGTTGTAATGGGTCAAGCAATGACAATCTAAACTAAATTTGCTTATGGGAACAACAAAGTATCTAAAGGTTAAAAAAGGACGGCTCCATTGAAATGGTGACAGGACCTCCCATCACCAAAACAAACGTCCCGAAAGACGATGGGCTCTGATTACTGTTTGTATGCCATACTATGGCCTACAGACAGACTGCAAGATTTTTATTTTCTTTTTAAATGAGTAATTGCTTTCCTGCTAATCTCCAATAATATATATATATTTTTTCAGGATCAAATTTGTCAGTTTGAACACTACATATAGCAATGTTACCACTGGTGATGCCAAAATGTTTACCTGTATGACTGCAGGTTCAGAAATAAGCGTGTCTGTGTTCACCACTTCCACCATGGCCTCAGGGATCACAGCCTTCTTCATGCATGCCATGTTGAAGCCATACACATCATCCCAGAATACAATGCGTCCTTGATGCTTCTGTGCATCTCCTACAGCTGCCAGGCTAATGTTACAAAGGTCTGGGTACACTGTGGAGAGAAGAAAAGCAAATAGAGGTAAAGGCAGAGAGAAAAACAACTTTTAAGGAAAAACTTTTTTTTTTTAACTTGTGTTTTGTGGAGAAAGTATTTGTAGTCAGTATCTTACCCACAGTAAACTGTTAACAAGGCAATTTCTAATATGAGAATCTGGGAAAAATTTTCCCTCAGGGTGAATTTCTACCATCTTAAACAAACTCAAAATTTTTTTTTTTTTTGCAGTTCAAGCAAATGCTGTTTTATCCATAGTGTTACATTACATGATTGCATGAGACAGTATCTGTGTTGGTATCTGTCTGAGCAAAATTTAGGAGGAAGAACTGTTAGTTAAAAAGACAGAACAACTCATGTAGGGCTCGTGCAAATAATAATTATAACCAGTGACCAACCATTTTCCGATTGTTTAGTCTCAGCATGACTTGCTTCACCCTAATTTGACCCAACACGGTTTTACACGGTCTCAGGGGTTTTCCATATAACTGAGTGCCAACTCTATGTGGGCAGAGACGCCCAAAACCTACCACCAATGGCTAAATAAGTGAAATAAAGACACAAAACACACCATTCTCTGCCATGGTTTCCAAAAATGCTTTGACTGAGTCAAGGCCACCTTCCCTCTGTAAATAGTTCATTTGGTCAAGCTCCAAATGAATATATATTTTAAGTAAAAAAGAAAGATGAATGCTGCAGTTGTGAGGTTTTAAAATTGGTGGGTTCTTGTAAAGGAGAAACTCTCATGATTGACATCCCTCTAACCAATCAATGGCCTGGAGTCTGCTCATGTCAAATTTTCAGCTTGATTCAGCTTGCTTGGAACCTCGACCAAGTAAGTTATAAAAAGCGAGCTGAAAGTGGGTGGGACCACCCATTGAAAAGACTGAACCCACACTCGGTCAACTTGAATAGGGTTGAGTCAAGATCATGGGAAAAGGCCTTATGGCAATTTGCTAATGTCAAAATTTTCAGTAGACACACAGTTTTTAATAATTTTCTCTTCAATTTCTTAAATGTTTAAACTGAAATGACAACTGTTTTTCACTACACCACTAGTACGATCTGCCTACAAAAGTTGTGTTCTGGTTGGCTTTGTCTACCACAGTTTTCTAACTAAATTAAGAAAAGTACTACAGCGTTGTTGTAGACACTCTCTCAGTCAGGCTAAAGACTTGATACTAGCCAACTTAAATTTAAAAAGGAAGATGATCTATCTTTTGTTTGCCCTATTTTTTTATTGACTTGGATTTGTTAAATTTCTTCTATAATTTCCAGAGATATTGGTCATTTTGTTGTTTGGAGATAGACACTGTTGATTTCTTACAGTCAGCCTGAGAGTAGCATGTACTAGCATTAAAACCAACTCTAAATGAACATAAGAACAAAACTTATAAACTTGACCCTGTCTATTTTGATCGTTAACACACACACCACACAGAATACATTTAATAAGGGATTAAATATTATAAAGCTGCCTGAACAACAATGAGTTAATCCATTCAGGTATTTATTTAGCCCTAAACAAAGAATCATTAATCATAACTAGAGAAATGGGTGGGATCCTGGTCCCAACTACATATATTTAGTGATGAGACATTCTTCATATCAACAAATTTAATGACTTATAAACTATTCTACAAATTTAATCACAAAACAGCGGAGCATACTGTGGGTGTGGACTTTTACATCAATTCTATAAATATGCTGTAATGACTGTATCCATCACATGCACACAAAACATAACCTGATGACCATGTTGTCCTACTTTAATCTTTCATACTTTATATTCTGAAGAGTACACAGCTAAAATAGGGGCAACCTAACATTGCAACATTAGACGTTTCAATAACTCATTGCACAAACATAGGTGCCAGACTGAAATGTTACTTTTGACTTTTACTTAAGAGTATTATAATGTAGGTTTGAAAACTGACAGCAGATATTTCCCCTTTTGATTTTAAGTAAAAGAACATCAGTGCATACATGATGTGATGAATGGTGATAAGACCTGAATAAATCCACCATTACCAAGTGTGATTGATGGAGTTGAGAGTTTGTGCAATCAAGTTCACACTAACTAGAAAAAGACGAAGAAGAAGAAAAAAAGGAAACTCATCTTATTAAGGAGCTTTTGTTATGCTCCACAGCACAGCTGAAACAAAGTTAGAAGCACACTGCTATCTAAAATAACACTGGAGGAAATGACCCCTGATGTAAAGAATCAACTTGAAATGAATAGTGTCCCTGGCACAGTGATGTGTGTTAAGCTATTACTGAAACAAAGGTGGTATGTTTAAACCTATTTTTAAATGAATGTACACTGGCTAACACAAGTCAATTAAAATTATTTTACATTTTGTGCTCTCAGGTTAACTGGTCATCACTATCCACACAAAAACTTTTGCAGTAGTGAAACTTTAATTTAATTTACAAATCTATCCTTGGCCTTCTGCCAACTACTGTATTTTCATGCATACCATAAATATAAATATATATATATATATATATATATATATATATATATATATATATATATATATATATATATATATATATATATATACACACGTAGTCTCATGTGCATCTTTATTAGGTGCACCTTGCTAGTACTGGGCTGGACCAACTTTTGCCTTCAAAACTGCTTTAATTCGTTGTGGAATTGATTTAACAAGTTATTGGAAACATCCCTCAGAGATTTTGGTCCATATTGGCATGATAGCATCACACAGTTGTTGCAGATGTTTCAGCTGCAGATCATGATATGAATCTCCTGTTCCATCACATCCCAAAGGTGCTTAATGGAACTGAGATTTGGTGACTGTGGCGGCCAGTGAAGTTCAGTGAATCGATACTCATCAGAGCAGGCAATGTTTTCCCAATTTCCTATTGTCCAATTTTGGTGAGTCTGTGTTAACTGTAGCTTCAATTTTCTGTTTTTAGCTGACAGGAGTGGTAGACTGAGTGGGCTTCTTATGTTGTAGCATATCTGCTTCAAAGTTGGATGTATTGTGTGGTCAGAGATGGTATTCTGCAGACCTTTGTTTGTAATGAGTGCTTAATTTGAGCTACTGTTGTCTTTCTGTCATTGTGAACCAATCTGCCCATTTTCCTCTGACCTGACATCAACAAGGCTTTTATGTGTTCACACAAATGCCACTCACTTGAATCTTTCCTTATTTTTGGACCACTCTCTTTAAACCCTACAGATAGTTGTGTGTGAAATTCCCAGTAGATCAGCAGTCTGACACCAGCAACCACACCACATTCAAAGTTACTTAAATCCACTGTCTACCCTATTCTTATGCCTAGTTTTAACTTCAGCAAGTCGTCTTCTCCATGTCTACATGCCTAAAGACATTGAGATGCTGTCATCTGATTGTCTGATTCGTTATTTGTGTTTAAAAGCAATTAAACAAGTGTACACGATAAAGTGGCCAGTGAGAATATACAAGAATTGAAGTATAACCTCATATATCATGCCTTCATATCACGAAGGTATGGCAATATACCATCCTGCAGGCTGTGTCAAACCACAAACTTATTCAGCCACAACTTCATGAAATAATTAAGCTTATTATTTTTTGACTGGACAGCAGAAGTCACACGGCAGGAGTTGGAATGTGCTGCAAGCTATCTTGTGACAGATACAATCAATCAGCCTCATCTCTTCTTATCCTAAGGTTGATGATGTCAGTTTCAGAGACTGTGTGATGGGTAACTATTTGTTTGTTTAAAGAAAATGTGAGCAGTGACCACTGAGTGCAGCACCATCACTGTACATTTAGTGTGTGCATTTTACTTTAAGTTCTCATCAATACCAATCAGAGCCTGAACAAAATCAGCACAACTTTTGCTGAGTCATTTTACACGAGACTGAATGGAAATTAAACATTTTTTCTGTAACATTCAAAAGTTATTTGTTAGAGTAGATTTTTTTTCTTTTTGCTAGTGTAAAAGGGGCTTCACTAACACACATGGGTAAATCAGAGGCACGTTTCACGGGGACAATGACATTTTGTCTTTAACTTGACTATCTTTTATAATTGATCCAGCTTCTCTCAAGGAAATTGGTTCCAGAACTCATGCTGTGAGTTAGGCCTGTTAGAGTAAAAGCCTGCCTCTCTGATGGTATTGGGGTGCATTAGTGCCTGTGTTTTGGGCAGCTTACAAATCTAGAAAGGCACCATCAATGCAGAAAAGTATATACAGGTTTTAAAACAACATATGTTCCCTTTTTGATAACATTGTTCTATGGTAAGGCCTAACATATTTCAGCAAGTCAATGCAAAACTGAATACCGAATCTATTAAAATAGCATGGTTTCATAGTACAGTCCAGGTGCCTGCAGTCCCGACCAATCATTTAAAACATGTGGAGCATCATAAAACAAAAGATTTGCCAAAAAAAAAAAAAAAAAAAAAAAAAAAAAAAAAAAAAAAAAAAAAAAAAAAAACAACAACTGTTAAACAGGTAAAATTCTACATTAGACAAGAACAGGACAACATTTCCCTCTAAAAACTGCAGCAACTGGTCTTCTTAGAAAACAAGAGGGGATGCTTCACAGTGGTAAACATAGCCCTGTCCCAAATATAGAACATGTTACTTTAAACATTTGATATGTTTTTAATGTTCTCTTGTAAATAAAATATGGTTTTATGGTATTTGCAAATCATTGCATTTTGTTTTTATTTACATTTTACACAACATCCCAACGTTTTTGGAACTAGAATTGTGATATAGCAACATTCCAATATGTGCCTTTAAATAACATGCAAGTACTGTGGAATCAGATATGTAATAATAGTGCTTGTGCACTGTGCCAAGTATTCAGCCATGCTGCTTTTCATGCCCACTTTTTTAGCTCTGTTACTACATCTACTGCAGCTCAGAGGTGCAACAGATTTTTCCTCCTTCTCTATCGTTGTTCCTTATGAACAGAAAGACGAAGTGTAATAAAAGTGCAATAATCATGCATTGAACTGCCTGCGTAAAAGGTCCTAGAGAAATGGGAGGTCTGCATTCACATATCCGCAGATGCATTAAACAACACAATGATTTTTACTTTCCCACTGAGGCTGTGCGTCAAAAATTTCATTTGAGCACGAGAAGCCAAATCATCCCATGAGCCCTTTACCCACAGAGTGTAAAAGTATAATAATGTGAGCAACAGCATCCCTTTCTTGTTCTGCAATTGCTTGTTTTTAGTATTTCACATTGAGCAAAATTCATTTGCCTTTTTTCATTAATGCAGTCCCAATGAGCAAAGACCTTGGAAACTGAAGCTGTGCAAGGTTGCAAAAAAGTGGATAAATGAAGTATTTTGGCTTAGAACTCATTTCAAACAATTATCAGTAAAAAATAAAGAACTCCTCTCATCTGCATTACATCTGTATCAAACCCAACAACTAAATAAAAACATACAAGTTCTGGAATTTGTGGTGATTTTGAACAGACAGTGGCAATATATTTCTGAGCAGCAAAAGAGGATGGCTCAGAGCAAACTTTGACTATCTAAAATAACTTAAAAATGACCTAGCAGTTCAAATAAAGTGTTTTTGCATGCCACTGTTTTTGCATGCCACTATTTTTGCACGAGGCAGCTGTTTACAGTGTTGCTATTTTCACAGCCAAACAATATTGGTGTTGTAATAACCTATACAGAGGTTACAAAATGTCAGCCGCCATGAATCTATTATGCCATTCATTGATTTACATTACACTTTTAGGCTTAGGTAAAATCATATTTTAGACCTCCTACTGAGTTTGGTGCGTGTCACTACAATATTATGGCTACTTTTACATTTTACATCTATTGACTTTGGGAATCAATCAGTGGCTTTAACAGAATGAAGGCCTAAGCCTTACATGAATATTTTTGCTAACAGGCCTAATAAAAAAATAGAGAGAAAACAATTTTTAGCATATAAAGAATGTTATTTTATTACTGCAGAACTGTGTTTACAGTTTTATTGCTCAAAGATTTAAAAGCTGATCGTTGGAGGTTGTTAATGTGAGACTCCTTTTTCACAACAGCGCCTGTTGAATGAATAATTCATATCCTAAAATGAACATTAAACATGAGCTTTAATGTATTTTTTTTTGCCTTTTCACATCTGAATAAGTTATCTGGTGTAGCTAATATCCTTGGCAATTCAGAGCCAAGATGCTTGAAGCCAATTGTATTCCAACTGTGAATTGACATTAGCCAATACAGAGGCCTAGGGCCTAAACTAAAGGTTAAACCACACTCATGAGCGAACACCAAACTTCACATTTACTCCTTAGCCATACTTTAACATGTTTCATCTAGAGACATGGGTATACGAGTATATAAAATGTATATGGCCTAAAATCTATATTCAAATTAGATCTCAGTGAACTGAGCAGGTACACAAGCAACTCCTTTTAATCTTCTTCACTCCAGAACTCAAGAAAGTAAATACTTATAAAAAGCACAGGTGAACAGATAAAAAATGAGGCCTGTTATTTAGTCAAAAATAATGTCAGGGAGGCCTGGTTGGTTGTTATGCACCAGCATTGTTACTTGCATTAATGCAGGCAAGAAAACAGGCCTTTAAGGCATGTTGTCCTTCGCAGAGTTTCCAAGCACCTGTTTTACTCAGCAAGCCTATTGTTGGTTCAAAAGCACCCACTGAACCCACTAAATTTGGCCCTGAATCAACACTGTTTTTACTTTGAAGAGTCCTAGCTCCAACTTCCATCCATTTCTACTGCAGGTTAATAAACAAAATGCAAGGCCAAAAGATTGTACTTCTGAGAAGACAGTTTACTTTCATGGTGGAAATGTAAAACATCTGTGATTGGTTGAGTACTATTAGCATCTTATCAATTTCTTTATTTCTAAATTATCATTCAAATAATCTGCATTATAAAATGTGCAACTTAATGTGTATCACACAAATTCTTGAGTGCCTCTTATTAGCTTACCAGATGCTTTGTTTTGCTATGATAAACTGCTGGACATTTCCTCACCACAAAATATCAGTCTGTCATTTTTTTCCCCACTTTGATAGTTACCAAAATTGCATTTTTGTTTTGTTCTAATTTGTGATTTAAAGAAAATATTTAGAATGTAGTTTACAATCAGAAAATAAGAAAGAAGTTGGAGCCAAAAAAGTGTAGAAACCTGGAATCCATTCTAATCCTGGCCCTGACTTTAGACAACCATGTATCATATTTCAAACTTTTTGACAGGTTCCATGGATTTAAAAATATAAAATGTTCAATGACCACATTTTATTTATTTTTCCAGGTAAGCATGCACAGTCTCACATGACCTTCGACAGATCCAGTCATAAAATGTGGGAATAGATGGTGACAGCTCTGATGGGCAACTCATGGCCTCTCTTATTAGCTCAAGCCTGCCTGTGACCCTGTGAGTGTCACCAGACCTGATGACTCTGCACTCCCTTATTTACACGCATACACATGCAAACAGATTTGTCACTTCATTTTAGTCAGATTACTGATCCAAGTGAGTAATTATGTGGGCCAGGTGAGGGGAGAGGTGCTGACTGAGCAGAATCTGGACAAGGCCGTCTATAAGACAGAGACAAACTAAAACCCAAAGAAGGGTGTGGTACAGAGCAAGATGACGAAAAAAAAGGAGAACGGCAGTGTAAGCGGGTGTTGCTAGATTCATGGCTTTGACATCTGCGTCCTTCTCGATTCGCTGCCCACAGCCCATTTGTCATGCGCCCAGCTCCCTCTACGCCCCCCCCCTCCTCCAACCCTAACTCTTGCTCTCTGTGCCTCCCCCCTTGGTCGTCTGTGTAAAAGAGAAAAAGAAAGTGTGGGAGAGGGGCACAGGACAAAACAGATATCTTTTCCCCGGACGCTGTGCTGTGCCAGGCATGCGGGGACACATTTAAGGATGAAAGGGAAGTTAATGTAGTGGGGAGAATGGGAGAGCTGCTGTAACTCTGATCTGATGTAGCTTAAACACACATATAGCAGCAGTGCTGCAGGCCTGTACTAATAACTCAGCACAGTCAAGTGCACACACACTAAAATGTGAAAACAAACTTAGGAATAGAAGTTGATAGATTAAATGTGGTAGAATGACTTCACATTTTTTGTCTGTTTTGCCGACCTTTAAATTGAAAATTTGCTTTATAGAGTTGCACAATAACTACAATTTTTCCTAAGTATATTTTCCTGTATAACACAACCTTCATATACATTACTAATTTAATAGATCTGAATTATTAATAATCTCCAACTCATTTTAGTTAAGAAGGTCAACTTCAAATTAGATTATTTGACTTGAAAAATGAAGTTCTGTGTTTGCTTAAGTTACATAGAAGAAAAAGTTTGCACAAATGCAGAAATGAAATGCAGCCCTCATTGTTATGTTTTAATCTTTAAAGTCTAAGTCTGCCATGAAATAGGTCTATTTTCAATTAGATACCCATTTCTCTGTTAAGTAATTTCAATCCAATAACAAACAATGGTACAAAAATTAAAAAGCAACCTAGGAGCCTTCAGTTAATCATATGTTTTTCTTTTATTTGTCCAATTTCAGCATCTCTTTATTGGCTACCTGAAAAATCCAAAACAGTAATTTTTAAAGCTTCACTATATAATGTTCCCAGTGACCAAGCTTCAAGAACATTTTAAAAATCTCATAGTTGCATATTATTTCAACAGAGCATTTCACTGTCGAGCTGCAGATTTACCTGTAGTTTTGAAATGGGAGGCAGAACCTTTTCTTATCAGGTTCCTTTCTTGGAGAACTAGATTTTTGACTTGGATTAGAAAAAGTAGACCCAATCTTGTCAAGATTAAATGTTCTTTCTTACTCAGATTTATAGCTAGGCCTAACTCGCTCTAAGGAGAGGGCATTTTTTCTGAAAAGGGTTTACCCTATGACACACATTACTTGGGAAGAGTAAGTAATAAGTTAAAACTGTTTGCAAAATACACAACCAGTGTAATAATATTTCTAAATCAAAACCCCAACATATTTGCAAATTAGTGCTTTTTATTTATGCTATTCAGCTCATTAGAACTAATAGTAAGGTTTTAAATAACAGTTGTTTTAAGCTGTATTTCATTGTTTGTTTATTGTAGTTTGCTAGATTTTCATACAGTTAATATCTGTCCTCTGTGACCAGAACGGAAGAAAAGCAGATGAAATGAAATATAAGTCCGCCATTAAGACGCCCACCACCACAAATCTGTCAACCTTTAGGAGAAACAGAATAAGTTTAAAATGATCAGAAAAGATCAAAAAAATTAAAGAATAAATATACTAAATATAGTTTTTGGAGTCTGATCATAACTTTTAGCTTTCTTTTTTTTTAATTAAAAAAATTATACTCGTAATTTATCAATGAAGCAGAATATTGAATTAGGCTGAGTATTGATTTGTTTTTCCATTATGCTGTTTTCAAAAGAATAGCTGATTATTTATTCCTACATTGCTACTATTACTATAATTATAACAAAATTATTCTGTTTTTTGCCTTTAATGATAGTGAGACACAGACCTGCTATATTTTTGCTCCAGGATATTTTGTTAAATTTGATTACAGAGATTATTGTGTTTTATGTGAACTGATAGACTAATTGTAATTTATTGTAAACTATATTGATAGTCAAGAAAGCTAAGATAAATGTAAAACAATAAATAGTAAACAATGCTAAATATGGTTGCATTGTATGAAAATCAGTTTAATTATATTACAAACATTTTTTTTAATGACTTTCAGTGTATTTCATTTCACTTCCTATGGCGGCCAGCAGATCCAGTAAGAGCACACTGCATGGGGACCATCAGTGTTTAAGGCTCATGACGAACAATCTGGTAACCTTTGACCTGTAACTTTTTGTCTCGCTCAGGTCATGTCTCGCCTGTCCAATCTTTCCCAGCAGCAAATCTGTCTCTATAGGTGCTGTCACTGTGGCTGTCCCTGTGTGTGTGCATATGGGTGTGTATATGCCTGTGTGTACATGTGACCCCTCTCAGGTCCCAAAGAGCCAGTAAAGGCAGTGTGCTGGAACCGTTCCTCAGCTTGGACGCATTTGGCACAAGTCATTAAATCTGTGGCAGTGACGGGATGACAAAGGAGAGAGGTATTTTCATGTACGCCGAGCCATTGAATCAGCGAGCTACCGGGTTTTATTATTCTGACTCAAATACGCAATTAAAAATACCCATGTTTTATCACAGACATCTCTACCCTTCGGTCAAGTCGTTACTGAGGTAAAAAAAACAAAAAGTACAGAGACCATACAAGGCCAGGTGCCTGAGTCTAAGCCACATCAGCAGTTCTGCAGAAAGATTGGCCTAATCTACCAATGATATTGCTGACTTGTATTTTTAAAAGAAAAAAAAAAAAGAAAGAAAATAAAAGCAAAAATCACATTCTAATTGAAAACTTCACATTTTCCGAACGCAGAAACTAGGTTGAGGGCTGCCGATTCCTATGGCATAAGTAAGATTTTGAAAACGTAACACCCATTATTGTCATTCTCAATTTTGTTGTAACATTTTCTGAGAACTGTTGCAAACTGAATCTACCGGGTGACACACGATTTAGCACATATGACTTGACATGGGAATGACACTGCATGTTACCACTCAGTGACAGGTAAAAACACCCTTAACTGAGTAATAAACAAACAAGAAATACTTTAGGGTCACAAATATATTTAAAATGTTTATCTTTGAAGAAAACTCATTAGAGCAAATTCTATTTAAAGTCCCCAAAATCTGATCGTCATGCCATTTTGTCTTCTAATGAGGGAGATATTTGAAAAGGTGCTGAACACTTATCAGATGCAAGGTCATTTTATTAAAGTCAAATACAGACTGTGATATAAAAACAGTGTTGGGAAACTCAATTTTACATACCTGAACCACCATCAGCCAAATAAAGGTCTCTGGCATGAAGGACAGAGTCCAACATGGATTCAAAAAGCAAGAAGTAACCCTGAGGAGTAAAGAAATGTACATTACTATCACAATATTTAAAAGATTTTTATGAACAGAAGACAAATACAACCCAAATGCAAATATAGCCCATCTTTCAGAGTCATTTGATAACAGTTCAAGGCAAGTGAGTGATTATTACTTGAATGTAACTGCAGGACAGTTAAATTATTTTTTAATTTTCTATTAGTTTAGCAGAAATGTAAATTATCAATGGCTGTGAATTAAGTGCTGAGCCCATAAGGTCTGGAACTCAACATCTAAAGGTTTGACCCTGGGCTGACCTCATGTTCTGCTCCAGTAGACGGCACATTAACCGTGGTATTATTCCATTAATGCTGAAATTGAGTTTTGTCCACATTTTGTAGGCTTCGACTTGAGCGGCAGACACTACTGACAAATGGCTTTTTCTGACTGAAGCCCCTCCAGCATACGAATCAACCAATCAGATAAGATTTTGCTTCAAAGCGCAGCCCTTCAATATGCTCTTTTGGAGTACAACATTTGGGTGTGTTCAAACATATGGGAGGGTATATCTCCATCTGGGACAAGGAGGTGGAGCGGAATCAGTTCATGTACGTGTGACTGTAAATGATGGCTGTTAGTCCATCTCTTACAATGATGTGCTTTTTTTATTGTGAATGAGTGGAGAAATGTCTGCCTAAATGTGGCTTTCTGACAAAAATCTAATGTTGGGCAGTTTATTGAAAGGAAAATGGCTCACTACCACTAAACTGGAGAGAGGAATCCATCTAAGCAAGATGTTTACAGCTCAATAGAGAGAGAGTTGATTAAATTTGTAGCCTGAACTCAACAGTCTGATGGAAAAGAAAAGAATGACTCAAGTGGTATTTAAGAATCTCATATCTTTACTTTCTTTTCTGTGGAGGGAAAGAAGGACAAGGAGAGGTGAGGGCCAGGATAGCAGATAAAAACTCAATGAGGGGAGGGTGTGATGGTGTGTGTGTGATTAAAGACAAACTGGAGAGGAAGAAGAGAGAAACAGTGATAGTGAGGGAATGTAGTCAGCAGCAGAACGGTAACTCACTGAGATAAGAGCTTTATTATTCAAATAAAGACAATGTTTTACCGGAGGGAGGAGAACACAGCAAGACAAACAGGAGAAACAGCTTTGATCTATAACTCTAAATCCAAAATCGTAACCATCTCTGTCACGGGCCTGAGCTGATAATCATGACAATGATGAAGTAGATATAACCGTTGCACCCTCTGCAAGGTGATAGAGAGAAATATTCGGCTTGTTTATCAGCACTGGACCAGTCCCAAACCAAAGTCAGGCCCACGGACGGTCTGCTGCTGACTGTTGTGCTCCAGCCAATGTCCTTAGCCGCTGAGCGGATTGTTTTTAAAACCTTCACACAGTCTTGTAATTTAGAGCCCAATTTCACGGGACGCTGGTTCATGAAGGAAAGAGGATATAAGAGATGCCTGAAAGCAGAGTCACACCTTATTATTATTATTATTTTCCCCCCATCGACAATGCTCCAGGATTACTGCCTGGTTCTCCCCTTCCAATCTTCCCTGCATGTCCTCCCAGTGACATGCATCACAGCCCACTAAGTTATACATCTGCGATGTTAACTGCTAAAAACATGGATGAATCAGAAACTGAAACGAAGACATCACACATCCCCTCTGACAACAAAACTTTAAAATTTTTCAGAAACAACAGCAACACTCGTCAAGTCATCAGTGAACATGTGATGTACTCAAGGGCAGCAACAAATAGTTGAAACCAGATGTTTACATACCTTGCATGACATTTGCTTGGGTGCAAATGGGTGTTCCAAATCCACAATGACCCTCAGCATTCTACCAAATTAATTATAAAGTGGCTTAAGGAGAACAAGGTCAATGTTTTGGAGTGGCCATCACTAAACCCTGACCTCAATCCCACAGAAAATATGTGGGCAGAACTGAAAAGGTGTGTGTGTGAGCAAGGCAGCCTACAAACCTGATTGAGTTCCACCAGTTCTGTCAGGAGGAATGGAACAAAATTCAAGCAAGCTATTGTGAGACCTTTGTGGAAGGATTCCCAAAATGTTTAACCCAAGTCATACAGCTTAAACACAATGCTACCAAGTACAAAGAAAATGTATGTAAACTTGTGACTTTGAAGAAAGAAAGACAAAAATTCTCTTAAAAATTCTCTCTCCCAATATTTGGGCATTTTAAAAAATAGACATGATTTTGGAAATCCTAACTGATCTAAAACATGAAAGGTTTAGTCTGATTTAAGTGAGAAAAAATGGTTGTGTCTTTGTGTACAGTGTATGTAAAAATCTGGTTTCAACGTTGTTGTTCAGGCTTTCTGCATCTGCTCTGCCTGTGTTGTAAATCTGGTCATCTTACCTTTCCACTAAGTTCTATCAAACATTGTTAGCAGACAAGCGCTTGTGTTATAGTAAAATATATTGTTTAATGATGTTTGATGCACTCATGTAATCTTTAAAAATGTTAGTATCTGTTTTTAATTATACTTAGAAAAACAAATGGTGTTTCTCAGCACAGGGCTGTTGGTCAAGATCTTAGACACCACAAGGCTGCTTAAAACCAAATTCTGTCTCAGGTGTTGTGTCTAGTGGGATGTAAACTTTTGAATAAACCAGCTGCTCAGACGCAAAGTGGGAGAATCAGCATGCAATAAATAGACAGACAAACATTCTGTTAGTGGGAGCATTGAGAATCAGTTGAAGAATGTGTTTGCTCTCCGTTGTGTGTAACAAATTTTTACTCTTAAGAAGATTCTCAGTTTGAGCCTGGATGCATTTTGTTTTCCCACAACAGCTCGCAGTGACACACATCTTCAATCTAAAATGGTGGCACCAAGGATATGTGACATGAAGGGACCCCCTCCTTTTATGACCTCTGACCTAGACTCATCTTTCTAGCAACTCTTTTGTGTAAAAGTTCATTTTGTTATGACAATCATTGGTATTGTTTGGATAAGATGTTCTCTGGGGCTTACTGTTTCCACGTTTCTTCTTAGACTCATCAAAAAAATAGACAAACTGAATACATAAAATCTGATCATTTGATTGCTAAATATTTTGAAATGTGAAAAATAAATGTTGATGATTTTTATGTATGCATTGGTAATATGAGGAAAATTCCCTGTAGTGAAAAAAATTAGCCCTCAGTTGTTGAGATCTGATAGATAAAAAGGGTGAATAAATCAAATAATCTAAATATTTTTTGACCAATAAATTAGATCTGGCGTCTCTTTTACACAAGAGTTTAAAAGAGTAGCAAATTAAGGATCACCTTTTTACATCTTTTTCCTACAGATACAACAGACAAAAAAGATTGTGGGTCAAAACACAAGCAGAAAAAAAAAAAAACTCTGTTGCTTTGTATATATATTTATTATTTTTTCTACCAGATCAATTGAATTGTGTACATGTTCAAAACCCTGTGATAGAAATTGTCTCCAAAAATAGTCAAGAGTCATTGTTGGAACCTAAAACTCATCTTGAATCTCCCTCAGTTTAGTTTCTTTATATTCCAAAGTGCTAGAGCTGTAATTAGACAGCTGCATGGGAGCTGTCCTTCGGCAGAAAACATCCGAGGCTACAGCCCTAAATGTGCATGTCCGTAAACCACGTCAATCATTAATAATAATTTAACAACTGGACCAAATTTGCCTATCTTTATTTCAAAAGTGTACTTTAGTGGATTAAATTATAAGTCAAGATGAGTACAAAGCGGACCAAGGCAGGTACGATGAGGGGGGAGGTGAGCAACAAAATTATGTGCACACCCTAGAATACGGTTCTGTAAGCAGTGCACACAAAAATAGTGTGCAATTTTTAAACATTGACCACTTAAAATTCAGCTACAGGGCTCACTGGTCACTTGGTTGCAAACGCTCTGAATTCATTGAGACTGCAACTGAAATTTTGACTCTTTTTTTTTTTGTTTGTTTTGTTTTTTGCAATTTTGAGCTGCCAAGTAGTCTCCAATAGTTGGAGCCCAGCGAGATTTTCCTTCACATTTTTAGAACTATGTTTTATAACACTTTAGCTTGACGTCTGCTGCTGCTAATGTGTTAAGGCTCTGGAATACTCCATAGGACATCAAGAAGTCAGTTGGGAGACATTCATTTTGGCATGCACCTTTCATAGTCAACGAGACACTCGACTCAGAACTCCCGGGAAGATCCTCCCTCCTCCTAAAGCATTAAAAGGGGTTTCTTCTTGCCGGCTTCTCAACTCTCCTGTCCTTGTACAGAATTTTGCTTCCCTTACCATGACCAGATGTGTTTATTAAACAGTCTGAGACAGTACTGTTTGGCATTTGCAAATTTGAAGGTGCACAATAATGAGCGATCGAAGGGAACGTGTTGCTAGGCTGCCAGGCTGAGGCGTATTTCCTCACGGCCACGAAGAGCCGCCTGTGTCTCTGCACGGTCTTTTTAAGTTCGTAGGTTTAGAAGTTTTGCTGGAACAGTTGTAAAGAGGGCTGTATTTTCTAACAGCCTCCAGCTGCTTCACAGTGGAGAAGTAGAAGCGAAATGACTCCATTAAAGCTCACCAGCTTTTCCAAATAAACAAACCCACAACAACTTCTAACCAATCACACAACACTTGCCACAAACCTCTGTGCGAACCAGGACTTTGTGTCGTGAAGCAACGGACAAAGCTGCTACAAGAACAAAATGACGCAATTTTCGTCACGCAACCACGTTACTGAGAGCCAACTTAGTGACTTCTCATGGAGTATGACAGCAGCTTTAGTACATCAATACTAGCAAATCAGTAGCAATCCAACAATGCACGACACAACATAAACAGTTTATTTTTAAGTTTTGCTTCATAACGTTTAGGTAAACAAGTAGGATGACCTCATCTGTCTCATATTTCACTAGCTTTTTCTTTATTCACCTATATTAGCAAATCAGTTTGGTAGTTAATTTTATATGTTTCTTAACTTCAAAATGTCCAACTCTCTAAATAACTAAGTGACACAGATAAGTAAAGATTTTAGTGTGAGGTAACGGCTCCCTTGGCAGACTGTAGTATAGTCACTGCGCATTTCCATAAAAGAGACTAATGAAAACCTAATGACAATGGACTGGAGCAGCTTATACACATTAACAAAATTAGCATATAAAATGCATTCCCACGAGGGAGCTAACATTTACATACACATCGGAAGTATACAAAACGTATACCTAAAAAGACAAAGTGCAAGTCCACTGTTAAATTTCTACTTTTTCCTCAAATTGTTTTAGTTATTTAGACGACTCCTTTAGCTTTTGTAATTATTGTAGAGATGTTTTAGTGCTTACTGTTTAGATGCAGGTTGTGTATCTATCAACCCTTGGGACCAAGTGGCTGTCAGTGATCAAAATCTGAGCTTTACACTTTCCTCCACCCTCTATTCTTTGCATTCAAGACGCATCTTCCTAAATTACAGCAGATCATCAGCGCTTCCAGTCCCGAGAGATGTTGAGCAATATCAAAGGAGCTGAAAAACACCCATGAATATGCTTGCTTCTGGATGGACATGTGCATCCAAAAGCACAGAACTGGAAGGGGAGGAAATCGTTTCATGCTTCAGTGAATACTGACAGAGCCTCTGCCGTGCTAGCTCTGCGTTCACACTTCACCACATTAGCACAATCACATTACACACATCCCTGTAATAGATTTTACCATGATAATTCTTGGTGAATGTACAACATGCAAGTTCCAGCATCAGCATAATTTACATTTAAAGACATGCAAATAAGAGTTGGAGAAGAAAGATGGCGTGACAACGTAATTTGTATCACTGCACGACTTTTCTGAAATCAATCAAAGTTATTGGAAGACTGCCAGAGATTTTCTACAGACTGAAAAACATTCAGCTCCAAATAGATAAAATGTGGACAAAAATATATTTGGAGCAGTTCTTATTTAAAACAAGTAATAAGAAATAATTAATTGGATTATTGTAGTAAAATGCCACAAAAAAATAATAAGATAATAAAATCCTAATCTACATTATGTCAGGATGTTACTGTAGCTATTTGGGTTTTGTAAAATTAGCCAGAAGCTGATTTTTTCCTTTAGGCAAGTTGGGCAAAGGAAAATGAGAATAGAGCTTTAACTTTTCAAAAAATGGGCAAGCCTTTGCTTGGTCTGTGGGGCCATCACTCTGGGTGCTGTGCTGGCTGCTCTGTTTAGTGATGCTTGTTGCCCTAAACGTTACCATCAGTCTCACTCACCAAGTCAGTGCATAAGCTGCCACAGGCAGAGACTAAAAAGTAGTCGCTAAAACCCCTAAAATGTTTGCAACTCTGAGCAACATTGAGGCACCTGGTTTCTGTGCTTTTCATTTATTCTTTAACTTTTCCGCACTCATTCTTAAGCCAAGTCGCATTGTTTTACCAATGTTCGTGCTGAAAGCTGTTAAATTACAGCTTGCTTTGTTGTGAGTCTACAACAGACTGGTGGAAGTACAGGAAGTAGTCATCACAACCCCCGCAGAAAAAAAGGCTGACGTAGAGAGAATATGTACAAGATTTGGCAAACCAGTAAATAATTAAAAAAAAAAAAAAATAGATAAAATTGTGGGAAAGAAGCCACAGAATTGCAGTATATGACTTTCTTTCATGATAAAGCAATTAAGTTGTTAGAGCTTAATCTTTCCCAACTCTGGTTTTGGAGGAATTCTGCATGTTTTTGCTTCAACACACCTGATTTAAATTGATTGAATAGGTCATTAAAAGGCTTTTGCGACTCTTAATGACAAGCTGCTGAGGTAATTCATTCTTCTGAGTCAGTTGTGTTGGAGCAGGAACACATTTAAAAACATGCACTAAAGTTGGGCTCAGTATATCGAGGCTGAGTCATAATAATTTATTAGGGCAGATTCAATTTTTATTCTAGGGTTTAGCTTGATTTATTTAAATGAGGCTAGTAAATCTTTTTCAAAGTTTCATTTCTGGTTTTGATAAGTAAAGTCAGATTTATTACAGATTTGTTCAGTTTTTTTTGTTACGTAAGTTAGTTAGTTTTGCTGAGTGAATAAAAAACAGATTTAACTAAAAATAAAAACTATAAATATGGTTGAATCTGACAAATTCATTCAGTCGACTAATAACTTGTGCTTAACCAAAGTTACACTGAGAACAAACAGAAGTAAAGAAGTTGAGTCAGCAACTTTTTTTCAACTAATATATATTTTTTGTAATTCATATTTTTTCCTCTTTCCACAAAATTTTAACAAAATTTTGAAGTACCTATACCACACCACCAGGTAGCAAGAACATCTACATTACCAACAAATAACAATTCAAAAAAAGAACAGACAGCTTGGCTAAAGATTCTTCTAAAACTTGTTTCTTTTTTCTTTGATAGTTTTTAGTTTCTTCTGAGTTATTAACTTTTCAAAGTTTGACAATGATGATCAAGATAAAACGTGATAGATGCAAAAAACACAGTAAAACCTGCTTCATTGTTGTTTTGGATTCTAGGGCACAAAGTGATAGTGAACATGTCCAGAATAGGCTGCTGCATCATCGTTTCTGAAACACTCCACATCTGGAGTTCACACGGAGCCACCAGAACAGAGGTTTTAAAAATCTACACTTTGGAAGTCAGTTTTTGAAAATTTCTGTTCTTCTCATTAAAAACACAGGTTGGGTGTAGACAGGAGGTGCAAACACAGCAGAAAATTTCCAGAGTCCTACGATGACCCAACCAATATAGGTAACTTTAAAACAACCTAACTGCTTCATTCTGAAAGAAATTCATGCAACTGTGTATAAATGTGTTTAATGACTTTTGTTCCATGCAAAAAACTTCTTAAGAGTAAGAATTATATCAAGCCTGCATGCAGGTATTTAAGAATACTAAACACAAATATTAATGTTGAAAAAACAGATTTGTATTTAAGTTAGTCAAACACATGCCTTGGTTACTTTCTTGAGTGCAGCTAATGCAAGTAAATCCTTCTCTACAATCCACTCCTGTTTAAATCTACTTTCATTTACAATGAACAAAATAACTAAAATGAGCAAAAAAGTCAGCAGGTAGCAAAAACTAAAGCTTGCATGGACTGAAATTAACCACAGAACCAAGAACCAGCTAAACAAGGAATGGATTGGTGCATTACAAGTTTTGTAAAGCAGCCAACTGGCTGTACAACACTTCAGGAATAGTTGAAGGTCTCGGGGTAACAAGTATAGCCAATCAATCCTCATTAAACTAGATAGATCTGTGACACTGTAACTGTGATTGTGTGGATGCATCTATTTATTGCATGAGTCTCTGTTTGGGGTTTCGGTGTGTGAGACTGACAGTCAGTCAAACTGAAGGACAGGATGACTGATGACTGCCACCCTCTTCTCAGACAGGTAAAGCTCTCAGAACAGATAATGAGGTTAAAGAGGAAAGTGTGTTAATAATTTGATTTCAGAACACTCCCACACACAACAATTCAGACTTATGTTTCTTTTTTCTATATGTCCAAATACTCAGTAATCTATGCTCATCTCAAGGTAAAAATCTCATCAGGGAAGTTTCTTGTTCAGGGTTGTTTTCATATTTAAATAACTTTAGAAACGCTCACTGTTGCTAAAGACTGATTTAGCATTCTGAGACCCCCTTCAAGGTGAGTTACCACATGCCAAAACAAACCCTGTATCCAGGGACACTGCTCCACTCATGTGTACGCAGACTGATAAAAAAAAGAACATTATAATTTCAGCATCAACAAGGAGTAATCCCTAATATTTCCACAGAGAAACGTCAACTGTTTCTATCAGTTTTCTGTCTCATCGGTGTGTGTTCAGTGCAGCTGCAGAAGCAGAATTAAAACTTGAATAAGATGCACAATTACATTTATTTTAACTTAAACTCCATTGTTCATCCCCAGACAGGCAAAAAAGAACCATATGCAATTACTGCAATTTAAAAAATGGGAAGGATGCCATGTCAATAGCTGCAATATGAACACATTGCATAAATGCAGAAATGAAAAAAAAAAAACTATTTATAAGATTTTGCAAATGACATAATCAGACTATCATTAATGTCTGACAGGAACAATTAACTAGCAATTTAACCACAATACCAGACAAATGCTCGGACACAACTAACTGGTTTTATGAGTCTCCTTTCATCCTGATAAAACACAAGAATGTAGAAAAGCTGTTATTAAAATTACAAGTCAACCATATAAGTTTACTATAGTTGATACCAGTCTTCAGAAATCAGGGCAGCCAACAGCAAATGTATTGCACTGATTATTTTTACCGTTTCCCCAAAACTGTTTTGTTGTTGTTTACAAAATATAACAACATTTGCTTAACTTAAATAAATATATCTAACAACCCTTAAAAGAACTTGTACACTAAAAACTCATAGAGGTGCATTCTCATTTAAAAAATTCATTGTGGACTACAGCAAGATAGTCGTAGCAGCTGCTGCTGCATCTTCATTCTTCTTTCCTACTCAGTAACGGATTAAGTATGTACAGGCATGGCTGATTGCAATTTTTTTTTTAAAGTAGCCAATATTGGCAGATCAAAATCGGCCGGCTGATAAATCGGTCTACCTCTAATTACAATATTTAATCACATCTCAGTTATTCGGTGCTCTTCACTATTGTAACCAACAATAAAAAATAAAACAAAAATTTAAAAAAACGTCACACTTTGCTGCAAAACTTATTTTCATTGACTCTTTCCTGCATATCCAATTTGTAATACTGTATACTGTTGCAGTAAGAAGTTTACATAAACCAATCGTGGGCATGAAATGTTATATAATTTACTTTTAATTACTTATAGAAACCTTTATTTTTCCACGGTTGAATGATTATACAGTATACAATTTGAATGATTGTTAGAACACAAGGTGCACAAGCTTGAATTTATTGCAACTTTTTTCTAATCCACATGATTAAATTTATTTAGAGAGAGGCTTAAATATGTATATGCATATTTTAATAAGTAGTGGTAAAAGTGTGGAATCATTTTTAAATTGACTAGGCCAAGTCTTATGAACTTCTTGCTAGTGATCCTGATTGACTGCAGCTAGACGTCACTCTTTGCCAGCATAAAAAAAGATTTGTTTGACAGCACTAGTTGGGAAAAAGAAAATAAAAAAAAACATTTAGGGACGTTTGTGAACAACAACTATTGATTCCAAGATCATCAGTTCAAGTACAAGTTATTCAGATGTGTCTTCACTTTGCCAAAATCTGGAAAAGGACCTAAACTGTGTCTTCAGATGAAAGAAAATGGTTAGGATTTTAAGGAACAACACAAAGTTCACCAATTATTAATTAGAAACTGGAATAATGCAGGAGGTCGACCTCCAAATTCTTCAAATTCACCTCAAATCAACAGCTAAGATCGCTGATACTTGGACAAAAACTTTGCGTGTTTCAAAAAAACAATTGTTCCAAACACACATCAAAACTTGTTTTTGAATACATAGAGCAAGCTAATGCTAAGCATCTTCCTAAAGTCCTGACCTCAACCTTATTTCTGAAATGAGAATGCTCCTCAGATGAGAAGTGAAACATCTTCAGCTACAGAATAGAAGTCCAGTTGTTTGTGTTTTTTACCCTTTTTTGGATTTGCCATGTCCTGGAAGACTGAGAATCTACACCAGCAACCCAAATGACACGTAATGGACTCTATCTAAAACCTGCAGAAAACCAACCAGTTCAAATGAACCTTACCAATTCTATCAAGAAGAGTGGCCAAATATCAGCCAGAACTATACCCAAAGCTTATTGATGGAAAGAAAAAGTTTGTGGTTGCAACTTAAGGAACACTGTACCAACTGTTAGTGGGTGTATGTACATATCTGGCCATTTTGACCCTGTGTGGACCAGAGAAAAACCTGAATTTATTTATACTTGGGCACCCAATTACTCTTTTCTAGAGTCATTGAAAGAATGGTTCAAATAAATTGTAAAAAGACAAAATTAAAAATGTCCTCAGCCCATGATATACACATGTGAACTCATGACCACAACTGTTTATCCGTGAAAACAATTTGCGTTTGTTTGTGGTTTTCACGTTGTATATATGTATACGTTTTTCCTTAAAGTGTTACAGACTTTATTAAGACTTTACTACTAAACAAAGCCTGCTATCCAACTTTCTAGTCCATGTCATTTCACACTATCAGTCATTATCTGTGATTGATCTTGGAGCGACAGTCTTAATTTGGCCTTTGAGAGGCTCCGCTTCCCTCCTTCCTGACAACACCACACTCTCTTATCTTCAATGAACTGTTTGTTTTTTTGGCTTGCTGAGAAAGAGGACAGATCAATGTTGTGAGTTATGAAATGACAGTGGAGCTGCTGAAGGCAGTCTCTCCAGTAGACAGACACTCATTTTCCCTCTTCTCCACCACCGCCACCACCACAAGAACACCACATTCATCAACCATCTCCGTCTCTTAGCCCTGTAACCACCGCCTGTCTGCTCACTCACACTCCTCCTACAGCTGAACTTCAGTAATGTGACATTGTTTTTTTTCTTCATCTTTAAAAAAAAATTAAAAGGAGACATCAAGATTTTATGTAGAAGGCCAAAATTGGTTGCTGTAGTTAAATATAATACTTTTCTTTTTTACATCTCCTATTATTTTATCATTAATTCTAGCATCTGTTGTTTAGAACACCATTTCTTTTAGTTTTAACAATTTAAATACAAGAAAATACCTATTCATCAGCCAAGACAAAGCTGAGAAATACCATCTTTCCATAACTAGGCATTTCCAGTGTTGCATAATATTAATCACTGACTATAATATGAGAATGAAAAGTAGCATTTGTACAAATAGCTGGTAAATTTCAAATCTCATTAAGGGACTACTGACATTTTGAGAAATGTGGCTATTTCCTATATTTCAAATAGTTAGAGGAGACAATCAGTCACTTCATTTAATATGTTGGATAGTCATATTAACTCCTTTACAGAGATTTATACTGAAGACACAGATATGATAACCATTTTGTTTTGCCTCATTATCTCCTCACAGAAAATAAATAAAAACACCTTTTTTTGGTCCACAATGGAGAACACTTTCAAAAAGGATAAGGAATTCAATACCACTTTAAAGGCAAACTGGAATTGAAAATGAAGGTGGCAGAAGAGATATATAGGCTTTATTATTTTGATTAAGGATGAAGGACAAACAAGCCCCAAGGGAGCACAAGCCAGTGTATCTCTTGTTGCCGGTCCCAAGCCTGGGTAAATGGTGAGGGTTGTGTCAGGGCATCGGGGTGAAACAGCTTTGCCGAAACAAACATGCGAGTTCATCCACGCAACACCATATTGGATCGGTCGAGGCCCAGGTTAACAACAACTGCCACCGGTAGTGTTGACAAACAGGGTCCTGGTGAAAATTGTGCTGCTGTTAGCCCAAGACCACAAGGAAGGACACGTGCCAGGAGACAGAGGGAGAAGATGAAAGTCAAGAGTGTAGGAGCAAGGGCAGCAACTCTAAATGTAGGAACAATGACAGGCAAAGGTAGAGACATGGCTGACATGATGCAGAGGAGGAAGGTAGATGTATTATGTGTACAAGAGACAAAGTAGAAGGGAAGCAAGGCTCTCAGCATTGGGGAAGGGTTTAAGCTGTTTTACCATGGTGTGGATGGGAAGAGAAACCCGTCCTGAAGGACTACATTCCAAGGAATGTAGATGAGGTGAAAAGACTGTCAGATAGTGTGATGCGTCTGAAGGTAGAAGGAGAAGGTCTGATGTTGAATGTTATCAGTGGTTATGCTCCACAGGTTGGACGTGATGTAGAAGAGAAAGAGAAAATCTAGAAGGACTTTGATGAAGTGATAGAGAGTATTCCCAGGGAGGAGAGAGTGGTGATCGGAGCAGATCTGAACGGATATGTTGGTGAAGAAAACAGAGGAGATGAGGAGGTGATGGACAGGTTTGGTGTCAAGAGACGTACCAGGAAGGTAATGGCTGTAATCAACACCTATTTCCAAAAGAGGGAGGAACACAGGGTTACCTATAAGAGTGGAGGCAGGCGGAGGCAGGTAGACTACATTCTATGTGAAGAGGTAACCTGAGGGAAATTGTGGACTGTAAGGTTTTGGCAGGGGAGAGGGTGGCCAGACAGCATCAGATGGTGGTGTGTAGGATGAGTGTTGAAGCGAAGAAGAGGAAAAGAGTAAAGGCAGAGAAGAGGACCAAATGGTGGAAGTTGAGGAAGGAAGAATGCTGTGAGGAGTTCAGAGAGGAGCTGTTAAAGGCTCTGGGTGGTAAGGAAGCGCTTCCAGATGACTGGACTACTACAGCAACAGTGATTAGAGAGACAGGTAGGAAGGTATTTGGTGTGTCATCTGGACAAAGAAAATATGATAAGGAGACCTGGTGGTGGAATAGTGAAGTGCAGGAAGATATCCAAAAGAAGAGGTTAGCCAGGAAGAAACTGGACAGCAAGAGGACTGAAGATAGTAAACAGGAATATAGGAAGAGTGTGATGGGAAGATGGATAGAGTACTTTGATGAGCTTAAGAATGAAGAGAATGAAAGGGAAAGAAGAGTAGAGGTCATAGAAACTGTGGACCAGGAAGTGGAAAAGGTTAGTGAAGAAAGCTTTGAAGAGGATGAAGAAGGGGAAGGCAGCTGGACCTGCTGTCATACCAGCGGAAATATGGAAATGTCTAAGAGAGATGGCAGTGAGATTTTAGACTCAATTATTCAATGGCATTTTTGAGAGCGAATAAATGCCTGAGGAATGGAGGAGAAGAGTGCTGGTGCCAGTTTTTAAGAACAAGGGTGATGTACAGGGTTGTAGCAACTACAGGGGAATTAACAACAAGGGTCAACTGAGTTGGAGTGGAGGTACAGTGAGTATATTGGTAGAAGGATGTTGCAGCTGTCAGGAAAAAGACAAAGAGGAAGGCCAAATAGAAGATATATGGATGCAGTTAGAGAACATGGAGGAAGTTAAAGTGAGGACAGAGGATGAAGAAGACAAGACTTAGATGGAGGAGGATGACTCGCTTTGGCGACCCCTAAAAAGGGAACAGCCGAAAGAAGAAGAAGATTTTGATGAAGGCTTGAAGAAATGGGATTAAACTAAATTTACTTTTTGTAGTTTTTCACCGTTAGTAACACTGATCCATTTATTTACAAGCTCTCTGAAATTAATGTTTTTCAAAGCCCAACCAATTTTTCACTCTACGTCTTCCACCTCATATGAACTACTTTTTAGTCAAGAGAACATGATGACAGATGAGGCTAGTTCTTGTTTTGCTTTTATTTTTAAGGGATTGTTGGTTTCTGTTGTGAGAGTTAATCAATGACTTTTTCTTGATCCACAGAGCATGAATCTGCCGATCTATAATTCACCAAATTTCTAATTTATTGCACTGTTCAGTGACAGTAGACACAACAAACCATAATTCTACAACTACTGGAGTGCAAATGCTTAAAAGTTTTATTAACGTTTGATCAATTCATATTTTTTAAAAGTACAAAAAAAACCCAGAATGCAGCATTGTTGCATAAAATATACAGATTTAGTCAGATGTTTACATACAATGCATTTTTAAAAAATAAAACAACCATTTCTTTCTCACTGTGACATTAAATTAGGAATAAACCTTTCCTATTTTAGGTCAGTTAGGGTTCTCAAAAAAAATTATATTTGTTAAATGTCTGGAAAAAAAGAGACTTTTTTTAAGAGAACATTTTTATGACTTTCTTCATAGTCATACGTTTGGTCACACCAATATTACTATGCATTTAAACAATCTGGGTAAGCTCATTTGACGTTATAGCTTTACCGCTTTTGAAAGATAAGATGACAACATTTGAGTTAATTGTGTGATATTATGGGAAAATCAAAAGAAATCATCCAATATATCAGGAAAAGAATTGTTGACTTCCATAGCTTTGGTTCAACCTGACACAGACAACAGAGTTTCATTACCCACAGTGAAACGAGTTCTGTACCAGCATGCAGAATGCTGAATATATGTAAAGGTTACATATATTCAGCAGGTGTTACACATTTGTCTACATTTTATGATTAATTATTTTATTTTCTCTAGTTGGCTATTGTTTGCTCTGCTTATAATAGTCAAAATGCTATCCTTTTTCCAGCTCTTTATATATTATAATTGTAAGCCCAGTTGTTTGTTGTGTTACTTTATATAAAGTGTGCTTATAGTGATAAACATCAGATCAGTGTTAATCCCGCATCATCCATGAAAATATATAACTTAGTATTAACTTTGCATTTCCATATAATGCACAGCCGTTTACTGCTTCTTTGCATTCTGCTATTAAGCAACAAAATTGAATCTAATCTAATTTGCATATCAGAAAAATTACATAGTTTATTATACATGTACAGTTTAGTGGGTGTTGTGCATTTCTTAGCTTTTTTAATTTTAGTATTTTATTCCTTTTTAGTTGATCTAATTTTATTCTTGGAATCTTTTTTTTATTATTTTATTTAACTGTTAACACCCATCACATTTCCCTCTCTTTTGTTGCACTGTTGAGCTATCTTAATCGTACTCCTGCAAATCTTGGGCCATCTACCTCCATTTCAACATCATCAGACGCTCCTTCTTTTGCCACCACTTCAGAAGAACCCAGTGATGCAGCATTAGGAATAAAGCCTGCACCAACAGACCCTGCTGACTGGCCATCTCCTCTTACTGATAAGTTACAAAGAGAGTGAGTTTAAAGAGGTCTGTTTCCACACAACTGTCATGAAAGATTATGACAAACAAGGAACTATCGACCTCCGTGCCTGAGGAGAGGCTGTCATAAACTCACTCCAACTTATGGTTTGCTCTGAGAATCTCTACCACGCTTCCTGTTAAAGTGGCTGGTGATGAAAGAAGATTCTCTAAATAAATCATGTGGTCTCAAATAATTTGTCATATGATTATGATGTAGAAGACTTTGCTACAAGATAAGGAAAGTAAAGTTGTAGCAGATGCTGTGAGGTTCAGGAGGTGGTGAGGTACTGTGTCATTCTAGCTAATGAAGTATTTTAAAAAAGCACCACCAGAAGTCTATGTAAAATACTCTTTCTTGTAATATAGTAATTTTGCGCAGTACCAGCCCCTGTGATGGACTGGCGACCTGTCCAGGGTGTACCCCACCTTTGCCTGAAGCGCGATGGGTTAGGCTCCAGCACCACCCATGACCCTAATCAGGACAAGCAGCAGAAAATGGATGGATGGGTTCACAGTGTCTTAGATTTATGTTATTTTGTTTACATTTTTTTGTTGGCATTTAAATTAGGTTTTCCATTGTGTAGGCTTTTGATATTCTTTTTGAAATTTGTTCTATTTATTTCAAATTCATCATATTATCAACTGTTTTAATTGGACAACTTGGTTTCTAAAAATAAAACATAATATCAACAACAAAGCTATTTAGTTTCTTGTTTGAGTGTATGTAAATTGGCAGTGAAATTTACAACAATGCACTGGGGGCGCCACCTAAAATCTTGCCTAGGGTGATAAATTGGCTGGGGCCAGCACTGCTGACATGAGCCGAAATGCTCCTCAGCAAGGACAAAGCCATTACTCTGAAAGCAACATAAAAAGGCAAGATTACTGTTTGCAAATGCACACAGGGCAAATACCTTAATTGATGGAGACAGGTCCTGTGGTCTGATGGAACTAAAACTGAACTGTTTGGACATAGTGACCATTGTTAAATTTGGAGGAAAGAAGGGGAAGCTTGCAAGCCTGAGAACACCATCCTAACTGTGAAGCACTGGGGTGGCAGCATCATGTTGTGGGGGTGTTTTGCTGCAGGAGGGACTGATACACTTCACAAAATAGGAGGAAAGAACATAATGTGAAAATACTGAAGGAACATCTCAAGACAACAGCCAGGAAGTCAAAATTCCAGCTAACTATTGTGAGAAGCTTGTGGAAGGAAACCCAAAACAATTGACTCAAGTCATACAGTTTAAAAGGCAATGCTACCAAATACTAAGAATTTGTATGCAGACTTGTTACTTTGAAGAAAGTCATTAATTTTCTACAAAATTAAATTTTTTTTAAAAAAAATCACTCATTATTTCGGCATATAACAAATATAAATATTTTTGCAATCCTCAGTGACCTAAAACAGGAAAGCTTTAGTCTGATTTATGTCAGGATGAGAAAAAAAGGATTGTCTTCTTATATGGTGTATGTAAACATCTGGTTTGAACTGTTATACTGACAGATTTTCTATTCTTATTTTTATAATTGATTTTTTTAGGGGCTTTTCCAGTTTCTTCTTGAATCTGCCATGCATAAAACACAGCTAAAGCAAGGATCTGTCAATAAATTTGTGTGTATTCCATCATCTTAGGGAACAGCAGTCTCCTCAGCAATGGAAGGGGTTTAAAAACAAATCTGTTTGTTTTTGATTGTGCCTTGTTTACTTCTTTATTCAAGGTTTTGAGGTTACAGAGTCTGCTTTAAAAATGAAATTGTCTCATAGATTTCACATAAATTATCTCTACCACAATAATATCTAAGTGGGATTTAAAGGAGACTGTTTCTGTGCTGGAGAACATGTAATAAAGGTATTTGAGGACAGCAGTTACATACTTTTCATCAGCAGTTATATAATTCAGTTTTTCCTACCCTTGGTCTTCCTCCTATTGGAAATGTGTTCCTGCTCCAACACAAATGATTCAAAGGAATAAGTTACTTGAACGGTTGTTTTGGAGAAGCTGGATAATGACCCATGAGTTTAAACAAGATGCGTTGAAGCAGGGAAACCTCTAAAACACCCAAGGCAATGAGCCCAGAGGACCAAGACTGAGAGATACTGATATAACTCAATAAATGAGCCTATCATGCACGACAAAGACTTTAATGTTTTCAATTCCAACTAGGAAATCTGATTTGTTAGCACTTTTTGTGTCTCAGTTGTCACTGAATGCAATATCACTACAAGAGCTGCCATTATGAAAATAACTCTGTAAACATTAGTGAAATTAAATTATTTAATTTAAACTAATTATACTAACAGTGATATGATATGAAATGAAGAACTTGCAAAGTGACATATACCACCCACAGCTGGCTGTTACATTAATGGCAAGCTTAAATATGTAGAGGACTTGTTTTAAAAACAGTGGTTGAAAACTAGTAAAAAAAATGTAACTTTAAAAGGTTTTACGAAGTGCCTTTAACTTATGTCATATTCTGACAACTGAATAAGAAAAAAGCAAGATAAACACACGTCCTGTACTTTTAAAGTAACAAGACCTGAATTTAAGACAAAGTCATGAAAGCTGAATATAGTTCGAAGGAACTGGCCAGAAAGACTGAGACAACTGTCAATTTTCTTGTTCAAACGAACAGATCGGAGCACAGCTTTTAAAGTCCGCCATTCTGAGAAATGTCTGCCATTGCTGCCCTGATGAGAAGTGACTGGGGAATTCTTAGATTTATTAGCGCTCTGTGATCCAGTGTCATCAGAGATTACGCCCCCTATCCTTCACTGTTCCACCGGCATGTCAGCCACCGAATTTCAATTTCCCCGGCGAGAGGATGGGAAGGCTCTGGCTGACGACCTGTGCTTGTGACCCTGGAGTATCACGATGAATGGGGGGTGGAGGAGGGACAGATATGGGATGCTCATGAATTAGAGATGACTTCAGTGGTGCATTCAACTTTGGCCGTCCCGCCTGTATCACCACAGAGAATCTCCCTGATAAATGGCCATCAAGGGGAAGGAAGACTGCCCTTCCTGGTTAGATATTCAGAGGAGCTTATGGTTGAATTCAGCCCATTTTCAAGTGATGCCATTTTCAAAACATGCACCACTTGTACTGGTACTTCAGAGTGAACATGCATCTACAATAAGTGTGTATATTTACCATACAATAAAATCCCAAAACATTATCACACCTCAAGTGAACAAAATATGTAACACAGAGTACACCATGAAACACGTATTTGTAAATATATTTTAATCACATTATTTATTCTGTCAGCTATAAATGATGAATTAAACTAATCTGGCATGTTTTGGCTTGGTCAGGTTCCTGTTACTGAGCTTGTTAGATAAAGCAAATCTGAACCTTGATTCAATGAGAGAGGGACAGGGAACAAGAGTTAGCATGTTAGCAGGTGGAATATATAATCCAGCTAATTAATTAACTAACATCAGCTCTCAATGTTTCTTTACAAGGAGCAAAATAGCAGAGAAAACGTAATCTAGGCACAATTACTTTAAACTTATAAATAAACTTCAAATAAAAATAAATTAAACAGCCTGTTGACTCTGGTGTTTTAGCTGACACTATATATATGAAATAAATCTAAATTTATTCTTAATAATTGTGATTTAACTAAAATTTCAGCCTTGATCTTAAACATTATACAAATAAAACCACTGATCAGAAAATTGGTTTAAAATCAGTTTTGAAGCAGAGTGTGACTGGACTTATTAAATACCATAGAAATTTGTGACTGCCTACTGAACAGCAGGTGGATGATACACTGTACTTCTGAATCTATTTTAACAGATGGTGGGAAACGGTCATTCAGAACACCAGAACATCCTGTGGGATCCACAGGTACCATTTAAAGCCCAAACCAGGGTTTCTATACAAATGTTTATAATTTAATCCTGTTAATTGAACGGAAATAGCCCAAGAAAGTGGACACAGTAGCTGTACAAAGTTTGACCTATTTCCATTTTACAACAGCACAGGTCTGCTGTCCAATGAACAGATATGAACAAAAGCCATCAATTCTCTAACAGGAAAACAAATTGCTTTTCATTGAATAACAAAGACTCAATCTTAGATGCATTTTCTTTTTATAATTCAGACAGCAATAAATCTTTTTTTTTCCCAGTCTCTGAGACAAATGAAAAGGAAAAAACTTGGTTAGTTCTGTTTTAGGAATCCTTCACCATATTAACTGTTTAATAAGCTTAAATAAACAAAAAAAGATTAGATATTCAGCAGCTCTCATCTTCCCAACCAGTGGTGATGTTTTGACAACAGCTGCTTTGTAATGCTGATATGATTCTTTATGCTGATATGTCAAAACTGAAAAAAGCTCGTTTCTTTCTGAACTCTGGAATTATATCCTACTTGATATACATTTATGATCACTCACATGCTGTGCTCTCTTCATCACGTGGAAGGTAAGTCTAAATGAAGCTCTGAGAAACATTAACAGAGACCAATGGCACAGCTGAAACCAGAGGTTAAAGCTAATAATGTACCCCGTGTTTGAAAAGAGATCATGTCAGCATTTGTTCACAACTGGAAACACGTGTCCATAAAGTCAATAAGTATTAAGAAATGTAATTTAAGATTGAGCCGACATCGTAAACACTTGTTTGATGAAGTTACTAAACTGCCAGTGTAAGTTTAAGTAAAGCTATATGCTCACCATCCATTCTGAGATGATGATGTCAACCTTCTCCACAGGGAGCTTTATGTCCTCAATGCGGCCTTTGATCAAAGTGATAATGTCCTCCAGATGGTTGGACCTGTGAGAGAAACAAGGAAATGTGCAGACTTGCCTTTATGCACTAAATTTGATAAACAAGTTGAGCAAGAATGGAACAGAAAGGGCAATTCTTTTGTTTTTGCTGTCCATTCAAAACATTTAGGTTTCAAAATAAAACTCAGAATGAGACAAAAGATCAGCATTTCAACATCTAACTTGAGATGTATACATCAACAGCTGTTCCACAACTTAGAAGATGGTCTTGTTTAAGACAGAACCCTGAGTTTTAGGTGAGCAAAGGTTTAATAACAGTTACACTTAAGACACAGATCCTTTACCTGCAATGCCTGAATCAAGCCTACAACCCAATGACATGACCAAACAGTTAAATTATTCTTTAGAGTATGTTCTCACTGCTGCATTTTGGGGTTTTGTGTTTTGTCTTCCAATAAACTCCTATTAGCTCTGTACTTTAGGTCATTTCATAGCTGTATAATAAAGAATACCCAAATCAGTAAAAATGTATTTTAATTTAAACTGAAAGACAAAATACTTCTGTAGCTTTCTGTACTCATTTTACAGCCTGCTGTCATGTATTGCATCATCAATAAAAGTCAATGAGCCACTCCCAAAAGTAGATGCCGTGAGATTACCTTCACCATGACTCACAGATAGGCGTTTGTGTTTGGGATCATGAGCAGATCTCATCTTTCTCTACACATTAGCTTTTCCATCACTTTGTTAAATGTAAATCCATAAAACTGTATCCGGGATCATATGAGCCATATCTCTTTCATATCTCTTTACTTTTTAGCCAATTCCAGTCTTACCTATTCTAGTTTTTATTCTAGATGACCGTTTTGCATATTCTGGTGTCACTTCTGTTCCTGAAGTCTTCTGTGAAAAGTCATTGGTTTAAAGGTTTAAATGGTCTAAAGGTTGTCAGTGACAATCATTTTAGATTCTGTCTGTCACCAATTTCTGATGTTTTCCTGGGTCGATTTGTTTGGGGCTGCCCAGTGCACCTGTGTTTCTGACCAGCAAAAGAGCCACGGTGGAATGAGGAGAGCAAGTTGTTCTGAATAATGGTTCGCAAACTTTACAGCTCCGAACATTCAAAAAAATACTGGAGATTTGAGACACAGAAAGGTTGGAGTACTGCATTTTAAATTAATAACAAGCCAATTTACCATTAGATGAATAAAACCCCAAACAGCATTAATAGTCATTACAGTACTTTTATCAGTGTAGAACTACTCTTAACAATTTTTGTGAAGAATATGCAATACTTTTTAAATGTAGTTTGATTTTTGCAGATAATCTTACAACATCTCCAGTTGGTATTTAATGACCCACAGTAGTATCCTGACCAAAATTACGAGAAGCATTGATTCTGGGAACAATGTGGGAGTTGTGAGAGAACACGTGGTATGAAGTGGAAGGGGTTAATGCTGCACTCCATTTACCGTATTTTCCGCACTACAGGGCGCACTGGATTATAAGACGCAGTCAATGAATGGTCCATTTTCGAACTTTTGTCATATATAAGGCGCACCGGACTATAAGGTGCATCATCATGCACTTCCCAATTTTTGTTTCTTCATGCAGACCGCATGTGCCGCGCTCCATTCAAAATGGACGATTTCAGTGCTCTAGCAGAGCTGGTTTGCCTGTATCAGCATTTATATGATCCCACTATGAGAGATCACAAAGATAATCAATTGGTTCAAGACTCACGGAAGAATACTGTACCGACGTAAGCATCAAGTAGAAACGCCTACACCGCTCGCTCAGGTCCGTGCGCTGTGGGCGGAGCCCTGCACGACTATAACTGAGCCTTAATGCTGCAAACGGTGCAGCTTTGAAGTTTAACCAAAGTCGTACTAAAACATTACAACTTCTTACATATATAAGGCACTCCGAATCATAAGGTGCACTGTCGTTTTTTGAGAAAATTGAAGGCGTTTAAATGCGCCTTATAGTTCGGAAAATACGATACCTCAGAAATCAGAACTTGGATCTGGGAATGACATCAGACCTGACTTTGCCAGATTCCAGCGCAAATTGGAAAACCAGCAGGATGTGCTAATCCTTATGACCAGGCTAACTACTGTTAGCAATACAAGCCAATAATGAATTTCTCTGCATTATGTGTATTCAGACATCGTAGCAACATGTTCATTTATAATAGCTGGTTCACTGAGATGCAAACTGACAAAAGTTAAAAAAAAACAAAAACATTTTATTACTGCAGATCTCACAACTTTTCATATATGAGTCAGCCATACTGAATTTTGAGATTGGGGCTGGTCAGGAATGCCTGACTTTGCGAGGGGGTTAAAGTTGATTTTTCCGCCATGAAATTCAGAAATTCCAACTTCTGAGTACAAAGTAAACAAACAAGCAAACAGACTAATTGACTAAGCAGAAAAAAAACAACAAAAAATCAACCTTAATCTTCCTGCTTCATGATCTTCTACATATATGCTCTAACAATGTACATTTTGAAACACAATGTGTACAAGTCCTTTCACATTATGATATATGAGACCCCCTTTTCAGCCATCTTTGTTTGGTTCACACATGAACCAGTCATGGTGGCCAAATCTCCTGACACAAGAAGTTAATATCATGGAACCAGGAAGTCACAGCAGCACCACAGGTTAGAGTTGAGCACTGCACACACAGACCCCCAGTACATTTAAATAAAAATTTCCCATTTTTGGGGTAAATCAAGATTTTACCAGCAGCAAGTTCACTGCTCCAGACCTTTCCAGTCTATCCAGACTCGAGCGGAGATGTGAAAAGGACAAAAGTGTAACTTTGAACTTTTAATACATCTAGCTCAGGTGTGGACTGTAAAATCCGAACTGCTGTTTAAATGATCCCTCCTTTCAGACCAGCCAGTTTGAGTATCAATCTCTGTGAATATTCCATTATCATGACAGCTAATGTTACAGAGGACAGAACAATTACTCACAGTGGCCCAGAGAGCATTTCTGTAGCAGTGATCCTTATCTTAAACTGTCTCTCCTCTCTCAGCTGCTCTTCTTACTGCCGCTATCACCTCCTCCCAGAATTCAACACCCCCACCCCTTCACCCATAACCCTCCACCTTTCACCACGAGAAAACACTGTAATCTCATTATTGGGGTAATTTAGAGGACAATGTCAGAGGCTCTGGGGAGAGAGTTGGTGTCTGTGCAGCTTGGTGGGAGAAAGAAACCAATGTTCACAAATAATTGCTTTCTACTGTAAGATGTCCACCTTGTCATACAAATTGGGTGTTTCTTACATTGCAACATATATACAAACCAAAACGTGCAGAATTCACAAAAATAATAAATACATTTGATTTAAGTCGAAGCAAATGAAACATTATGAATGAAAAATGATCAATTTCAATAATTTTGGTAGAAAAACCTCCAAAAGTGCGTTTTCAGTCCCTATCATCATTACAGATTCAGTTTCAGTCACGTAATAAAAAAAATATTGCGCTGTTCACAGCTTTCTTTTCACGCTGCTTAGTTTCCCCATCTGATAATTTATCAATTGTGACCTTTTTTTCTTTTTTTTAGAGTCTTTAGACATTTTTCATTAGAAAAGTGACTGTGAAGAAGAGAAGTCACGTCAAGGTTTTCATTTAAACTTTGCAGACAGAGCAACGACAGGAGATGGATGCTCCTGCCCTGCCAATAGGAGTAACTTTAATTACAATCCTCATATTAACATCAAGATTCACACACGGACCACTATCACACACACACATGCAAAATAAAACCTTTAAAGCTATGCACCATGCCATTATTGGATATTAAAGGGTACCAAGGGGCAGTGTTTTTGTGTTTCTGTACATATGTTGTGTATACAAGTGTGTAAAAGAGTGAGCTGAGAGGGAATTATAGCGTCTTTCTTTAGCTGAATCTTCGCTGTTATGTGGCCTGCATACGGGCACACACTTCAACAGCACGTCAGTGGTCTGTAAAATTAAAACATCCTTTTCTTTCAGCAAAACCCCGTTGTTTTGCTTATACGACACTCTCTTACATAACGGTAATAATAGTAGTCATAATGGGCCCCTAACTCAAAAATGCATGATGGCAGGTGCAGGTAATCGTCGGAGAAGCAGAAGCTCTGGTGGAGGTAAATGGACTCCAATGGTGAGAAGCAGCTGCTGGAAAACTAGAAACACACTGAACCAGAAATTGGACCAAGAACTATTTTAAAAAAGATAATAAAGAAAGACAGGGGGGGGTTCATCTACATTCTGTTGGTTTGTGTGGACGTGATCTGGGCTCAGGACTGTAGGTACTGCAGGAGCGAGGAGGCGAGGGGCAAACAAGACAAAGTGAAGGTGTAAATAATATACTGTGCATTATGGTGACGCCACTGACAGCAGCTCTATTGAAGTCAACTAGCTGCAAATAATAAAAGGATGATGGAGGTCACTCCAATCTCTGCTCCTACAATTCAAAGAAGGGAAAAAGACTGGTGTACGTTCTGCCATCCCAAAAGATGAACACAGACATGTTGGTGGGCTCTGTAAATGGACATTCTGTTTACTTTGAATCCTTATGTACAGTACGTCTCACCTGACTATGTCCATTGCCTGATAGATGATTTCTGATTGGTCCACAGCAATAACCTGTTTGGCCCCGGCTCTGGCAGCAAACATGGACAGTATGCCCGTTCCACAACCAACATCCAGAACCACCTGCAGAACAGGAAGGGGAGGAGAGAAATACAAGTGGAAATCTGAATTCTGAGAACTTTCACCAGCCTACCTGGGAAAAGGTTTCTAATGGTAATCACTGAAAATGATGTGCCCTTAACTAACTAAGGAATATGGAAGGTATGGAATAAGAATTTTATCTCAATGAATAAAACAATACATAAAAAACTGGGAAAATTAGTCAAATTCCCTCAACTGTTTTTACCAGACACATTATTTTTGTAAAACCAAGAGTGCTTTTATAATTAGTTCAATCCAAATATCTAGACTTTGTGAAAGTCCAGGAATCTTGCCCAGAGAAGTGCGGATTACTTTTTGAGAATGATACTTGACCTTTCTGGTTCTTCTTTAAAGTCAAACTCTACTAAAACGGACTTGAAATATGTCTCCTTTACTTCCTGCTTTATTACACCTTAGGGCCCATACAAAAGTGACACATACCTACTCATAATTTTCATGGCTACAAGTATTAAAAAAGGAAAAATTCTGGCTTCAGAGGAAGCCTACTATTGCACGCCTTGTCAACATTATAAACTCAGTCTGTTCAACGGACACCATTACTTTTACCCTTTGCTTTCAAATAAAAGGTAAAGAAAAAAAAAGGGAGACAAATGCTTGAAGAAAAATACTTTTATGATTGCAAAGACTTGTAGCTATATGTTTTCCCTTTCATTTCTGTGTACTTAATTGTGCATCGACTGCTGCTGTAATCCCAAATACCTTTACTGTTTGCTTTTTAGAAATTAGAAAAAGAAAAAGTGTGATTAAAAAAATAATCGGTGTGACAGAAGCAGGGTGTGAGACAGAAACAGCCCAGAACAAAAAAAAGAAATGTCAGCGCAATTAAAAGTTTAAAAGTGGCCACTAAGGAAGGAGCATGTAACCATGTTTAGATTTAAATTAGTTGGAAATATTTCTCTCTCTGTGAGAGACCTTAGACTAAGAAAATAGATTAAAAAAAAGGTTCTTAAACATCTAGTGTTTGAATTCGGCCTGAACATAAACTGTAAACATGTGAACTCTCACTGCACAAAAGTGAACCAAAAATGTTGTTGACATCATCACTGCCATTTTGTCCTGATGTTCACTGTTGTGTGTCCAGCATTTGCTAAACAATAATGATTCATAACTCATTTTTATTGTAGCTATGATCTGAATAGGTGCTTCTGATATTATGAGATTATATCTGTTTTGTTCGTGCTTCTCTTACATATAGATCTGCATTGCTGCATAGTTCATTGAATACTTTATTAAATGAGATTCTTTTCTCACTAGAACTTCTCGCTCGCTGCCGAAGGTGAAGGCAGAGGGACAATGTTTTTGCCAGTGACTGTGTGTGTGTTGGTTCGTCTGGAACAAAATATCTCGTGAATCACTGAACAAATTTTAATGAAACGTTCAGGTCGTAATCATTGGGTTTGCATCTACAGCTGATTATTTTTTGGAGTCAATCTGATTCATGATGGCTGCCACAGCTGCCTGACCTTAAGCACTAAAACGGGTAAAACTCAGTAAGTTTTACAGATATTGAGCAAGATTCTGGAGAGAGAGCAGCTGACAGTCATTGACAACACACACTCCAGATGCTAACAGATATTGAGAAATACGTTAATATTGCACACAATGTTATTTTTGTGATAGGACCAAAACGACCTGTCACTTTTCAATATTCAATCATCTTCATCTGAAACTCTGGCATAAAAGGCGGTGGGTGACATGCATCCCTTCAAGGAATCCTAGGCCTTTCAGCTCCTTATGTCTTTATATTTTAGATATTTGTACACATATGAACTGTAATTCACTATGAAGTGTACTGACTTTATGGTGCTATAAAATTACCACAGACAACTACAGTGGTACAATGTCTTTTTTTATCTCTACAAAGTTCAACCACCAAGTGACAAATAAGTTCTATGGCTGCTATTTTGGCATCTTTTTTTCTGGAATGATAAACTTTCACCATACAGTAAGTTAGCTTGCTGTTTTTGTTATGAAAGATAAGATCTAATAACATATTTTTAACAGATTCTGAAGTCTTTTCTGTCTGCATGTTTTTTGGTTTAACCTGGTCCTCTGACATAGAACATTTGGAAAAGTTTTCTAAAGGTGTAAAAATAGGACCTTTTTCTTTGGGAGGCCTTCTTACCATCAAACTCAGGTGGGGAGCATGTCTCACCTAGTGAGGTTTGTTTAATAAGTTTAATAATAAACACACAAATAATAAAAATTTCCAGTTTCACTTATTTGCTTTGTGCTTTTTTTTTTTTTTTTTTGCCACAACAGCTCTAACTTGGAATTCCAGTTAATCTATTCATGCACACTCCGTCTAGCTAATGTTAAATGGTCAAAACAGTTTAGTTGTGACTGTATAACTCCTCAATGTAACCCCGTCTCTAGTTGTGTCTCTGTTTAAGGTAAACTGCAGTAATCTTCCAGCCGTCTTTGTGAGCGTCACCAACACACTGCTGACACAACCAAACACAACTCCTCCTTTCCTTCTCTATCTGAGATGACGCCACTGTGTCTTTTCTCCGTTACAGTTGAAAAAGACACTTCCTTCTCTGCTGACTGAGCCCACCTGACAGGGATAATGTACGCTCTCATCAACACGAGCGGCCCCATCTCCTCTACAGCTTCATGCCAGCGCCAAACCAGCACCCACCCATGTAATGAAAGGCCACTGCTTCCTGCGGGCTGTTATGAGTTTGATAGTGGATTGCAGGTCTGTTATCAGGACTCTGCAGTCGACACTTTAGGTGCTAATAGAGAGCTGCGCGGTGTTTTAAATCAGACGCCCTCACCTTATTAATGTCTTGTCGGGGAAAATGCACACATCTCTTCCTGTTTAATAGGTTCTGCCGTACATTAAACTGGCTAAGTCACACATGTAAACAAATTAAAGCGTACACACTTCGTTGCATTGGTTAGGGCTGGCTCACCTTGTCCTTGAACACGTCAGGGTTGCTGTACATGAAGTCACGGTAACTCTCCGTCCGCACTTTATCCTGCGCAGAGAACGACACAAGCACGTCAAACTTTTCTCTTTTTTTTTCTTTTAAAACCAGAAAACATCAAATCAACAAGGATTGTGGGCTAAATTTCCGGGAATTTTATATCAAATTTAAAAGTGTGCATAAAATCAGAACTCAAAAATGCATTTATTGTATGGCAGATTCAAAAGAAAATGTTTATTTCCTGCTACCGAAGGGAAGAGGAACTGATGTTTTTGCCCGTGCCTGTGTGCTTATTTGTCTGTAGCATTAGCAAAATATCTCATGAACCAGAGAACAGATTTAAATGAAACTCTCAGACAGCAATCACTGTATGCGCATCTACACGTGATTAACTGTCGGAGTCACTCCAATTAAGATGGCTGCCACATCCAACTGACTTTAGGAAACACTTAAATTGCGCTAATCCAGCCCGTGTTTCATATTGTGAGCTCAAATTTGGTGTGTTAGTAGCTGAGAGTCATTCCCAACACATACTCTGAGCACTAACTTATCGCACAAGATCTGTTCCTAAAACTTTGCTATTAACTGCTAGAGTCAACTGTGTATGTCTGTTAGCAAAATGTCTCATGAACCACTGGGTGGATTTTAATGAATCTCCCAGAAAGTAAACATTAGGTGTACAGGTACAACTGGTTGACTTTTGGAGTCAACCCTATTCAAGATGGCTGCCACAGTCAACTCCTCTTAGGAAAAACAAAAATGGCTATAACTCAGCCATATTTACAGATACTGAGCTAAAATTTGGTGTAGCTGAGATCATGCATAGTTTTATTTACAAGATTTAACCAAAGCATGTTTGACTCCATCCCTCATCAGAAAAAGAGTATTTCAGTTTAAATCTCTGGCATTGTTTGAATAAAATGAATATAAGCATTGTTTCAAGGAATGCTAGGCCTTTAATTTCTAATGTTAGAAAGGATGCAAATAATGTATTTTTATTAAGAATATGAAAACACAAATTTGGCTCATAGTTTATTAGGTAAAAACATGTTAATTTAACACCTAAAATGTATTTATTGTACAAAAAACCCACCAAAAACATATTACTTCAAAAGAAACTTGACAAGATTTGAACAGTTCTATCAAGGCAAAACTGAAAAAGAAAAAAAAAAAGTCATCTCTCTCACATACAACTGCGTCACCGGTGATGCGGCCGACTCCGACCAAAGAAAGACTTGACCGTGTTTTAGCGCAAAGCCTTCGTCACCTGCTCTCGGCTCTTTGTGAGGCTCTGATAAAGTTTTCGGATTGACGCACACACAACGCAAAACTTAACAGCTCTTAGCACCAATCAGGATTATGTCTGAGCACTGCAGTAAGTAGAAAAGTGCGGCAGAGAGAAAGAGAGCTAAATCCCCCCACCCACACACACACACACACACTCACCCACACACACCAACACCCTCACACACACACACACACACACACACACACAAACATCCCCCCTCGGTGTGGGCTGACACTTTCAGGTTCCAGTGCTTTAAGGTGTGTAAAAATTAATTTCCATGTTCTGTGGAAAGTCCAATGTTTCACATGAGAGCTCAGGACTTATTGCTGATTTTTCACTTTTGAGGAGATGTCATGTGCTCATTATGAATTTCTGTACAAAGATGATGATTTCCCTTTACACGCTACACTGAGATCTTTCAACCAAGTTGCACCCCACCCTCGCTTTGAATATTTATTTGCTTAAAGGAAATGACTCACAAGACTAATGAGACCCGCAGCACTGGTCAGTGTGAGTGCATGTGTGTGGCTCAGACCTTCAGCATCTCCTCGTGGATGCTATAATGGCCGTAGGAGCTGAAGTAGGCCTCATCCTCATCCTCCCGGAGCTCGGCTACAGAGCCCAGGTTACCAGATTTACTGGTTTCTGCATTCAGCACCAAGCCTTGAGCCAGGAGCCTGAAGGAAACGCAGACAGATCTGCAATTAACTTCCCATGTCAGGACATGGGGACAAAAGCAGTGACCAGAAAGGGGAAAGCAGACACAGCTCTCATGCAGGACAAAGCAGTAAATGGAGGAGATGGGAGGCATTCATCTTTCTAACTCTCCTTCACATCCACCCCCCATCTGCACTCTTTCTGTAATTCTCCCCTTTTCTCTTCCTACCTCCCATCCTCACTTTAGCCCCTCTGCTGCAGTGGAATTTTCCCTTCCCTCCCCTCCCACTCCCCCCACCGTTTTTTTTATGTTTCCCCTTCCCTTCAAACTTCTTCCACAAGGTAGTGGAGTTAATGCTTCTGTCATACAGAGATCACTGTGTCCCCCTGCTGGCCAACAGGGGGTAATGTTGAAGCAACACACCGCATTAAATGCAAAGCAAGTTCTGGAAAGCTACAGAAAATAAATAAACACATCCTAAACATATATATATATATATATATTAAAACACACAAACAAAACGGTTACAGACTTGAGTTTGTGTAGATCCTCCATGGCCCGGGCCAGTGCCTCCTCTGAAGACCGAGCTCGCTCCTCAGCAGTCTGCGCCCGCCGCAGAAGAGCGTCATGAGACTCAGCCATGGACGATGGGCATATAGACGAACACGGTTCCTCGCCGCCACAGAGCTCCTCGGGGTCTGACAAAAAACACAGAGGGTGGACAGCGACAAGCATATAGATTTATTTACGTCTCAAACAGCTGCCATAGAGATTGTTTTAGGCCAGTGTGATTTGTTGATATTCAAATTTTTTTGTACATCCAGACGCTTTTAAAGAACCTATGAACCTTATTAGAATTTCCACAAATTACCCAAAGTTTTCAATAAAAGCCAGTGAAAATGTTAGTAATCAGGGCTGTGGTATGTGTATTTATTTTCTCGCTTTCATGCTAAGATTTGAAATAAAATGCATTACTTGTGTAAAGGAAAAGAATCGCACATATGGAGCACAAATACAAATGTAGACAAAGGTCAGTACTACGATATTTTGGACTTCCTTCAATGCATGCACAAAAGCTAGTATCCGCAGAGTGCAAATACTGAAATATGGAAATTGGAAGATGAAACAAAGTAATTTTTCTGTTGTGGAATTTGGAAAAAATAGTTGTGGAAAGAAGTTGTCATGTTTTATATTAATAGTTAGTTAATTAATAGTTAATAGTACATACAGCTCTGATGATCAATGTGCACGTGGACAGCTCTGAAAGTGTCAGCTTACATAAAAAATTCTTATAGTAATAGTAGCTAGGCTACCTGTCCACTCCCAACCCGTCCATCCTCTTTATGTTCTTAATCCTTTAAATAAACGACGCACGGTGGCGCTATAGCTGACTGGGTCAGGCAGTGATCGAGCTAATTCATTCATTCATTCATTCATTCATCCATTTCTCAGCTCAGATGAAATGAAACATTTTATGACAGACGTCAGCAAAGAGCCGAGTGGGAGCTGGCACTTTGGACTGCTTTGCTCGTGTGTTATCTGCGAGGGAATAACCTGAAAGTTTCCAGCCAATCAGAGCGATTCCTCAGCTTCGGCCTGGCGTGAGAACAGAAGATCCAGGAAGTTAAACTCAGGACTTCCTGTCGCTGCCTGTTTAAGAACTGGATTCATTTAGACCCATTCTGATGATCAGTTTTTGACAATAAATTGGTAACCAGTGGACCGATTTTTAAAAATTTAAATTGTGTTGGATTTGTCTTTAAAAGATCTTTCTAATGGTGTCAAAATATGTTGTGTTGGATGAGGTTATAAAGATCAGGTGTCCTTGCTACTAATAGAAATATTATCAACAAAGCATTTCTTATTGAATTACCACTTTATAGTGACATTTCTTGTTCGGTCTTCTACATCTTTTCTTATTTTTTTATGGCTCAGCTCTGAATGATCACAGTAAAGAGTAAAATGAGGGTCCCAGGACTTAAAGGTTGGACTAAGAGCTTTGGTGCTGTTATCACAGCTGTCTTATTCACTGGTGATGCAGACAACAACACAATGAGGTAGCAGGAGTTTGTGAATAATACATCTTGTAAGCTGGGATTTTGTCTGACCGGATGTTTTTCTTCCAATCAGTTCCCTGTCAGGTCAGTTTTTTCAAACTTGTATTACTGGGTCTACATTTTTGTTTTCTTTGATGGTAATAGTATATGCAAGCCAAGATAATTAGGGGATAGTGGCCTGGCAAACTGGACCTGTCCTGTGTAGTTTTCAAGATCTTCAACTCTTAATGTTAGAATGTAAAATTATTGTAGGAAGAATCGTCACGTTAGCAGATTTTCACCGACTGACCGTCAAAATAGACAGCCCCTTCATGTTTTTTCTAAATTTCTAGGTCCAAACAAGAGCAATACTCTGAATTCACAAACCTATATAACCTTTCTAGTGTTTTCAAGAAAACTACTACAGCTATTACATTATATATAATTATATATTATAGTTATTATTTAACTATTTTATAAATATAATGTGGCTCAATTTGTCTTGACAAGCAACTTGACTTAGACTTACGTTTCTCTAAATACAAAACAAGATTATCTAAAGGCTTGTTTTGCAATAACTACAATAATCTAGAAGAATCAACTTAGGTTTTATGATTAAGTTTCATAGACTACTGAGTTACTGACATGACAGTCATATTCAATTGTTTTTAAACACAAACATGTTCTATAAAGTATCAGTATTTTTTTTTCCTACAGAGCTGATAAATATTCTCAGGAATGTATTTAATCATAAAACAATGGAGTAAAATCCTCAGCCCATAATGTTTACCTGAAACCTAAAATGATGCCTCACACTGCAGTGACATAAATCGGACACAGTACCTGTTTGCAGCAGGGGGTCATCCTGTAGCACCGGTCGCAGGAACTCTTCACTCTCCCAGGGCAAAGGGCCGTCAGGCAGCCCCATCAGGCAGGACGGGCTACATTTCTAAACAAGCAAACAGATTTAATCATTCTACTGCAGAAGCTGAAGTTGTACTATAATTAGATTGGTATTTGTGAGCATAAAAAAAAAGACCATATAAATCTACTTAAACTAAATATTTAGCTAAGTTAAAGGCAGTGATTTAATGACAGAACTTACGGTTGATCTGATGAAGTTGATCAGTTTTATGTAGCCGTAATCATCTAAACCTGAAGAGAAAACGAGCAGTGCACAAATTCAGAAGGAAACAAACTGTCTGGTTCTTCTCACCTGTGAGAGAATCGGTGTGTACTTACTGTGTTTTGTTATTACGTTCACAAGGCTGAGCTGGTGCTCAGCTGTGCAGTGCTGCAGGGTGGCAGGAACAGACTTTAACATCCTAAACACCCAAACAAAAAGGTAGGAAAACGGGTTTAATTACTAAATCCAAAATAAGATAAAACCAGGGTGTATCTGTTTTTAGCAATCAAACTGATTTTTTAGATTTGTTTTACAGAAATGAAACAAAATCGTAAAGTAAGCTGTAATTTAAATATCCATTGAAGTTTGTATTAATACTCAGACACAGCTAAAATGTAGAAATGTGAGTTTAAAGGTTAAGATTCTTAAAAGTTGAGATTTTCCTTCTTTTTTTTTTGACAGACTTCAGGTTTTGAATTCAGAAGGAAGGGATGAAAATATCTGACTTGGTTAGAGGAGACCAACGTTTCAACAACTGAACACAAGCCTAAATGCACAAATAATGCATCAGAAAAGGCTTGAAGTCGAATCTACAGAATAAGCACAGGCAGGTGGTGCTTTTTAACCCTTAACACAGAATGATGTTAATGATGACATCTCAGCTTGTCTTTACAACAGTGAGTACACAAAACTTTGTGTTACAAAGTAAATATCTATAGCCTAGAATGGGTGGAAGTATTATTTTTCACAAATCTATTTTTGTTTTTCTGAAAACATGTGATTTTTAGCAAATCTCAGATTGTAAAGTATATGAAAGTTTGGCCTAAAACAAAAAAAACAAGTTTGAGATGTGATTACATGATAGTAGTTTCCAAAAGTTACCTGCAAACAAAACTTTGCAGGTAAAATATTTTAAATGATGGTCTGTAAATCCACATTATGTTGTGAGTTAGATTCTTTAAATATTGGAAAATTTAATACAGACATTCCCTTTAAAAATGTCCATCACGTTTGTGTCATCACTGGAATTATATGTCCTCTCTGCACTGTTCTTCTCCCAATAACTGCACCTCCTCACACTCAGCTGCCAAACTTCAAGAGTTTAGCAGCTGAGTCCACCGTCATCGGAGGAGTCTGCATACTGAACAGAGGCTCAGCAGCTGGTGCTTTGGTGCAGCAACAACCTAAAGCTGAACACGCTTAAGACTGTAGAGATGACAGTGATCCTCAGGAGACACTCCCCAATCACTGCTCCACCTCACCATATCCAGCTGCCCTTTGTCATCCGTGGAGTCCTTCGACTTTCTAGGAACCACCATCTCCCAAGACTTCAAGTGGGAGAACATCTCCTCCATCCTCAAAAGGTTTCACCAGAGGACATGCTTCCTGTGTCAACTGAGGAAGTTAAGATTGCCACAGGAGCTGCTGGTCCAGTTTTACGGAGCAGTCACTGAATCAGTCCTGTGCTCCTCCATCACGGTGTGGCTCGGAGCTGCCACCAAGAAGGACAGGAACAGACTGCGAGGAATTGTGAGGACCGCAGAAACAAACACGGTGCTCACCTGACTTCCACCCAGAACATATTTGCCTCAAGAACCAGGACATGGGCAGAAAAAAAAAATCACCTCTGAGCTCTCACACCCTGTGCAATGTCTTTTTAGACTCCTCCTTTCTGGCAGGAGATACAGACGTCTGCAGAGCAGAACTAGATGCCACAGGAACTGTTTTTTTCCCACAAGGCATCACTCTTTTTAACAAATGACTTGTATCCGTTTTTACATCTTGCTCCAAATGTAACATACTATATAATGATTTGTACTGCATATTACCTGCACTTAAAAGACTCATCCTAAGCACACTGTTGGTATGCTGCGCAATATCTGTAAATATGTCTTATTGTATTGTACTGACACCACCAGCTGGAGACAAACTCTTTGTGTGTTCTTTACACACTTGGCTAATAAACACGACACTGATTCCATCATCCATCCCTTTTCTTTACCCGCTTTTTCCTTTCCGGGTGGGTCGCTGGTGCCTATCCCCAGCAGTCATTGTGTGAGAGGCAGGATACACTCGGACAGGTTGCAATACGATTCTGGTTATAAAATGTACATTTATTATCATCTTCTGAACTTTAATGAAAACTAAAAGAAATGTATATAAATGTTGAAGACTGTAAGGACTTGAATGTTGAGCACAGTTTGACTCAAAATCTCAGATGGGCTCTCACCTGTCACAGAACAGACAGGTAACCGGTTGACTGTCCTCCATCCACTGCCACTGCTCTTCATCGTCATCATCCACGTCATCATCATCTCCGTCAGACAGCTCGGGCATCCGTTCAGCAGCTCCATCACCGCCTGGTAAAGCAAAACATCAACGTGTAGCTTCATACATGAGGCACAAAGTCGCTCAGCTGGTTCATCAGCGACATGTAAACCTGAATGCATTTGTAGGCATCACTGGAAAAGCTAGCAGGGATGCCGCTAACGCGTCGTTTAATGCAACTAAACATAAAGGTTGTTGACCAAATACAAAATGGTGAAAACCGTTTTGTACAAAAAGAGTTTATACATTTCAAGGCTACCGTTTTAAAAGTTTTTTTTTTAGCCGTTTTCGACACTCACGTGGGTCTGTGTATTCTGCCATGATGTCGCCTTGGTTGCAGAACACTTCCTGTTGACGTTTGGTGACGTAAAGACGGGAGTGGTCAATGACTTATATGAATATAAGTCATTGGGAGTGGTGCACTTCTACATTACGACGGCTAGATGGCGCCAAAAGCCATGACATCCGTTCACATGTATGAAAATAAAAGTACACAGGACAAAAAAAAAAAAAAAGCCTTTCAAAACTGTGCATTTTACGAAATGGAAATTCAAAGGATCCACTTACACGTGTAAGAAATACTAATATTACAGTGCAGTTTGTGGATTCTTCTTGAGTAAGAATTTAAACGTTGACAAAATATTTATCAAACCTGTGATAAATGAAAGAAATGCACAAATAGATTATTTTATTGCACTCAAGTGACCTACAGGTGGTTTAGAAAAGACACAAAGTCAACCTCAACAAGAAATACTGAGCAGAAAAGTAAAATATTTTGTCACATCGTAACGTACATGTATTCTGCTGTCTCCTATATCGCCACTAGATGTCGCTGCAACGAAGCTTTGAGTGAATGAACCCAGTTAAGCTTTCAATACAAATGATGAAGTGGATAAATACTGGTTCATTGCTTCATTTGTACGTCACTAATGACCACAAGTCTGTTTTTTAAGCTTCTTCAAACTCTGCAGTCTATGTTTCAGGTGTCGCCTCTCGTATTGTTTTTTAAAGCTTATTTTATTTCAGAACTGCCTGGAAACCTGAAGGTTCAAAAACACGTATTGATAAAAAAAATAGTAAGTAAGTAAAAAAAAACGATATTATAAACTAAACAGGGCTAATTACAAAAGGTTGTTGAACTCAAACTTAAAAGCTTTAAACGTCACAAGACATCTAGCGTACACTTTTCTCATTTTTAATCTGTGTGAGGCCAATCAACACACCTGAAGCTCGTTTCTGACTGATTGCAGGATGGCCAGCTGCACCTGAAGCTGCTGGAGAAAGAGGGAGAAAAAAGGTCATCCTTATGGGTATTTTAAGTTTTCTATAAGTGATAAAAAGCTGTCATTATCTTTTTATCTTTATATGTGTGCATATTTAGTTAAAGTAAAAAAAAACATATTGAGGAAATTATTAAAGTATAGTCCTTGTAATGCAAAGCAGACAGTATTTCTGAAGTATGAGGAGTTGTTTTGTTAGTTTTTCGTTTGTAAAGTGATTATCTTCAAGACGGTTTTGATTCATACACCAAATTTCCGGAAAACCTTTTTAAACTGAATTGTTTACATTTTTTGTTGCGTTCAAGTGTTCTGTGAATACAGGTGTAACCATAAACGCAACTTCAACACTGAGAAACTAAAGCCCCTCAAAGGAATTCAGCCTTGGTTTGTTTTAAATCAGTACATCTCTAACAATGACAGGTCAGCACAAATGTTGGAAACTTTTTACCAGATTTTAAATGAATTCCATATAAATCATGCTTACACAAAGTGTGTAACCATGTTCAGCCAAAAGATGGTGCTACTAAATCAATGAAGAGTAGGAGAATGTCATATATATTGTTAATCAGTTAGTAAACACAAATTGTACAACATATTTTATTAAAAAATAAAGTACATTAAAATACAAACTAAATGATAATAAAAATGTGGAAAAAATAAACAAACAAACTATTTGAGCTGATACTTTTATTATTGTCATGTAGTGCAAGTAGTTTCTTTCACCAGCTGTCTTTATATTTCCACATTCTGTCATTGCTTGCATTGTTAAAGTTTACTTTCAGAAGCATGTAAACAAAATGTTTTCATGACAAAATGGTCTCCATGAAACAAATATATTAACTAAATGCATTCTGTATCTTGAATCTAACATATACAAACATTTTACTTCTAGCACAAAAACTGCATTCAAAGTGCAAATAACAGACATTACCTCAGAGGCATGCGTATAGTATGACATTTAGATTCAGAAACATTGTCTATGTATTTAAATATTATATATATATATATTGATATGAAAGGCAGTGGTTTAATGTGAATGAGCAGAAATTTTAAAAAACTAAAAAGGCCACCGTATTTCCCTGATTTAAAAAAAAAATCAAACAAATGTTCCTTAAACATGATATTTTTTATTAAAAGTCAACATTTTATATAAAGGATCCTTTGGATATTGCCATAAATACTTGAATGTCAAATTTAAAGTACTGTAAAACTATTTTAAAGCGATGATGACTGAATGTAGTATATAAACATCTCTGTATAGCTGCAAAAATCACCTGTAAGAAAAAAAATATAAGCAAAAAAAAGCAAATGTATTAGTTGTGTCAGACAAGTAACAGTTCAAATTTAGGCCACACACTTTAAAAAGTTTATTAATAATTTCAAATCTGTCTGACATTTGCCAACCAATGATGTAAAATACCTTAAATGGAGAATATTATTTGTGAGACATTCCTGGTAATTAGTACTCTTTATCGTATTTTTATTTTATTTACCTCAGTGCTTTTTATGCTCATTTATTTCGCTTTACTTTTCCCCAGACTGGTAATATCTTTGTTCTCCAGGATCTCAGTCTTCTGCTCAGGCTGAAGCAGAGTGTTGGACACGATGGCTTTTGCCACAGCTTGGATTGGGATGGCCATGGAAGTAGAGCAGACAGCAGAGACGGCACCAAAGAACTTCCGAATAACCCATTCACCGGGTCGACTCTCCTGTCTGTCCACCAACAAAACCCTGTTTGAGAAAAGGATACAGTTAGGAGACAGTGTTGGGTTCAGACAGGTTGTTTAATAATAACTAAAAAAAAAATCACTTCACACTACTAGTTTAGCTGTTATCTTTTTTTTTTTTTACTTTCTTATTCATTGTCAATAGCTCCCATAACTTTAAGAGTGCAGAATAATCAATATGTCTCATATTGTTAATGTTCTGCAAGCCCACTGAATCCAAAAAATTAAATGTTCAAATCTACAAAGTTTGCACAATTATTTTAAGGTAAGGAATAGTTTGAAAATCTGTCCAAGAGTTTTTTTTTTAATTATTTGTCCTGCTTTTGTTGAAGGGATATAACTTGTTTACATAATATTACCTTCGGTTTGAGTACAGTTTTTGTTTCCTTATATTCTGTATATTGAAGTCTAAAGTATTAAGAAAATGTGAACACTCACCCTGGTCTGTAAATGGCAAGTCTGTCAAAACCAAGGGCCTCGATTTCTGCTTCCACTTCTCCCTAAAAAATTAAATCCATTCAAGGTGACAAAAACACAAACGGTTCAGTTGAGAAAACGTATTTCAGTATATCAAGCAGGACAGAACTGTTGCGGTGATTGTAATGTAACAGGAGATGACTATGTGAATTAATTATTTAATATTAGTATTTAATACTGATATTAATTTAATATTAGTCTTTCATTGACTGAATTATTGAATTATTTCATGACTGAATCAAAAAAAGGATTTTAGATCATGATCATTATATTATTTTGTGTAATCAGAGGAATATTATATAGTTGTGAATCTAATATGTCATGGCCAGGTTCATAGTAGGTTCCATTTAGATTAAGTTACATCTTCATCTGGGACAATAAGTATCATGCCCTGTCCACAAGCCTGCCTTGGAAGCTGATGGTTTACCTGTGTTCTGATCACAAGTTTCAAAATGGAATAAATGTCTCCTGTTTTCTGTACTACAAACTTGATCAGACTTCACACTCTGTACGAACCTGTGTCCATTGCTATAGCAATTTTGTAATAAATCACCATAAAAGACAGTTTGACTTGTTTAATTATTTGAGTCTACCAATATTTCAGAAAATCCACAACTGTCAACCTCCAACACCTTATGACAGGAAGTGTGCCATTACGCCAGACACCATTACAGAATACAATGTTGTCTCATATCTCGTGTATCTTACAGTTATTTTCTTTAACACAATCTCATCCGTCTTAGGCTGACACAATAGCACACTCTAGCAACAAGAAGTAATAACAGCAACAGAACACAGAATATAAATGAATTGACTGTATAAACCTCAGAACACAACATCTCCCCTGTTACCCAAACAAATATTTTCATTGCTTTTAAGCAAAAGTATTATTGGCATCCATTGCAATGTATCCACTTTGAAATGTGTATGTTAAGCTAAAAAAATAAAAAATAAAAGTTGTACATTAGTGACATTTTTTTCTCAAAAAAATAGGTATTACTGTCATGCAAAATAAAGTGTCTGCAATTTATCTTTAACCATTCAGTTATCAGAAGTTCTATCAAATGCAAATAGTCTTCATAAAAAACAAAACTATCAGAATTACAACTGAAATGAACTCATAATCACAAGATTTTTGTTTACATTCTTACCCTTTTTCACAAACTTTTTTGTTTAACCAATTTATTTCATCACATTTTGTCCCGGTTGATGCATGTCTTTACCTCCGAACCATTTGTCTACTAGTCTGTTTTGGGTTGAGGAGTTCCTCTGCTGTATCAGTTCTTAGTGTTTCACTCGAGCAAAGCAAAAGCAGCGCTGCATTCTAGCTTTTCCCATCACTGTGGACAAATGAACTCAGTCTGGTCTGCCGCTGTACTGACAAAGGATCGCTGTTCTGTGTCTCTCCTTTTCCCACAGGAAAACTGTTCTTCACTCTGACAACAGTGATTTTGGTGGGCTTGGCTCCTCTCTTTTTGTGTGTGTAAAGTGCATTTTTGGCTGTTGCAAAGCCACTTTATCTCTAACATCGTCATACTGTTAATTGTCCCTAGGTGGAGGTTGAATGTCTAGTTTTGTCCTCATTGGTCTTTGAGGAGCTAGAAAGGGGATTCACCCGTTGTGGAATTGGGTAAAGCCCAGTAGCTGTGAAGCATTTCTATAACTGCAGGATTCCACAGAATCAACATTATTCACCATGCATTTTTTGTGTCAGAGGGAGGTTCTTTTGCATCATCCTGTTTAATGAAAGTCACTTCACCAGTGATGTTATTCTGAAGTTTTAATCAGGTCCAGGCCCAGTAGTGGTGATCCAGACTTCATTATAGAATAATGCTGGAACTTTGTTTTGATTTGCTACTTCTGTTGTAGCTTGTAGGCAGCCAATGACAAGTAGGTCACTTCTAGTTCTGTCAGTGGGCACTGTGCAAACTATTGTTTGTAGACAGTTTCTGGTGAAATAAATACAGAAGCTCCTATGTCTACAATTAACTTTAGAACCAGGAGGTTTCCTAATGCTTCAATGTTCACTTGGCATGTGATTTTATCAAATTCTGCAGCCATCAGGTTAACATCATTAACACACAGTACTGCTGACTCAGTAACTCTAACCCTAACCCACTTCTCTCACTATAGCCACAGGTGATTTGCATATTTGGGTGAAAAATTCCTTTTTCTTGCAGCTATTACATTTTACTTTAGCAGCAGGACAGTTGAGAAGCTGGCGGGAAGAAACCCACCAGCTGTAGGAGGACGGAGGAGCTTCCCGGGAGTTCTGAGCTGAGCGTGTTGTGGACTATGAAAGGTGTGTGCGAAAACAAATGGCTTGCAGCTACATGACTGCAAACCAACTTCTTGACTCCTTATGAAGTATGCTGGAGCCTTTAACTGTTTAAAGTAAACATGGGGTGGAGATCCACGTGTTTGACCTGGTCGTACCCCTCTTTCCCTTGGAAAAAAAGCATTTGCAGCATTTACAGCCTGTACAGGTGCAGGCAGGTCTGTACTCACAGCTGAGAACATTGTCCAGTGTTAGGTATCTTACTCTGTATCTTATGGGCTCCACACACGGGGAGCAACATCGCTCCATCTCAGTTCATTTCTTATGGAACTTGTGCGATGAGGCGACAATCGCTTGACCTCCTCCAGCCGAGCGACCGACAAAATTCGTGCATGTGAAATTTCGAGTTCTTACACGTAGACATGCGCAGGCCAGCAGGCGACTTGACAAACTTTTGTCGCTGTCGCATGGCACTAAAACCAATCGGCGAGGGTTTCATTGACTGACCAATGACCGTAGAGTCTGCTGCAGTCTGCAGTCTGCAGCCACTTTCAACATGGAGGAAAGCATCATTTTCGCTGTGTTTGACTTTCCTATATTATATGACATTTCACGCAGCGATTATCGAGATACACACGATGACACGGACTGCTTTGAAAATGTCAAAATCCCTCCAATTTTAGAACCAATCAAATTTCTTGGAGACAACAGCGCAATTCGCAACGCTGCCATCGCTGTCGCATCCTGTGTGTTAGATTTCACCCCAGTGGCAATGAGGGCCATTTGTCGCTTTCCATGTGTTGAGCGCATTACTATTATTTTCTTTAACAGAGTCTCTTCTGCCCTATGCTGCGCAGTAGTACAAGAAGTAATAGTAGTAACAGAGCATAAATGCATTTACTGTGAACACAACAGAAGGGTAATAAAATACCTTGACTTTGAGGTAGAGGAAGTTGCTGGTTTTATCTGCTCCTCTGGAGGACTCCAGGTGGAACTGAGAGCAGCCTCCAGCCTTGGCAAGTTCAGCAGATTTCAGAACATAGTCATGATCCACTCGGACAAATCCATCCTGAAATATAAAACAATATCGCTAACGATCAGAAGAACCTCTGACTGCATACTATGCTATTACAACTATTACAAAGATTAAACTATGTTACTAGTAACCTGTAACATAGTTTGCTTCAATTTCATTGGAATAAACCCTTAATAAGTCATAATACTGTTTGATGGGCATAAAATTGGATTTTTGCATGAATACGTTGATTCCTAATGAGCTACAGCCAGAGATTCAGCATATCCTGTTGTAGTATACAGGAAAACACTTAAAGGATATTTTTTTTTCAAAACAAAAAGAATCTTAGAGATGTTGATCATATATGCCAAGTGTTTAGTTAATTCTTTGAGAATGATCCCTGTTGGAAAAAAAAAATCTATTTTATGTGTGATAAATTGATATCTTTAGCATTTTTTGTGGATACCACTAAAGAAACTGTCTATGTGACATCCTTAAAAAATGCAAAAGGTTCAAACAAAAGTTGACTACTATGTATACACATATTTGTTCATAACAGTTTAGGGACTACTTCATGACTTAATGATTCATAATTTAGTATTAGGAGGCTTAAAAAAAAATCAGTGACCAAGGACTAAATTTGAAAGGATTTAAAATAAACATTCAATGTTCAAAGAAAAGGTCTGGACACAGATCTCATGACAACTTAAAAAAGTATAAAAACATTTCTGAAAGCTAAAGACAAAACAATAAGGAGTGGCTCCTGATGTAGAGGAAATGTCAGCCACTCCTCGACAAGCATAGTCATTGCCAATAACCCCACCACTGGATAACAGGAAAAAAAAAGGATTTAATTAACTGCATTATATTTACTTACAGCTCCTGCTTTTGCTCTGGTTGTTCCCAGACAGCAGTAGCCCACATCATGACCCTTGAAGACAGCAGCGTAGTCATCAAGTTTTTCAAAGTCAACCACCTCCTGTACCTGTAGACAAAAACAAAAAAAAGGTTTTGGTGAAACTGAATGGGTTACTTCCTGCAAAGGGCGCACCAAGACACTAACCAGGTTTTCATACGCTTTGTCTTCAAAGGTCAGCTGCCTCCGTCCGATCAGGGTTATCTTGGAGAAGATGTTTCGCTCCAGCAGCTCCTGAAGCAGCATCCTGCCGGTTTCTCCAGAAGCACCCAGAATGAAGCAGCTCTTGTTCTGGTGCCTGAAGGTTTCCTCCAGGCTCTTCAAGTCCTCAGCCATGCTGTGGGACAGAGACAGGAGGAAGATCAGTGGCACCGTGCATGGGTGTGCGTGTGCATGTGTGTGTGCGTGTGCAGGTAATGCCTGAATAAAGCTCATGTGTATTTTATTATCCAATAATATTGAAAAGTTGTTAAACTTTATAGCTCTTTAGGATTTTTGAAGAAAATGTAAACAATACAGACATTGTAACTGCATGTGCATAAATATATATGTATATATATAGTTAGAAAAATTATTGCAGGAGTTTAGCTTTATATTCACGCCACACAACCAGAATGACTGCATTTAGCCCCAAACGTAGACAATCCATAAAATGTGTTCAGCTAAATTAAAGTACCATGGGAACATGTTGACTACTGTAATCAATAACATTGACAACAGCTCGTGGTTGCTCACCTCGTATATTTCACCGAAGGACTGTCGTCGAAATAATTAAAGACCACAGCAACGATAAGAATTATGACAGCTAAAAGCCAAGTCGCTTTTCCCAGGCTGGTACCGAGGAGTTTCATAACACACGCAGCTGTGGGAGAGCTACGATTTTACAGCTGGAGCACTTCCTGGTTGCTTCATTTCTGCAAACGGTCTTCCAGTCAGATGGATAAATAAAAAAAAGAAATGATAGTCACCGTTAATATGTTGAATTACACAAGTAAAATAGATGTAAATTATGTTATCGTTCTACAAATATCTGAAATGAATAAAATGTTGACTCCAACCTCGATCTCTGACTTTCAATTATCCACCAAAGAGATAGCGCTGTATAGATGACGCATGCGCACTGGATTCAGATGTCTTTAGCCCTTATAGCCCTGCTTCCTCCGTGGATTTCCCAGTCCACGATTTGTTTTTGTTTTGTGATCATTTCAAAACAAAAGCCCTTAATGTAAAAGTAGTTTTTTTATGTGATCAAAATGAAAGCTCCTAATGTCTGGTACTACAGTTAACTTCAGTATTTAACACCAATCCATTTAGGGCATGACACAGACAGTCCTCAGCTGGTGAATTGGGTTGATTTAAAAGCATAAACAGTGACATTTAACCAACTAAATCATAATTTTTTTTCTTTAGCAGTTTGAAACTGGAACATAGATGTTATATTGCAGAGATAGATCATCATCTTTTTGTGGATGCTCCTTTTAGGAGACACCGGAGCAGATTATCTGCTTCCATCTTACTCCATCTCAGCACCCTCCTCTTACCAAACCTCTGCACACCATTTTTTCACTACATTCAGGATCCTCCGCTGTGGTCTTCCTCTATTCTTCCACCCTTGCAGATCTTTATTCAACGTCCTTTGTTCGATATATACACTATCCCTCCTCTGCATATGACCAAACTATCTCAGCCTTGTCTCTCTAACTTTGTCTTCAAACCTGAGCTGTCCTGTTTATAAACTCAATTCTGATCATGTTCATTTTGGTCACTTCCAAGAAAAATCTTAACATCTTCGTCTCTTCCACCCCCAGCTCCTCCTCCGGTCTTTTTGTAAGAGCCACCATCTCCAAAACACACATCATATCAGACTTCACTGCTGTCTTGTCTTGCACTTCTGTCAGTCTTGCAGCTATCCTTCTGTCATAAATCAATCCCTGACTCTCAACTCCATCCACTCCACCTTCCTGCACTCTCTTCTTCACCTCTCTTGTGCTCTGCCCATTGTTTTAGATGGTTGGTCTCAGTTACTTAAACTCATCAATTTTTACCAACTCTACTCCTTGCAGGTTCACTGTTTTTTTGTTGTTTGCTGTTTGTTTGTTTTTTTGTTTTATATAGCACTTATTATTAAAAACACAATTTCCTATATCAAATATTGTGGCAAATGCACATTTATTTTATAAAGTATAGTGAGCAAACGTTTGTTCTTGTTTTTTTTTCAAGAAGACCTGAAGGCCATGCTAAATAAGGCATTATATGGCCACAGAAAACGTCTCTATGTGTTTCTAATGAAAGCATCATGCCAGTTTTATTGTTAAGCAGGAGAAATAGAAAATGGTCAGTTTTTATCGGCAGCTTAAAGTGACAAATAGTATGGTTGATACTTGAAAGTACAAACTAAAATGGAAATGAAAACAAACCAGAGTTAGCTTCTAAAGTAATATATTTGGTTGATGGGTGTCACCCCTGCTATCACACAGGACCAAAACAGCTGCTTATCGCTTCAGTCACCTGCCACAGCAGAGTAGTGCCAAGGCTTTTTTTAGATCTTAGTTTTGCATGGTTTGCTATGGTTAATGTTGTACATTATTTCTGTTCATTCACTGTGCTCAGTTTCTTTTGACATGGGAAAATAAATCTGATATTGTACATCGTGGACCTTCCAAATTAAGTCATAACAGGAATTTTATAACCTACATCCATATAACATACTAATGTAAAATGGCTGTTCTCTGGCAAATATTATTTGTACTTTTAAAACCTCTTTTAGTAGGTGAAGATGGCTACATTTACTGTTTATTAAATTTATCATTTTCAATCAGGTTTTTCCAGCAGTTTTCATGTAACTGAGAGCCAGTCACAGATCAGTGAAATATAAACTAAATTTCCAATTATTTTAAAGTAGTTACTTGAATATTTGTAAAAAGTCCAAATACATACACATATTGATTTTTATTACCTGACATTGCATCAGATTTAAAGTCTACATACAGCTGAACGAGGGTGTGACAGCACTTTTGAACAAATTGTTATGTTGTAACGGCCATCATCCATTTATGTCATTGGCTGATGTCTGCACCTTCACTGTCCAAGTGTCTGCGTCCAAAAATGTATGTGAAAACTTTATTTTCAAAACAGCACTTACATTTAAGCAGGATTGAATTGCTCATGTCCAGATATTGGACTGCTCTCCCTCAATCCTCTCGTCTTACCCAGACTGTCCAATCTTTGAAACAAGCACACTTGATTGCTTTTTAAAACCTGTCTCTTTGTCTCTGACAGATCATCGCATGCGAAAATTCCTTTCTATCTAGTTTGTGCTCATCTTTTTGCATTAAGTCTTTTTGTAGGCTCACTAAGCTTCACTTCTTGGATTTTTTTACTTTTGCATTGTGAGGAAATGACTGTCAAAATTTGTAAAAGATTGCATGTGCATTCTACCCCTGACTTCTTAGTTTACACTGTTTTTTTGAGATTCATCTTCAAGAAAGATCAGAAGACATAAAAGATTCATTAGCTTTATTATGCTTCGAACTCCTAGGTTATGCTTTAGAAAATCCCAACTGAAAAGTATTCTGCGTTGCAAATATATTTTCAAAATGTGTTCAATGATCTGATTTGTATTAGATATCAAATCATATCAAGCTGAAAAGATTACCCTAACCTTCTTTTATCTGGTACAGAAAGTTACTTAAAAAATTTCCCCATCGGAATATTTGATGTACATTTGTGAAAAATTTTGCCATGTTTGAAACTGACAAAAACAGACGTGATCTTTTCTGTCCAAAGGTGCACAATTACTTGGAATGGCATCACTCCTGTGTAATTCAGCATGAAAATTTAGACTGGATCTGGAGTGAAGGCCGAACACTGAAAATGTACTTTGCCTTTTGTCAGACCTTCAGGGGGTTTCATTTGCCAAAACCTCCAGACAAAGAAAGCAAGTCCAGTCACATGCAATGAATTCATCAACACCCCATGTTTTTAACACCCCTGCCACTTAGAACACAAGGCATCGATCCAATCTAATAGAAAATGATGCAGCCAGGGATGATCCTTTAAAGATGTCAGCAGTAAAAGACAGAAAGAAAAAAGGCTGAGGTTTGAGGGAAGAGGCCTTAAACTGGCACTCTGCTGAAATGAAATGTCGCCTCTTTGTTCCTGATCTGCGGGTGCTAATTGGACCCAGCGGCAGGGAAGAAAGCTGCCACTGTGCTCCTGTCTGTCGCACCTGTTGAGTCATTGTCTCTCACATTGATTTGACAGGAAGTTGGAGTAAGAAGGCTAATGCCTCACTGGGTGCGTGGCAGAAACGTGGTTCAATTTCCTTTTAGAGCTTCTCGGCTGGAGAAGGAAATACCAATAGTGGTCGGTGATCAATTGCATTTAACCATTGATTGAAACTAAAAGACGTGGATTGTGAAGAAATTGTGTTTTTTTCATCAGATTTTTAAATACTTTTTCTTAAGACAGTTCTTCCAAAATGTTCCTCAACATTGTGCAATATATTTGATTCTTCTATCAGTGTCACTGTTCACGTAACACCTGCTGTGTTGTTCTGACTAAATTTTCCAGTGTAAGGATACACCTGTTCACATTTTTATCAATACATATCTTTAACTGTTAGTCATTTAGACATAGGGAAAGTTGACCTCAATATCTTACGTTTTAACTAAAGATGTAGCTAAGTGGAAATATTTTAGTGTGAATGTAGGATCAAAAAACACATTTTGGGGAAAGCTAGACAGATAATTGGTAAAATATAAATGAATGCTTGAAAAATTAATGGCCAGATACAATTTCAACATCTTTATTTGAGCTACATGCCAGCACACACTAAATTTGCTTTGAGACTTAAGGGTTTCTGTTGTGTTCTTCAAACTTGTTACAAGTTGTTTTCTGTCTTTAAAAATGGTAACATGTTAAAGTTTTTAATTTCATAACATAATAACACAACTGAAGACAGTAATCAATTAAAAAAAAATCCTGTAGTGTTGAGATTAAACTGTACACTGTCAGGCTTCAGCAAAATCATTTGTTTGTAATTATACTGTCCAATAAAACATAGCATGTTTTTCTTGACATTACACCATATTGCAGACAAATTATAAGCTATTAAACACTTTGCTGTGTTCTTGTGCTTTTTGTTTTTATGTATTTTTGTGGTTCTCACTATTAAAACAACAAATTATGTAAAGGTGACACATTAAAGAAAATAATAGTACTTTTGACAGGTCGCATTTTAAAGTATATTTAAATAGAGCACAAGTGTTTCAAGCCTACAAGCAGACACATACAGACACACAACTACATGGCTTAAGGCTTTGTGGTCCAGCTCCACAGACTCTGGAGTGTGATGCTAATGATGGTAATTAATGGAGCCTGACAGCACAATCTGCTGCCCATTGTCTCCCAATAAACAGCCTTACTGTCCACATGAGCCACGGAGGTTTAAGCTGAGAGCAGAGGCGGTGGGAGTGGGACACAGTCGCGGTGGAGGGCCAGACCTCACGGGACCGCACTGATCCTGAAGTGGGGATTAGCTCAATTAGAGAAGCACCGTCTGATCAAGACACAGGGTTCGATATGTGTGTGTGTGTGTGTGTGTGTGTGTGTGTGTGTGTGTGTTTGTTACAAGGCAAGTCTCCATCATTAAAGCAGACTGTTGCCATTAGTTGTTGCTGTTTCAATTGATGCAGCTGGTGTGAACAATAGTCAAGATGATGCCTTTTGCTTTTGTATGACCTTCTCCTTGAATATCCATTTATTATCATACAATTTGGGAGGAAGTTAATCTCTAATAGTTTTTATTGTCCAAATGGTAACAGATCCATGAATATTTCAGTGAGCTTCAAGACAATTTGTTACTTCTGTCATCATTTTTTTTTGTGGTTTTGTGATCTGTATTTTTGTTCTCTTGGTTTGTTTTTTGATAATCTTACTTTTCTTTTTCTTTGTACATGCCTGGTGCTAATTTTCTAATTTTATTTAAGGTTTTCCAATTGTTTCTTTTCATATTTTTGTCTGTATTCAGTTGTTTGTTCATGTGAAGTTTTTGTTATTTTTTTTTGTTTATACCTTGGATTCTCACCCTTTGCAGTGCTTTTTGATTGAAATAAAGTTTAATTTGACTTAATATTCTGTGCCTGAAATCTGTCTCCCCCCAGTATACAGGAGACAAAACCTCTCAATTCCTTTAAAATAAAAAAATAAAACAGGCTTTTTTACCCCTTGGCCAGGAATTTGCATTACGTTGAGACAAATTTTACACTAAATTAAAAGTACTTTTATGCCTTTCTTTATAAAGAATAAAAACTGTAACTACACAGATGGACAGGGGCTTTTGGCTTTGCAGACAGAGTTATTGCTTAGATATTCCCAATATAAGCAGATCATCAGTGGTACTCACATGAGCTTTCCACCTTCAGGAGCTGCAGCTAAGCTGCAATAAATGAAATCTACTTTTTTTCCCTCAAAGGAACAATGAGTTCATTAGAAAAGCAAACAGATTATCTGTGTTTTTTCAATGAACACTCTGAAAGAGTCTGGAGGATCGGGTACTTCCCAGCCTATCGAGATAAAGCTACATAAAGCTTTTCAGTCTTTTAAGAAATATATACATTTAGTTTGCTTTTTTGTGTGTGTGCACCTCAGATGTTCTGCACCAAACTTAGACTCCCAAACTTTGCATTGTGGTGTTTGAAAGATGAAGTTTAACAAACCCAATGAAAGCTGAACACTTACTATGATATTATTTTCTATTTAAACTAACACTTATTTTCCAAGGAACAAACTTATCCCCTACATGTTTACCCACTGCCAAATCTGAAAGATTTAAAAGAGTTTACAGACATTATGAAGTAATTTTTAAAAATGCCCCAAATAATTTAGTTTTAGGAATGCTTGAAATCCAAAGGACCTTTTCTGTTACTGTTTCTACAACAACAAGCATGGTAAAGCAAATAAAACATGCAGAATGAGCAGGAGCACATTTTATCCTTATGTCTGCTTTAAGAGTTATTAAATACCCCAAAGTCCAAAAGTAGACTTAATTTGTTTCTATGAATAGCAACCAGCTGATCAGAGTACAACCGATCAGCCTCCAATATATCCACTGGATACTAGAAAATTACAACAGAGAACACAGCAGAAAATCAAAAAAGTATAAAAGAGAAACAGATAATTCTAAAACACCATATCACAATGTAAATAAAAATAAATTATATATTTTTATTATTTGATTTACCCAGCAAGTGTGAAAACAGTTCCATGTGTGCTATTGTGAGAATACAACAAGACAGTGACCCATTTTTTCCACTACATGCTACAGTAAGCTTTTGGTTTTACAACCCCAACTCCAGTAAAGTTGGGGCGCTGTGTAAAGTGTATATAAAAACTGGATGCAATGACTTGCAAATTTTATAAACACATATTTCATTCACAACAGAACATAAAATGTTGAAACTGAGAACACACTATCTTATGGCAGCAACACATTTCAAAAAAGATGAAACAGTGGCAACAAAAAGCTGTCAAAGTAAGTGATACAAATGAGAGACAGCTGGAGGAGCATTTTGCAACTAATTATATAATTTGGCTGTTAGGTGTGGTGGAGATTGAGGTGAACCCAAAGCGCAGACTCATATTGAAAAATCCAGGAAAACTAATCTTATAAAATTAAACAACAACAAAAACAGAAGCTAACGTGGCAGCAAACGAAACTAAGTACAAAACATAAACAAAATTCAAACTGTAGCAAAAACACGAGCAGCAAGACATGGGAGGATACAGACAGAGCATGAAAGCCACAACAGACCAGTGAGTAAGTGGAGGAGATGATCGGGTTTTAAAGGCAGGAGGTGATTAGGAGAAGTGGGCACAGGTGAGTGATTACAACCTCAGGGGAAGGGGCAGATGGGCGTGGCAGGCAAACAAATGATTGACTGAGGACAAGACAATATGACAATAAAAACATAAAAAAATAATAAGAAGAAGAGAATATGACAAAGAACACAGAGGGCACAGGGAGCAAAGAACAAACTGAAAAGACTAAACACAGGAACAACCAAAAACAGAACAAATAACCCAAAAACAGAAGAAACTCAAAGAACAACCCAGACAAGAACCCAAATCCTGACATTGGCAACCCGTCAGTAGGAAGACTGAGTATAAAAAGAGGAAGTTTAATCTCTCAGAAGTAAAATAGGGGCAGAGATTCACTAGTCTGCAAAAACAAAAAAGAAAACTGCTTAAAAATCGTGGAATAAATTCAGAATATGAGACTTAATAAAAAAAATTGGGAAGACTTTCAATATCCCATCATCTACAGTTATTCTAAATGTAGCATTCATGTTTTTGAAAACATGAATGTTACCGGTAACCCAAACGTAGATGCAGCAATCCAAGAATATTTTGAATCAGGCCATACATATGAGGTGATACTGGACATGCTTTCAGGTTTAAAAGCTAAATGTGCCATCGTCCAATCAGCGATGTCTCATGTTTCCCACTGGTGCCTACCTCTTCCAGTAGGGTAATGTCATTGTATTTTTTAAGATGTCGTGGTTTTAATTTGTCAATGTGTTTTTGAAGATGTCGTTGTGGTTTAAATTGGTCATTATGTTATTAAATTTGTAGTTGTGTTTTGATCTGTTGATGTGGTTTGAAATGCCACTGTGTTCTCTGGGCCAAAGGTCATTTAAAATGGATTGAGGCAAAATGGAAAATGTTTTTGTCATCAGACAATGAAATCATTTTAAATCCAGCAAAGACGACAGGACTGTTGAGCAGCTAGACTCCTACATCAGACAAGGATGGGACAACATTCCCTCCAAAACCTCCAGCAGCTGCTCTCCTCAGTTCCTAGACATATACAGACTTGTTAATAGAAGAGGGGATGCTTCATAGAGGAAAACATGGTCCTGTTCAAACATTTCCCCAAAATGGCACATTTTCCTGCTTTTACCATTCAATATGTTAACTATATTCCATTGTGAATAAAATATAGGTTTATGAGATTTGAAAATCATTTCATTTTGTTTTTATTTACATTTTGTCCCAACTTTTTGTAAAATGGAGGTCATATTTACATATAATGTAGCCTTTGTGCTATTGAGTGACGAAACTCTTTTTCCTGAATTAATGTGTATTTGCCTCTGAAGCTGTGTCATGACCAATGTTTTGTTAGATTTGGTATATTGTATTTAAAAAAAATATATCCATTGTACTGTCATTAAAAGTGATTCCAGCATTGTTGAAGGTTTGTTAGAACTTTTCAAAATGAAATAAATGTCAGACTTGCATATATGTTGATGTTTTTGAAAAGTTTCTGACCTCCAGCAGTTATAAGTGTTGTCAGTTGGTTGGAGTACAACTTTCCCAAGAGAAAATTAAACATAAAACAGTTAAACATGTAAGGTCTTTTATAAGATAACAATGGCTTAATACGCAGAAGCCTCTTAGTGAATATTTGTGTTTGGATTTGAGTTTTCACTATTAGATCTATTTGCTGTCTTAAATCTCCCCTTTGTGGCAGGACGGGTGAAGCTTAATGACTTCTTTGAACTGCCGCCATCCTCAGCAGAATGGCTTTGGGAATGTCAGCCAGCTAACCTTTAGTCTTTTTCCCACATCTAGGAATAGTAAAGAGCACAAAATACCCAGCATTCATTTCTTCTTCATCTCCTGTACTCATGATGTGATATCTATTCTGTATCTTACACATTACACAGGCAAACACAGTTCATAGTAATAAACACTATATGATTAAGGTTTTTTTTTTTGTTTTCTTTTAAGGGGAATATTTTCAAAACTGTTTTTTTTTTCATAGGTGTATTAGTTTTTGGTTTTTTTAGTGTTAAAAAACCATATGAACACACAACCAAACACTGAGCAAATCGAACATGGCACATCTGCATAGAATATCAATTTGAAAAGAGGACAAAACAAAAACAAAAAAAGAAAATCAGGAGTTATTTTCAAAACTTTTAACAGAGTTACCTAATGATTTACCTGATTGCATGTAAGGAAAGAAACAGAACTAAGATAAAAAAAAAAAAGACATGACATCTGTGAGTGGATTTACACATCTGTTTCCTTTTTGGATTTTAATTTTTTTTTAAGTTTAATTTTTTTTCCCAATTTTTTTTTATAATGGTATGCCCAGAAAGGCAAAATAATCATCTGCTTAAATGTTATCTACAATATATTTTCTATAATCTGGATAAAAGTTTTGTTAAACAGATTTTCTTTTATATTTTTTTATAAAACAAAGCAATATAAATGATATTTTAGTTAGGTAATGTAGAGTATGCAGTTCAGTCTTGAGAATAAACCTATCATTTATCAGATCCCAATAACTGGAGGATAAAAGGTGTTCTTCACAGGGAAACCTTTATCATAATATTTACAACGAATAAGCAGAAAACTGAGTTTTATACAATAATTCAGATAATATTCTAAATCAAGGAAATGGATTCTGCAATAAACAATTAGGACAACACAACAAAAATAAGACTAACTCTGACATCTTTGGACATAATTATCTAAGGAAGGACTACTAAATAATTACTTTGAATGAGAATTCATCAAGATAAAACACCAACAAATAATACTTTAATAATCTAAGATGAAATAGTGATTATTAGTTTATCTGAAACAGAAGAATCCTTTGAACAGAATGTGTTGATTTCAGGATTGATGTTTTTGCTTTCCTATCCATGCAAGAATTTGGAATACTTTAAATACTTTAAATATCCAGGCCCAAAATGGCTTCTTTTTTTTATCTTTTTTATCACACAGAGTTATAGGTGCCTCACCAGATCAGAAGCTTCAAAGAGCCAGTCGTCACTTCGTTTTTGGGGAACTTGGAGGCTGCTTAGACCTCACCAGAACCACAACAAGGAGGCAGGTTTAAGCCCCAGATCCCATTGAGGTTCAGTGGTCAGCGTTCCATTCAAGCTCACCTGAGTTTGTGGTGATGTTTGAAGAGGATCTGCAAGGAGGCAGCTGATGCAGCATGAGTAAGGCAATGTGCAAAGTGGAGCAATTTTCTCTAAGGTTCAAAAGTTGTTCTCAACTTAAATTGTCTTTATGGATCTTTCTTTCTTTATCTTTTTTCTGCTGGACTTATAAAGCTTTGTTTGATAACAACTTGGGCATTTAGATTGCCGGTGCTAGAGAGGCCTTGGGGTTGCAGAAATGCTTCATCTTACTCTGTCTAAAAAATCTTTCACTTACAACTGAGTACAGTTTTCCTGTAAGACAAAAGAGAAAAGGTTTGTTGAAACACTTTGAATATTTTCTCATTAGATAACTGAACCTTTAAAAATAATCAACAGTAATTTTTTTTCAAAAGCTTAGTAACCAAAGAAACATGTCTCATTTCAGCAATTATTCAGGTTTTCTTCACAAGCATGTAAACAATCTGTGAATAACTGATTGGACATCCACAAGTGTGTGCACATGTCCTAAAATAATCAAGATTCACTCAGGTCAAAATGAACTTTTTACAGAACAAATACTGAAAGATGGTGGTAGATCAGAGGTCATGAAAAATATGTGATTCTTTATGCTACATTATTATGCTTACAGAATGTTGAGTTGGTCTAATATATAGTACCTACAGTACATGTTTTATGCTTTTATTGTCATAAAGCAGTCATGGTCAATATAAATTGCTCATCATCTTCAGTGTTAAAGTGACTTCAAATTTCTATAGAGTAACACTAATTAAATAAAAATATATAATGTAAAATAAGTGACTGCATAAATATTCACTTAATATTCATTTAAAGTGACAATTCTAATTCAACTCAGAGAAAAGATTATTCAAAAGTACAAGTCGGGATAGATAAGGGATTTATAAGACACTAAACATCCCAAGGAGTTCTGTTTAATCCATCATCACAAAATTGAAGGAATATGGGACATGTGTAAATCTACCAAAAGCAGGACATCCTCACTAAATGAGTGACACAATGAGTTAAAGACAATTAACATATTCTCACTGCAAAATTGCAGACTAAACTACTGGAGAACATGAAGACTTAAAAGCTTTTTTCTGACAATGATTTGTAATACAAATGCTGTTACAAAATAGATAAAAGCCTAAAGTGCAGAAAGAAAAATAGTCATGTTTATGTTGTTCTTAACTGTTAACCAACATTTTGGCTGTTACTTTTTAAGGTGTTGCTATTTGCGTCTCTGTTCGTTTTAAGCTCATATATTCATCTTGGCTTGTCTCTGTTTGACGGTCCCTGCTGCCTAGCTGCTGAGAGGGAGAGTGATGAAAAAGGAAGGGAGATCATGTCAGATCATGACAGACCCACCACAGTACAGAGACCTCCCTGCCAATGAACAAACATCACGACAAATGGCAGAGCTAGCTGGACAATCATGTTGTGAATGGAAACTAATTAGCTGGAGTCTAATGCCAGTTTACTAACACCTGTATTAGCGTGCTAGCTCAGCAGGGAGTCAGGGATGACCAACAACAGCTAATCCCTCATAAGCCCAAAGTGCTCCTCCTAGGAACTGACATTACCATACTCCTCTTTAACCAGCTGTTGCTTACCTAAATCCAGAGTTTAAAAAAAGAAAGACTTCCATGAAAATATGTTAACAGAGATTAGCAAAGTCATTGTACTAACATGTTCCAATTAGAGTTGATATTTTTCAATTGAACAGCAACAATGGAAAGAAAAAGTTTGTTTCATCATAGTTTGATCATAGCAAAATCTGATATTAGCTATACAAAATTAAAACACCTTCAGCTTTGAAGGTTCAGATCATTAGCAGGGATCGCTCCCTCGTCTTTAATTTTATGCCTCTCTCATGGCTTTACGGCTCTTGAGGTTCACTACTATGTGCATGTGTACATTTTCAGCCTCATTCTTTAGGTTTTGCACTGTCCCATCCTCTCCCACTGCCTGGGTGGTGCACTGATTACTAAGTGACCATGTGTGTATCAAGCCAAGTGCGAGGCCAGTGTGTGTATGTGTTTGTGTGTGTGTGTGTGTATATGTCAGGGATTAGTGAGCTTTAGCATTAACACCATGACTGGACCAGCTACATTCCCTTGCTTCACTGATAATTTGAGGGGAGGAGAAAGCGGCTGGTCCATTAGCTCAGACTGTTTGCTCAGGAGTAGGCCGGCTCTGATCCTCTATTTTCTGTCACCCTTTCCAGAAGGATCTCTATCTTTTGTGACAGGGGGATAGAAAGATAAAGGATGGGACTGAGTGGCACATTGATTCAGAGATCACCATTCTTGGGACATTCAGAACTCTTACCAAACTAATCAGTGTGTGTAAACACACCAAGAGATGTTGAGGGCTGGCGGCTAAAAGGCCGGGGTCTTCAAGGTTGATTAGGAAGAGCTTTTTGATGGACCACACTCAGTGTCTGTACGCTCTGATCTGCAGACAGCTTGGCTCTTACTTTACACGTGACTGACTGTGGGTGGCTAGAGAGACTGAGTGGTCTTCTGTGGTCTCTGGTGCACAAACAAAGTTTTGAAAAGATCTTTCAGGTGTTTTTTGTTGCCCAAATAGTTTACAGGAGAGCAATTAAGGTCAAAAACAAGCATAAGATAATTTATTTGTATTGGGTCATGGTCTTAAGCACGTAATTTGACTAACTTTTGAACATGTGCTGCTGGAGTCTCAAAAGCATGAAAAAAAAACACAAAACAAACAAACAAAAAAAACTGCTGAATATTGATGAACACATTTAAAAAATATATACATTTCTAAATTTTAGTGAATTTTAGAAGGGCATGTGGTTTATGACCAACACATTTTCAGTGGAACCTGAGGACTGTTCCATTTTAGAACTGGTATCCATAGTCACTCTTTGTGATGAGATGACTGGTGAGTTTTAGTCTATGCAAAATAGTATGTTGTACTTGATGTTAGCTTGTGCAATTTGCTTTGTATTGACTTTTACAGTTGTTTTCCACATTCCAGTTGAGTTCTCAATTAAGGTTCTTAGTGTCTTGCTGACATTGTACAGCTTCAATTACTCTCTGTCTTTGTCATTGTGTAATATGGTTTTGTCTTAGTCAATCCAGCCAGTGTACATGTTTGTGTACCTGGTCTTATACAGTTTCAAACACCTTATCCATCTCACCAGGATATACGGTACAGCAAGGACATTAGAATTTAACTCATACTGGATAAATGTGGTCAAATTGTATCCAAGAGAGGCAAGGTGATCACAACTGAAGGTGTTGAACTACCTGAAGGCAACAGACATTCAGGACAGCTACAAATACCTTGGATTCCCACAAGCAAATGGCAACCCTCATGAAGCTGCAAGGAAGTCAGGCACAACTAAGTACATATAAAGGGTAAGGCAGGTCCTGACAAGCCATTGGAATGATTAGAACAAAGACCAAGCCATCAACACATCTGCAGTGCCAGTCATCAAAAAACCATCTGGTATAATAACCTGGCCAAAAGAAGAGATAGAAGGCACCGACATCAAGACATGAAAGCTCTTCACGATGCATGGAGGCTTTCACCTCAAGTCCAGTACCCTAAGACTGTACATTAAGAGAAAGAAGGGTAGGCAGTGGAGTAGTGAGTATCAGAGCTACCATGCAGGATGAAACAACCAAGATCCTGGAGTACATCAGGAAGAAAGCCTTCCGATGATAAACTGCTAAATGAATGTTTAGCAGTTTATCATCTCAATTTGAAAGAGGAAAAAAGGAACCATCATGGAAAGATAAGGCCCTGCACAGCCTATACCACCGGCATACTGAGGAGGTGGCTGATATCAGGAAATCCTACTGTTGGCTAAAGAGGGTTGGACTGAAGGACAGCACAGAGACACTAATCACTGCAGAGCAGGTACATTAGAGGCTAAGGTCTACTACACCAGATAGAGCTCGAGATGCAGGCAAAAATGCCCCTGAGACAGCCTAGCACATAATAGCAGCATGTAAGCTGTAGGTATGCAAAGTGTATAGAACAAAGTAGCTGGAATAGTGTACAGGAACATCTGTGCCAAGTACAGACTAGAAGTCCCACAGTCAAAGTGGTATACTCCACCAAGGGTGATGGAAAATGATAAGATAGTGTGGGACTTCCAGATCCAGACTGACAAACAGGGGATGGCTAACCAACTGGACATTGTGGCGATAAATAAGAAGGCAGTGGTGATAGATGTAGCAATCACAATAGCAACTGTAGCATCACGAGGAAAGAACATGAAAAGCTTGAAAAATACTAAAGACTGAAAGAGCAATTAGAGAAGTTGTGGAAAGTCAAGGCCTCAGTGGTACTAGTGTTCATCCTAGTTGTCAGTGCTGTGACTCCCAAACTGGAAGAGTAGATCTCCAACAGATCCCAGGAACAAACTCAGAGATCTCTGTTCAGAAGAGCATAGTCCTAGGAACAGCTAAGATACTACATAGAACCCTCAAGCTCCCTGGCCTCTGGTGGAGGATTTGTGCTTGAAGTGAAAACTACAACTGCTCATGTTGAAAAAAGGATGAGATCAGAGTCAATAATTGCTCTGAAATTACTTTTTTTTTGTAAATTTGCATTATATATGATATGTATAAATTTACACTGAACATTAAATGGACAGAACATTAAATACTATAAAATCACATGACGTGGTTCAAATGTTTTTCTTGCATTCAAAATTGTTTTACGATAGACAGTGCTCATCCTATAGTCATTCTTTAGATATTCAAGAGCTGAATCTCAATTTTCCTTTTATTTGCTTTTTTAATCATAGGAAGACTGTACAAAAGCAAAAATAACTTAGATTTCAGTTAATATTAACCTTTTAACAAGGTCTGGCTTAGTTTTATTTGCAAAGTACAAGATAATCAAATATAATATCACAGTACAATGTCAATTTCAACTGAAGTGTGCACCACAGGAAGTAAATGGAAAATAAAATCACTCTTGACAGAAGGAGCTTGTATTATAATAACCCATCAATCATCCACTCATACACTGCATCCCAGAGGAATACTCTTCTGTTAGCACACTTTGACTCAACATCATCTTCATTTTAAGTGGACATCAGATGAGATGTCACTGTTAATTCCCCAGGGTCAGGACCTCTCTTAATACCCCTCACAGCCAATTAAGGAAAGTAATGGTAGCAAACCTTCAATGGCAACCAACAGTAGCTGGTTGCAGCTACACATGTGACCCAGTAGCTGCTTTTAGAGGGGATAATGGCTAATGGGCAATCACAAGGGGACTTATGTTGCAAATCAGTGTGAATCCATGAGACTCTACTGGGGATTCCTGTCCACTGTTGCCTGATGCTGGAGCTTATGATCTAGTAATGGGAGTTTTGGTTGAGATCTGAGAGGGTCCTGAGGGATTGAGGTGTCAAACTGGCCCCTGCTTCCTCAGGCTAAAAGGTCCTTTGATAAGCAAGGCAACACAGCTGAGAGAACATGGAGGAACAGGTCCCACCTGATAGTGCATGTCACTACTAACTTGTTCAGACGCAGCTGATTCCTTGCTTTGATAAAGCAATGACAAAATTCCAAGATTTGTCAGATAAAATGTCTTATCTAAACTTTTTCAGTGCTAAGCAGTTTGTAATCTAAGCATTTCAAACTAATGTGTACAGATAAAAAATGTCTTAACAGCATTCAGAATCAACACAAATGTAATAAAAAGTTTAATATTTTTGGCCAGTAAGCAATATGTCATGTTTGGTATCACTTTGGAGGCCCCTAAACTCTGGAGTTTGTGCAAGTGTTTTTTCATCAGTTTTTTTTTAACCGTTTCTTTGCAATATATCTGTGTGATGTGGCTTAAAAATGCAGAAAAAAACTAATTTGAATAATTTAGCTCACTTGCTAATAAACCACATTTTTTTATAACTGTTTTGTCACGAAAAGGTAAATTTGACTGATTAAGAGTAATTGTAATAAGAATTGAACACTTCTTAAACAAGATACATTCAACAAAGGTCTAATAGAAAAACACTTTAAAGATGGACAGATATCACACAAATGAACTGAGAGAATTAAAATATTTTGAGACTGTTTTTTAAATCCCTCAGTGGAAGCAAAACCACTTTATTCATAGATTTTTTTTCACTTGATGTTTTAAAACAAATGAGTCTGTTTGATGGTTTGAATTGGCACAATGTTTAACTTAACTTTCTAAAGTTAGCCAAACTAATTTTTGTCAGGTGTTTTATTTCAAGTACTTTCTGTGTTTGATCCATTTCAGTGTCATATTTAAAACCAAAACAAAGGCAGTCTGACTCCTGAGAATTATGTATGTTATCTTCCCATAACCGTCCAGACTATTGACACACTTGAATGTCATTTTGTTACTCAAGTGATCACTGTTTCTATACTAACTCTGTCAGCGTGGCTGCTTCATGTTTCATGTGTGTTTATATGTGAGTGGGGTGTTTTGGCTGAGTTTAGTTAATTCTGTCTGTCATGGCAGCGGATGGGTGGGAGTGTGGTGAAGAATTGTGAAGGCAGGTGGTGTGACTAAAGCAAAGACTGGACCAAATAAGGAGGCTGAAGGCTTTAGCCGTGGGAGGAGGAGATGGGACAGGGGTGTCACCAGTCGACGGGGCCTGTCCGGAGCAGAGTGGTGTACCACACCCACCCAACTGTTCCTCTTTCAGCACCCTTCTGCCCGTTTCTCTCCGTCTCACTGTTTCTATCTCGCTTTATCTGTCCCTTCTCCTCCTCTTTTCTTTTCTTTTTGAAATGCATTGTTAACAAAACGGTTTACAAACCCTGGCTGGTACATTATCCACGACCGCCTCCTGTGAGATTGATTTAGGCAAATGGATTCAGAAAAGGAGGGTGGCGGGGGCCTCTGTGGAAAGGATGGAGAAGGAGAAAGTAAAAAGGGGAGTGTTCCTTCGTGAGGCAGCTTTACAAAAACCACCACATGGGCCACGCTGAATATTCCCTTTTCTTTTGCATTTTGAGAAGCCATACATTAAACGCTCATTATACAGCCTTTATGTGGGAGAAAACGCTGTGAGGGCAGAGCGGCTGAGGATGGACTATGATCTTCCTGCATATGCATGTATGGAGCATCTTTAGAGGCTTTCTGACATGGATAATATCATCATGACCAAGACTTTTGACTTTCAGACAGCTTGACTCAAATAAAATGGAGGGTGTCTCGGGTGCAAGGCTCATTTTTATGCTATAATCAAACTGAAAAGTTTGATAAAGATGACTTCAGGCTGGTATAAATTTCATTCGATAATGAGCTTTATTTAAAATTCAACAATACAAAAACTCAATTTAATTCTTGTGATAAAATATTAAAAGGCTAATTGAAAACCCAAGCGGAAATCTGATTATTACAATGTAAAATAAATCACCAGGCTTCTTTTGAAAAGATCATTTTGCTTCAAATAACTAAAAAGCATAGAAGTTTGAATGTATCTCTCCTTGCTGGCCTTTATTTAAAACTCACTAAGAGACACACTTTTAAATGATTTTTTTTTTTTTTTTACTTTTCAATTGACTTTTTAACTGTATCATTTCGCATTCAGCTCCACTTTCACAGTCCTCTCGTTCCCCTTTTCCAACAAAAAAAAAGATCTTTTTTGGGGGGTTATAGAGGTGTGTGCAAAGGGGGGAGCAAAGGTTGAACTGGGCATCCCATCATGATAAATCACTGGTTAATGAGGAGTCCATTGTGTCCTCACACATTGTGTCTCCCCTCCTCTCCTTCTCCTCCTCCTCCTTCTCCTCCTTGTGTCCCTTAGACCGCTACCTTGGGGTTGTTAAGCTGACACAGATAATGAACTGGCCGCTTTGAACTGTCCTCACAATATTGACTGGTTGCACACAGCAGATGTCTCCCTGGCAGAAAGCAACTGGTAAAAGCACATTAGGTTAACAAAGAGAGCTTTGCTTTCGATGGGTGGGGACCGCAGAGGAGGTGGCAGAGGGGTCTGTGTGGGTGTGTTGGGGTGGGAGGACGGAGGGACGGGTAGGGCAGAGGGCAAGCTTTAGAGTTGACAGATCTGGAGGATTATATCAAAACAACACAGTTGTCAATTATTTGGCAAAAAGAAGAAGCAACCGAGACATGTGGTTATGTTTTTAAAGGGAAAATTTTGGAGGCTTGAACATTTCAAATGTTTTTTGCAGTATCAGCTTTTTATTTTACTTTTAATAAATACAATTTAAAAAGTTGTTTACCACAGCTGATTTCTTTGTACTTTGTTTGTAAGAAACCAAAGCTTCTTGCAATCTCTTAAAGTGGTCTTGGTCAGTAAACACATTCTTTCAGACTTTTTAACTTTGTCTCAAAGTTCTTCTTTGGACTTTTTTTTAAACTCGTATTCTGTCCAATTTTTGTTCTTGATGATGACAGCACATTATGAAGTTTCAGGCTATGTGTGTGATGGGAATTAATTAGAAAAATGAAGGAAGTGGACAAGCAAAGGACAAAAGAAGTACTTGTCCTACGGAGAGACTGGACACGGGACCTGACAGACTCATCATCCTTCAGTTAATCCTGTACTTCATGCATCATTTTTAGTTAAGTCTATCGATCTATGTTGTCTTTGATATTTTTAGTCAAATTTATTTATTTTATTTTTATAGCACTTTTCAACAACAGGGCAGTACAAAGTGCTGTACAACATGCAAACATAAAAATGCAGTCATAAATTTTCATTTTACATAAATTCAACAAAAGAAATGTCTCTGTGACAAGCTGCTGGTGACAAAGAGCCAAATGTCTTTGTTTATTACGTCTGCCAAGGCGGCTATGGTTTTGGTGGTGTTGGTTGGTTTGTCTGTCAGCAAGATTACTTAAAAACTAATTAACCGATTCTGATTAAAATTATAGGAATTGTTGGTTGTCACAAGAAACTATTAGTTCAATTCTTGTGGTGATGTGGGTCTTGATTTGGATTGGACTATTTTTTTAATGACACTGTGGCCTTGGTGAAGGTTTCTGCTCCCTGAGTGCTTCTAGTTTTTTACTTATTTATTCATGCTAGGATGTCCTTTATGTGTCATCACAACACTAGTTTATCACGTGAGTTTAGGAGCCATTTTATGTAAAATTGACTTGTCGGTCAGAGTTGAGTGACCTAACAACAAATAAACAAACAAGTTGTCAGGAAACGGTCAGGTAATGAACAGAAAGAAAATGATAAAAGCAAGCAAAATCAAAACAAAACCTTAACTTTGGGAAAATTTGTTCCATTCCTAAAAGATTACAAGAAAATCTGGCTCTTTGGAAACAAATATAAAGAAATTAAGGCAGGCTCAAGACATTTGCACAATTCTGTATTTTAATAAAATCTATAAACTATTATTGTGCATTTGCTACAATAGAGTATAAGATTAGTCTCTTCAAAATGTTGCTCCTTAATGATGTCTCTTCTCAAACATTTTTTCAATGTTTTGTGCCCTTTGCAGTTTTAAAGGTGCACTTTTTCTACTATTCAAAAATAACTTTTTTGTTTCTTTATGGAAGCACATCAACAGATTCTCAAAACTACAATATCAATAATGATCAATAATCAAGTTTGAATAAAAACTCTCTTGTAGAAATTAATGTAACCTAATCACAATACAACACACTGAAATAAAACAACAGTAATAGTAAAGTTTTAAAATGATTAAACATCCAAATTACCAGTGTAGTCCGTTAAAATTGATGATTGTAATTTGGCACTGATAGGTTCATTTTTTCTGTTTGTAGATACCAAAATTAGTAACTTAGTTTGCAGTTTCCCCCTTGTTATTGTTGCGGCGTGAATGCAGCACGGCCTGTGAGCCGACTGGTTCCTTTCTGGCACTGGGATGGGTGTCTAATGGGTCAATAATAAGCCGTGACTAACCGTCTCCCTGAGGAGCAGCTCGACCAGACGCACACTCTCACAGAAAGCAGCAGAAAGGTATGAGCCTCCAACACTGATTACCATATAATTGCAGCCATTGTATTTGACATGGAGAATTAGCAGCTCGCTAGGTGGCTAACTGGCCTTTTATTCAGTTAGTGACTGGACAGAAAACACACCCATACACAGACCGCTATGCATAACTCATACCAGAATATGCATTTATGCGCAATCATTTGGGTTGTGGTGCAGGTAGCTCTGCTTTCAAATATCAAATTTACAAACCTAAACCTTTCAATAATGATATGTCTGCTTTTCAGATTGTTTCTTAGTTTTCTATCCCACAATATGAAGATCGGAATATGTCTGCTGTAAGGAAAATAACTAGTTTGAACTCACATGACTGAAGTGAGTGTGTAACAATTTAAGGCAACCACTGAATGGAAAAGATACATTTCAAAGTCTGTTGTTTTATTGTTTAGAAGCTGAATTTTAATCATTTAGTTTTTCAGCTTTTCCCACAAGGAGTCAAATCCTCAGTATTTAGATTAAAGAACAATCTGATGTGGTTTGGCTCACATGAGTCAAAAGGGTCAACAAGACACATCACCGTGGATTCTGTCTGACCCACGTGTGGCTAAACGACCACTTCCCTGCACATCTCACATTGCAGCAAATCTTTTTTTCACGATCACCTTTCGCTCTTTCTCTTTCTTGCCTGACTGGCTCTTTTTTTAAACCGAGGAGAGGGAGTCGGGGAAAGATTTTTCCCTTAAAGTTTTTTTGTGTGAAGATGGCTGAGTGAGCGTCTGTTATAGAAAAGACCCAGACCACCACTGGATGACCCTGCTGGCAGCGACAAAACCCAATTGGTCACGGCCGCCAACAGCTAATAGGCCAGAGAGGAATAGCCCTGGGTGGGTAATGACTGTATTCTCTGACTTCTTCTTTACGTCTTTCTGGTGCCCTCATGCCCCCAGCAGCCTTGTACCCTCCCTGTATCCCCGCACTCAACTCCTCGTGTTCCTTTTGTCTTTTTTTTATTTTTTTTTTAGCAATCACATTTACATGAGGTTGTTAGTCACTTATCTGTCTGTGTTGAACCATTTGAAACCCATGGTGACATCTTGGGCAGAAAAATTCAGATGAGCACTTTGGATCGCCTTGCTGCTGAAAAGTGCTATATAAATAAATTTCACTTCACTTCTTTCTACATCTCTCACTCAGAGGAACTCAATGAAGCAGTCCTGTAACTTTGAGTATTTGAAATAAATGAAACATATTTAAGTAAGTTAACAGGCTCAGTGCTACTTAAAGTGCAGCCTCTTCACTAACAGTAATTCTGAAGGAGAACATAAGCTGCTCCATTGCCTCCCAAAATAAAACTGAGACAGATGTGGCATTGATTTACACTGTTTGTGTAACTTTCACTTCTCATTAAAGTCAAGGTCAATTTCAACAAGGTTGTAGATTTTTGTTGATGACCACTTTTGTTTCATTTGCATGCACGGTGGAGCAGCATTTAAAGTTGTTACCTCACAGCAACAAGGTTGCAGGGTTGCTTCCCGACCTGGGGCCTTTGAGTTTGCATGTTTTCTTCATGCATGTGTGGGTTTTCTCCGGGTACTCCGGTTTACTCCCACATTCTAAAAAACATGCACGTTAGGTCAATTGGTAATTACAAATGGTCCGTAGGTGTGAGTGATAGCGTGAATCGTTGTTCATCTTGTTTGTCTCTATTAGCCCTGTGAGGGACTTGGGACCTGTCCAGAGTGATAGCTGGAGACAGGCACCAGCTCCCCTGTGACCCTGCCAAAAAGTGGGCAAAGAAAATGAACACAAATGAACTTCCATATGATTTTTTTGTGTTTGTTTTGTTTTAAATTGATGCTAAAGTCAGATCAAATGCACAACTTTTTTCAAAACTATCTTGATTTAGGACTTTTGGAAATTGATTTTATGTGATAGTTTCATTTGCTGTTTGACATGAGAAGAAAAAGTTGGTTAGATTTAACTAAGTTTAACTGCTTGGTTAAGTTTACGGAAACATCTTTTTTATGTACAAAACATTTAAAAATATATTTGTTATGCAGTTAAATATATTTCTTTATTTATTAATCTTTATTTAACCAGGCAAGTCCCATTGAGATCACAGATCTCTTTTTCAAGAGAGGCCTGAGCCTGAAGGCACCCTAACATGCATGTTTATATATATAGTAATCTTTTTACTGTCTTTAATCAAACATTGGGTGTAAGTAAATAGTAAATTTCAATCAATTTGGGTTGTTTGTTTGTTTTTTTTATCTTTAAAATGAACTTACAAAGTGATTGCATGTCATTGCATATTTCTTATTGTCTTGTCTTATAACTTATTTTAACATACATTGTCTTGCCTTAATTTTTTAGATAAATAACAAATGTTGCAGATCTGTAATTTTTTAAAATTATTTTTTAACCTTGTGATAGAAGAAATAAACAATTATCCAAAAAGATGACATATGATGATAAAATTATATATTAATATAAAAGTAATGCATTTTTACTTTACTAACATCAGAACAGAAAAGTGGGAGGTGAGTTATAAAATTAGGTTTACTCATTAAATTCCATTTTTTTAGATTGACACTTTCTCAAATGTTAGTGAAACAAGGAAAAAAATACACAGAATATCAGTTCCTAGTGATGTTTAAATAATAGGTCTATGGCATGTGTTTTTTTTTTAATCACAAATTGATAATTTAGACATGCATGTAAATAAAAACACAGGTTCGACCTCCAGAAATAATTCACATTATTTTTTCATTATCACCATATCACAAACTAAACACTTTAATCTCTGTGAATAAGATGCCAATTGTTTTTTGTCCTTCCTGGAAACGTTGACATCCTAAACTACCTTTTTTATTCATTGCTTCATGATCAGTTTATATACAGTCATTTATAATTATGCAGAGGATGTTTAAATCCACCACATAGTTCAGAACTGATTAAATCTACATTTCGGATTTACTTAACTCCACATTGTGACAAATGTTTGCCACCAATTAGCTGCTTTACAGGACTACTTGAAACTTTCATTTGACATAAGAAAATTAGACTCAACTTCAGAACATATTTTTGGTCTATCAGGTAACACACTTTGACTTTTTTAAATTATTTTGTACATGAACAGGAATGTATTTCAGTGTTTTCCAAAAGAAAGGATAAAAACATTTACAGCAAAAGTTGTTCATAAAAGCGTTTATATTACTGCAACAACATATACTGTCTTTGTATCATTTTTGATAAAATATAATAATATAAATATGATTTAGGTTTTTATTTTTTTTTATTTTTTTAATGGACTGGTGTAATCTTGTTTTGTAAAAGTTAAGAACTGCCTATTTTCATCTTTCTCCAGCTGATTGTTTTTTTTTTCGCTGGTTCTGTAGATTGTGGGATGAGATCTGAATGATCCAAGCTTATTCTGTTGATGCGTGACTGGATTGGGTTTGGGAAAGTCTGAAAACCTTTTCATTTTCACAAGTTATTTGAGCTGTTTTTTTGATCAGGTTTTGTTGTGCTGCAGCTTTATATTGTCCCTCTGGGGGAGCCAGTGGTGTTTGCCAAGTGGAGGAAGGGGGTCCTGCTTGGTTTGTAACAATATTTAGATTTATTGCAAAAAAACAATTACGTTTCCCAGTAAAATATTGCATTGTGAGCAACTGTAATGTTATCTGCATAAATGTTACTTTTACACTTCGTGATATATGAAAACTTTTACAAGAGAAGTATAACATCTCTGCATGTGTAAGTTATATTATAGGGACATACAACATATTTTGGACAAAAATGGCTGCTCTGAAAACACAAAGTGCTTTATCTTTGTTGTTGTTGGAACATTATCTCTGGAGGAGAGAGCTTGTTTGTCAGCTCGTCTGTTTATTGGCAGCAACTAGATGTGCAGGAGGTGGTTGTAGTGGTGGGCCGCGGCTCCATTCAGGCTCTAAGACAACAGCTCACAGAATGATAGACTCCTCAGAATTGTTTATCGCTCAGTGGTCACCCCACCTCTCACCCTTCAACCCCACCTCCCAGTCTCACTCAATAAGACTCTGCACATAAGAGACGTTCACAGGTAGCAGAAACAGAGTGTGTGTGTGTGTGTGTGTGTGTGTTAGAAGGGTGGAGCGTTGTGGTGGAGGTGGGGTCGTGTTTTAGAGATAAAGCCTCCGAGTCCTATGCTTGATTGCTCCACTATAGACACTAACTCAGTGCCTCTGAAAGGCTCCCTCGGACACCAGTGAATAAACTCTTACTCTTACGCATCCATACATCACTCCACCCTGCACCTCCCCTCCACCCTTCTCTTCTGGCAGGTCCACCCCACACCCCCACACCTCACCCCTCCACTCTCACTTTGAATTTTCAAGGGATTTGAGCACAACCTCTGAAACCCTCATACCCNCATTTCCACACGTCTCCAAAGAGAGCGTCCTGGCTTTCATGCTTACAAATGTCCAGGGCTCACAAAAAGTCATTTGGAAGTCAGAATTTCTACACTGACCACTGAGAGCTAAACTGTTCTATTTGGATATTCATGACACACTTCAAAGCACCATTATGGTTCATTTAAACTTCTGGAGAATCTCAAACTTTCTGATGTTTGCGATTAGAAGCATTGGGATTATTTCCACTTGATGATACAAAAGCACAGCATGAAATAATCAAAACTAATGGACAGGGTGGAGTTCTTTAAAAAAGAAACAGCTGATGGGGTTTGGTTTGGCTGCCTTCTCAGTCATTTTTCATTCAGTTGATACATAAGTGACAAATGCTAAGATATAAAAATTCTTTAACCAAGCTAAACATCTTTAAATGCCCTAATAAGCACTGCTGGGGCTTCTGTCTGCAGTTTCCTGGCTGCAGGATTAACAGATTATTTCGTCCTTTTTGGGTGGGTGGGTTTAAACAAATTGACTAAATCACTGAGAACAGCTGCAGTAAGAAATAAATCTGTTCAGTTTTCTGAACAGATTTTCTCATTAGGAGTGAGTGCAACATGTGCACTTTGCACACTAGCTTCTTTTTTTATCTTTTAATTGGATTTAGTCATCTAACATAAACACTAAATTTTAACTTCACACAATCATTTAACGTTTTAAAATGTAAAAAAAAAATCCAAACTTTTGACACTGTAACAAGACTCTTCTTATTCTTCAGCTAGGAGCATGCATTTTAAAAAAACCTTCCACTGAACTGCAAAAACTTTCAAATTGTGAGGTGATAAAATTTATTTCTACCTGAACAAATAGACATGTTTTTATTGTGATGTCTTTATTGTCACAATATCATAAACATGTGGACATGATTGTTGTTTATTTTATGATTCAGTGCTGAATCAGGATGAAGAGCCTATAGTTTAGAAAACCACTCGTTAGATTTTTTTTTAAGAGAGAAATTAGAAACTTAGGCTGTGAGGTTTATTTAATTTTATTGTTTATTTATTTCATGCAAGAGAACAGTTTTAAATTCATTAAAACCACAAAAAGAACAGTTAAGGAGTCAGCTGATTTTAGAAAGTGAAATATTTTTGAAATCAGGCATTTGTGGATTTTCTTTTCTTCTTTTATTTGTATTTGATGTTTTACACTTACTTGTTACTTGTTGAAGAGTGTTGATTCTTTCCTACCTGCTGGTGACAGAAAAGTGAAACTTATTGCAACCCCCCCCCCCCAAAAAAAAAAAATACAGACTTAATAAAGAGTAAAATAAAAGTGATTTTTTTGTTGTAAAACAAATTCCATATAAGACCAAGCTAAACGAATGCTGGGAATATTGCTTGATTCTCATCTCTCAATAGTGTCGACCGGTGCAGTGAAGATGAACAGAGTCAATGCGGCCTCAAAGACATGGGCGGTGAGGTTTTCCACACAGCAATTTGATTGACACCGTCTATCACAGGCAATGAACTCAACTCTCCACTTCTTTTATTTTTCCTGTCCATTCACTGCAGGTAAGAGGAAATCTTAGAGCACTTTATTTGTTTGGCTTACAATAACCAATCTCTTTGCCAGGAGGGACAATATACAAACTTTCATTTTCATTCCTAAACCCTTGCATTCCCTGTCACTGTCATACATTTCCATTCTCAACCTTTATATGTAAAGCCAAGTGGCCAGGGGAGCTGAATGTGGCCTCCTTATGGTGCAGCCTGCTTTAAGCCATTCAAATTCAGCCTCGGTGTGGAGGTGCAGGGCTTTGCATATTGCTCGGTCCTCTGGGATCTTAGCTCAGGCAGATCAACCTTTGTCTGCACCTCAGCCCGTGGACCTCAGGGAGTTCTTTGCTCTGATCAGGCCTCCGTTTAAACAAATCAAACAAAAACCAGCATTTAAGACCAACCAGGTTTCCCCTACTGGAGATTTATGTGCAAGCTGTTACCCTTCTGCTCCTGGTGCAATCATATATATCCTTATTCCTCAGGTCCTTCCATTATTTATTAATCTGTCCTTTTCATCTCATTGAAATAAAAACAAAATGAACAATTTACATTTTGTAAAGTTTGAAACTATTAACAAGTTGCCTAAATGAAATTTCAAGATTTTGTTCACTTTTGATTTATTCGGGCAAACTTGCCAAACTGTTTGCCTGTCTTTTTTGCCTCTCCAATTGTAATTTACTTTTTAATGACACATCCGCACCCTCCAGAATCTTCTCCGACAATAGATCTAATATAAGCAACCCTTCAGCCCCCTACCTCACTTCTGTTTCATTTGCCTCAAACACTTGTGAGGAACTATGGCTGAATTAGCCTGCTTAGAGGCAGAGAAGTGCCTTAATTAAAACTTCATCCTTCTTCCAAATCCCCCCTCTCTCCGCTTCATTCTTCTTTTCTCATCCTCTTTCCTCCTCCACAGCCGCGCCTGAACCAGCAAACAGAAGGGGGACGTCGTTGACTCGCACTCCGGGCCTTTCACTTATTCACCGGCCTCTATAGAATCCCTAACATTAGATACAATGACACTGCAAATTAAAAGAATGACTGTCCAAATTAAATCAAGCAGGACAGCTCCGTGCCTTGGTTTGAGCTCAGTCTGCACTCTGCTCATCCCCCCTCCCTCCCTCCTTCACACTCCAGGCTCATAAGCGAGAAGTGAGTGGAGAGAATGAATGGAGTTTTTTTCTTCCCCAGTTCTCCTTGAGATACTACTTCTTGCTAATTAACTGGTGCTCTTTGTCATCTCTTTGAGTATGAAGGACCTTGGAGGGAACTCAATGAAGCTTTTCAACTGGCAACCGTTTCCAACTGTCTCTTGCTCTCATGGACTCTTCTTTCTGCTCTCTTTGTCTGATGTTGCGACAGTGAATGAATTGATAGTGCTTTTATTAATTAGATTTTGCGCACCGTCGATGCCAATTTTGTCCCTCTTTTATAAAGAAACCAATTATTGTGGCGGACATTTTTGAGGTTTCTGGTCATTAAAATAGAATTTTCACTTGAAAGAAAAGAAAAATCTTTAAAGTTTGTGTGTGTTTGTGTAATCTCTTTGCATGTGAATGCAGCCATGATCCCTGGCCTAAGGAGGCGGCCTATCATAGCCCATCATCTTTAGTCCTTAGAATATTGTCTCAGTTCAGTGAATGGTGTAAAACTGGAACATATGCGTTATTATTCTGTAAATCTTTCATTAATCTGTTGCCAGTTGCCTTTCATTCTCACAGCCCCGCTCCTCAGATGCTGTGAATTTCCCACACAGCAGTAAATACGTGCAAATCATGGTCATCTTTCAGAAAATTCAGTTTCACAGAATGCATGGAATATTGCTTCAGCTTCACTTCATAGAGATTCATTACTTTAAAACGACATGTCAGTTTTAAACAACAAATGGTAGCTGTAATTTCTCAGCCATCTGCTTGGATCTAGTTGTTGAAGAGTTGCCAAAGCTTTGCTGGCTGGTCACATGTCGTAAAACTAATAGGGTTGAACTCTCTGCCATGGGATTTGCCTTTTTTCTTAAACTTTTACTTTCCCTTTGTTTGACTGTATCATCTGTAGGAAAAAAAAAAAAACAAGACTGTAAAATCCATGGAACTGTAGAAATTAGGAAAAGATAATGGAAAACCCTTTAAGGAAAACCATGAATAATAGCTGAAAATTAGAATGAAAAATCAAAATCTGGGTCTTCGTGTGGGGCAAGGAAACATATTTTCTGCACTGGAATAGAAAGGTGTAAGAGCATCCTTGACCTCCTGCATTCTTTGAAAGATTACATTTATTCCTAAAGCTTCACCTCAAGTGATTTTTTTTTCTCTTATGACAAGTAAAAGTTTCACATTCCTGTTCCTGTTGTGGTCTTTGGAGTGGACGCTCTCTGGGGCTTTTCTGCTCTTCTTGACCTTAAGTGTCTTATCATTTGGCCCCGCAGAGCAGAGGTCACTCTGCTATAGGTGACCCTTCCCCCTGTCTGCTCCATTCTGCTTTTGTACAAGACATACGAAAGGACTTTAGGAAGACTCTTTAGCTGAAGATAATATACAAATTACAACTGAGATAGAGCTAAATGCAGCTTTTGATGACTTTGAGTGAAATATAAATAAAAAAGTTGAACATGTGGTGGATACAGAATTGAGGATTTGCAGATTGTATAAAATTTAAATCCCATGTCACAGTCACACATTTAACAGGAAAGCCTAATAGCAGTGCTGGGATCTTTTTTTCTTAAAATAGCAAATGAAAGTGTGTCTAACAGTGTCTCTGATCAGGATAAAGTGTCATTTCTCACTTGTTAAGCTGAAATATTTGAGCCCAACAGGCTGCTTAACCTAACACGGGAGAAGGCATGAAAAAGATGAAGAAAAAAAGGGGGATTGACTGCAGTAGATGTGAAAGAAATAGTTGAGTGATGGTTTGGAGAGCTGACAAGCAGAAGGGGGGAGTTCAGATGGGGGAGCAGAGGTCAGCTCACCTAGAGCTTATTAGATCCCTATAATGCAATGATGGGATCAGTTCTAGGTCACAGTGGGACTGAGAAGCACCACAGGCCAGTAGTTTTAAATGGCTGCATGTGACTTTGAGATGCAGGACTTTGACTGCTCCAGGAATCAGACCGGGGGGTTGGGGGGGGTGCCCGTTGTCTGTGTGGAAAGTCAGTCAAACCCCATTACTGCTGTCTGCTCCAACGAAAGATCCAGACCGCCCTGATGGTCATCATGCCTCACAGAGTTTCAACAGGTTAAATGGACCGACTGATGGTCCGCATCCGGGTTGAAGAGAACCTCAGCGGCCCTTTTCTGTTTCTGCTCACACTGAGCCCACAGAACCATGTGGGTGCTGCCACTTCTTTATCAACTTTATAAATATCTTTTAAATTATTTAATAATCAGCTACGGTTTATGAAAAAATAAATACTTTGTGTGACTACACAATAAATGATGCAGGTGAGATGTGCTGAGAATAGTTACATGTTTTTTGACTTCCCCTGCTGTTATAAATGGAAAAATTAAAGAACAATCTGAACACACAAATATTAGAAAATGGACACGAAGAACCCTTATTTAAGTTGCAATTTAAAAGGAGAAGTCCACATTTTTACAAGTGAGATATTTCAGGTGAAGCTTTCTATTGTGTCTGCACAATTTTATGGTCTTTGCAGATGGTGTGGAAGTTATTACTGTCAGGACCGGTGGAGACGATGGCGAACCCAGAACGCAGACTCATAATTAGAAGAACAAAAACTAATTTATTAAACTAAAGAAACAAAATGAAAACAAACAGCTGACGAGGCAGCAACTTAAAAGAACAAAAAAACCAAACAACGGTGGGCAGAACAACAAGGAGACAAGGTACGGAGCATGGCAGCTAACGGCAAACAAAAAACAATGAACCAGCGACTAGTGGAAGAAATGACCGGGTATTTGAGTGCTGAGGGTAACGAGGGAAGTGGAAACAGGTGAGTGGAGATGATTACGGACAGGTGGAGATGGGCGTGGCAAGAAGGGCAAAAGAGTGACGGAGGAGGAGTGAATACTGAGCAGGAACACAAACAGGAAAAACCCAAACTGAAAACACTAAAAAAAACCCAGAGAAACCATAAAGAAAACAAAACAGAAACAAAAAAATCCAATTCCTCACAATTACAGCATTAAAAAACAGCTTGGATTTTCTGAAGTGCTTTTTTGAGGAGTTTTCAGTTATCTGTATCTTACTTTCAATAGAGATCTCTGAATATTATAAGTCAAATATCATAAGTTTTATTAGAAGATAAAACTGCTAGTTTGAGTGAATTCAGTTTCCAGGCAGTTTTGATATTTAAAAAAAATCAGTTCTCAAAAATTTCATAGCAGTTCATCCAAATTTATTGTTATAAACCTTTAAAGCACCATCTTTTTTGCATTAGGCAGTTATTTGCATAGAGGTATATGGTTATTTAAATGAAGACTACAGTTCTTTACATGTAATAATACAGATCAAAGCTTTTTAAACATATTATATGAAACATATTATTTATTTTTCACTGCCTTACTGTTGCATCAGACCGGTATTTGCTTTGTTACATTTGAAATTCTGCAAAATAAGTGCCACTTGGACCTTTAATGGTAACAGTCCATGGACCAACTTAGTCTTCAGTGTGAGCAATTGGAATCTTCTATGTCTAATGCAAAAATGATGGTGGCGTGAAGGTTTGCAAAATAGTGTTTGCATGAATTGTTAAGAGACCTTTGAGCTTGGAGTTTTAGGCTTCGCAAACCTAGCTGTCTTTATGCAGCCCTGTGATGAACTTGCGACCTGTCCAGGGTGTACGCCACCTCTTGCACAATGACCTAGTGAGATAGGCAACAGCTTGCCATGACCTGGAAAGGAAAAAGGGGATAAAAAGATGGATGGATGGATGGATGGATGGATGGATGGACAATTCTCTGAGCAAGTTCTATTGAAGGTATAGATTATTGATAACTCCACAAAACTTCACTTTAACAAAATGCAAACTATTCCTTTAATCCAGTTGTAGATTTTAAACATGCAGTACAACGACAATGTAAGAAAAGCCAATATGTTTTTTGGGTTTTTTTTGTCTGCTTGTTTAGAGTCACATTCCCGTTCACACATGAAAATTTGATGTGGCTTTTAACACATATTAATAGAGCTGAAACACATTTACTGTAAATAGACTGGAGCACAGAGACAATCCAAGAATACATCATCTTTCTGTCCCTATTAAAATGTAGGTTTGACATGATTGTGCAATGAAACAATGCAAAGACAACTTAAGAAAGCAATTTGGTTTGTGAATCAATAAGAAATCAATCTAAATATTTTGGTAAAATTGATGTCATTTTAGTTTAGATCTTGTCTAAAGTTTAAAGATAATTTTTTCCAGTTTGAAGCAAGCTCAATATTCCAGGAGCCATGGCTGACATGACTAAAGAATACTGGTTACAAATGCAGGATTAAAGACTTATATTGTTCCCTGTTTGGACCTTTTTCAAATGAAACCTGTAAAACTGGGGGTGAATTGTATCTACTTTGCCTATTTATTCATGAAAGAAAATCCTGCACTTTTACTTCCTATTTTCCTCCTCATAGCTGAAAAAACCCCTAATGTTCTGTTGTTTTTGTTGATGATGTTCAATTAATCATGAGAGGCCAAGTGCAAGATCCATGTCCAGCCTTGTTGATGCAGGGCTCAGCCACAATCCTCTTTGAATACACACACAGCAGCACATGCAAACACACACTTGTGCAGCATAGGAGCAGCAGCACTGAAAAGATCACTGGTTTCCCCCTGTTATGCAAATGCATCAAAACGCTTGAGTGAGAATTATATATGAATCCAATGAGGCTTTTTCTCTTTTTTAGAAATGCTTAGCCGCAAGTAGTGAGAGCTCTCAATGGCAAGTGTCCGCTTCACTCCCTGGCCATGCGTATTATTCAGCTTGACGAGACGCAAACTGACATAAGCACCCGGGCTCACTTTCACCCACTGGCAATCCGATTATATGGCCAACACGGCCTCAATGCTGCAGGGCCAACAGGCAGTGAAGTCCGTCAAGCATCCCCTCCTCCACCCAAGCCCCTTCTTTCTCCATTCATACCACCTTCTTCGTCATCGTCATTCTCAACGCCGTGCAACAATCCCTCCAAAATATACATACACACACTTCCTCAGGCCTCAGGCCATAGAAAACAACAAACCCTCAGGTCAGACCTCTCGAATAACAACCTCTACCACAACATAACTTTACTGAAAGATAAAAAGTACACTTTTTAGGCTTGTAAAGCATTTTACCAGCACAACAAAATTAAGCAAGCTTTTCTAGTTTCATGACATGTTTATAGCTAGAAAAAATACGTGAACAAGCTTTTATTAATTATTTTTTTCTTCTCATGAGAGTCTATACAGATCTGCAGAGAACAACAACGGTACAAGGCAGCCCTTTTATACTGCCTGTTCACTCTTAAATCATTAGATATCAGCACCAATATCTATATCAAACAAGTGCTGCGGGTCAGCTCCACGAGGGGAGTCACCACTAATGTCACAATGGGGCTCCTAATTTAAACTGGTGTTGACAACCACATAGCCTGGCCTTCTTCTCCGTGCTGCGCAGTGACGCTTGGGTCCTCAGACGGGGCACCCGCTGAAGCAGTGGGTGTTTACATGACGCTATCCGAAAAGACTGCCAGGTGCTAATGGAGGGGTGGGAGTGGGTGGCGTTGTGAAAGCCGCCCTAGTAAATTGCCCCAGATCCGTGAAGCTAATGTAGAGATTAGATTAAACTTGCTGAGAGATACATTAACAATTGATTAACACTGAGCCACTGTGACAAATTGTATATACTTCTGAAGGAGTGTGTGCAGCCCTGGGTAGTATGTGTGTGTGTCGCGGGGGGTGGGGGGTGGAGGGGGTCTTAAACACTATCAGGGCTAGATTATTGAGGAGTTTAGTGAAACTACTTATTTCACACCTGACTCTCAGTCTTTTTAAGCTGCAGATGCTTTGGCTGAAGTCAGACTTGAATGAATTTGAATGATGTCAGGTAAAGTTTAACTGACCCAGTGGAGGATATCCCACCTGCTCGTGTCCGGCCCCTCCAAAACAAGGATCTGGAGGACGACTGTGTTTCCTTTGCACCCCTGTGTTTGTCTGGTATTAATGAGCAATTAACTTTGCATACAAGGTCACGGACAATAGTACTGGTTGTCAGATTATGCTAATGTAGTTGGCTGTAGCCGTACTGCAAGAGGACAGGGGATCGCTGTGAATAGAAGGGGTTGTGGCCTTTATCCAAGATTAGAAAATGATATGCAAACTGTACCAACATGCACTTTAAGAGGATTAGGACACCACTCGACATCCATACTGCTAATAAATGAGCAGTAAAAAATAAAAAATAAAATAAGGGAGGGAAGCTTCCCTGTCTGGATTAAAAAGAGCAGTTCTGTCCAGAAATTTGTGAAGCTGAACAAGGAAGCAGTGGGTTTAAAGTTAGAAAAGTGAAATGCGTGATTTTAGTAAAGTGATTTTTATGAGTTGTAAAACTGAGGAGGGGAGGGTGAAGATTAGATGAAAACCTGCTGACAAAAGACCAACTGAAAGAATTCAGTATGGGGTGAGTCAGACAAGAAAAGAGCCTGGGGTGAAACTAAGAAGTTGAACTCCCATGACCAAGTGAGCAGGAACAGGTGCAGCCGATAGTTCATACAGAGCGCTTTGTGCACCAATATGGCTTCAGTCCATTCAGGGAAGAAGGAGGGGCCCATGTTTAATACAAAGTTAATATCGATTTAATGCTTGTCATCGTTCTTCTGAATCTTGTGGCATCACTAATTCGCTCAGTGTTGAGTGGAGCTTTTGCACCACTTGCACCAGATGCTGCAGGGACCTCGAGTGCTGCGGTGAAGCTGAGGTGAAGCTGCGGCCAAAACACCCCAAGTGGGAGCAGCAGCTGAGGTGACGGCCGGTCAGAATCTGTATCCAATGAAATAGATGTTTGGTTAACTGCACATGGCAGGAGCAAGAACCTACTGCAGCTTTATCCGAAAGATGGAGAAACTGTGGTGTTCCAGTGTGAGGCTGAAGCCAGGAATAATCTCACAAATATTATGCAACAATGGCATAGAGGTGCAGGCTGTAGCTGTTTCTGTTACATTCGTCTGTGTTCTTTATTGTAACTATATGTAGCTGAAGCTGATCTGAGTTCAGTAACTTTTTATGTGTCATCATTTTTATGTATATCTAATCAAAATCCATTCATTTTGTAACTAATCTCTGTGAAAACCATGATAGATTTCTCTTTATATTTGTTTTTGTCCACATCTAACATGGTTCTACCTTTGTAGAGACTATTAATCTCTTATATCACAACATTTTTGTGTAAAGGTAAATATTTTTTTACTTACAAGCCCAATTCTGGAAAAGATGAAACATTGTGTAAAATGAAGAATGCTATGATCTGTAAATGACATAAACCTATATTTTACTCACAATGGAACATAGGAAACACAAAATGTTTAAACTGAGAAATTGTACACTTTAAAAAAAGGATCATTTAAAATTTTATGGTAGCAAGACATCTTAGAAAATGTTGACAGGACCATGTTTACCAAGGTGAAGTATCCCCTTTTTTTTGACAACAGTCTGTAAACGTCCAGAACCTGTGGAGAGCCGCTGCTGGAAGTTTTGGAGTTAATGTTGTCCCATTTTTGTCTGATGGAGGATTCTAGCTGCTCAACAGTCCTGGCTCTTCTTTGCTGGATTTTCTTTTCATGATGCACCAAATGTTTTTAATTTGTGAGAGGTCTGGACTGCAGGCAGGTCAGTTCAGCACTCGAATGCTTCTACTATGAGGCCATACTGTTGTAATGGAGACATTGTCTTGCTGAAATATGCATGGCCCCTGAAAAAGATGTTGACTGATGGAAGAATATGTTGCTCTTGAACCTGTATATATGTTTCTGCATTGATGGTGTGTTTCCAGATGTGTAAGCTGTACGTGCCATAGGCGCTAACGTACCTCCATACCATCAGAGAGGCAGGCTTGAATTGTATGCTGATAACAGGCCTGATAGTCCCTCTCCTCCTTAGTAGGGAGGACATTGCCAAAAAGAATTTCAACTATTGATTTGCCTGACTATACAAGTTTTCCACTTTGCCTCAGTTCTTTTTTAAATAAGCTTTGTCCCTCAGAGTTCACAATGATATCCAATATTGACTTTCAGCCTTGTCCTTTAAGCACAGGGATAGTTGTAGTCTTTTTATGATATTATGAACTGTGACTAATAGAATATCCAGTCTTTCCAATTTTCCACTGAGAAAAGTTATTTTGAAATTGCTCCACTATTTTTGACAGTTTTTTGCAGACTAGCAAATGTCTGCCCATCTTTACTCGAGTAATTCTGCCTCTCTGAAATGGTTGTTTTATACCCTGTACTTTTTACCAACCTGTTGCCAATTAACCTAATGAGTTGCAAAATGCTCCTCCAGCGATTTATTTGTGTTACTTGCGTCGCCCCTGTCTCATTTTGCTCAGGTGGACTGCAACCATAAACTTCAAAATTACTTTGTTTTTTCCATTAAAAAATTTAGTTTTTTTTTTTGTTTAAACTGTGTTTCATTGTGAATAAAATGGGGGTTTATGAGATTAGCAAATTGTTGCATTTTGTTTTTATTTAAGTTCTAGGCTACACATCTCAACTCTTTCCAGAATTAGGTGATGCATTTTAACATAACACACTGAAATGTGTGCTGAGATCATTCTAGCCTATAGGTCAGACAATGTGAAATGGAAATGTTTAGCACACTGGTAATGTGCCAGAAAAAGGCCAATCGGCGGGATGTTTTTTTTTTTTTTGTTAACCAAACCAATCCATTTGCCAAACCCCGCAGGAGCTGGGTGCGGGCTGAATGGCTGCGGCGGGGCTGAGCTGGGTGGACTGGTGACCGGTGTCACACACAAGGCTGCAACCAGCAGCGCAATCTGTTCCTCCCGGTGAAGTGAAAGGACGGGGAGTTCCCTTCCCTTGATGCGCCCACGTCACTGATAAATAATGAGGGAATAATAAACAGTCAACCACCTGTCGGAGCCGCGGCACAATGAGACGGTCCATTCAGAGGCTCTCATGCATGGATAACATATTTACTCAGTCCCCTTTCACTTAACGAAGCAGAAAGAGAGCCAAGACAATGGTTAAGTTCATCTGGTTAGTAAACTGGTTTCGGGCACTGGTGGAAGTCTTGAACAATCCTGCAAATTTCGGACTAAAAAAAAAAACAACAACAACAAAAAATAATAATATTACAATGAGCTGCTTCAGAACCATCCCTCCCAAGTTCAGAGGTAAATGGGAAAGAAAATGCTCAGGGTTAAATTCCTGGGCTGAATGTCATTTTTCGAGTCCGAGTAGTAAAATTACGCACATAATAATAATAATAATAATAATAATAATAATAATAATAATAATAATAATAATAATAACACCTGGCTGGAGCTGTTTTATGATTATGACGGTTTCACCTTTATAATCCTGCTGGCATGTCTACAGCCTCAGTGAAAGATGATCCTTATGGGGATATTATCGGTATGAATATTAGGAAAAGTAAATATATACATCAATATTATTAATTGATCATTTAAAATGATTTGCTCTGCGCATCAGTTACAATCAGGCTGAATAATAATAATTTCTGTCTGACCTGGTGATAAAGACGCTCGGATTCTCATATGATTGTCATGTGAAAGTGATGACCAACAAGGGGATTGATGTTTGTTTTTTTAAATGGTGATACTTTAAAGACGTCTTTAACTGAGCCGCAGCCAGCTGTTTTTGTTCTTCTTTTTCCTCGGCCTGGTAAAGGAGCTGGNGGGGGGGGGGGGGACGTGGCAAGCTTGCAAAGCTCGTAGAAATTAGTCTCGGTCAGCCAGAGCAGCCCCTGCTTCCTGCTAACCATCTGCTTACCGCTCACAAAGGGAGGGGGGATTTCGGGCAGCCGAGTAAAGGAATATAGGCTCATAAAAAATAATAAAAAAAAAGCTTTGAAGGTCTCGTTACTCATTGAAGGTGTCGCTGCGTCCCTGCGCGCGGAAAGGCGACGCGCTTCTGATGGCCGCTGACTCCGAGGAGCCGAGGAGCATTTCACGGAGGCGTTCCCGTTTAATGATCGGACTGCGGCCACATTCATATTAGTCTGATGGAGGAGTTTATTGCTTTATTTACATGATCCAATGTCGCAAAACAAGCGGTTTACGTCAAGCAGGAACTTCATGAATAAAGCACACAGGCTTAATCAAAAATACCAATTTAAATAAAGTCATAATGTTCATCTGTATTTAAATGTATATATTTGTTGCTCATTGAGATTGTTGTTATGAAAGATTTATTTTGTAAAAGCAATTAACTTACAGGCCGCAACATTAGAACAGAAAATAAATTAAAAACATTTAAGTTTTTTTTTCTATAGGCTTTTTAAAATTAGTTCTTCTTGTTCAAATTGCGGTTTAAACACGCATCAGTTTGACTTTCTCTCTCTCCGTCTCTCTCTCTCTCTCTCTCTCTCTCTCTCCCCCCACCCTTCACTTTTTCGGCTCCGTAACGCGTTTTCACCTGATTACTCTGCTTTAACGGGTTTTATTGGGGGGCAAAGCTGACAGAACACGACTATCAGGCTCCAAGCTGCTGTAATAAGAGTTTTATGTGGGGGTCTCAGTGTCCGCTCTGCGTTTTAAATCAAATCACAGATGCACTTTTATTCACTCGGTTAAAACAGCAGAACAAAACAGTCTATAGAAATAAAGCTCTTTTTTTATTATTCTTTTTGAAGGCGACGGTGGGACAGAGGAGAAAGGCTGGGGGCTAAAGGAGGAGGAAGGGGGGGGGTCCCTCGCAGCTGAGGGTGACAGTTAGTTCATGGTTAACAGGATCAGGAGTGCACGGTGCGGGCCGCACACTTTCTCCATGTGCGCTCCGAGCTGCGGCTGTGCGCAAAGAGAGTGATATTTAACACATCTGTTAAAGCGTTTTGATAGCAGAAATCCCTTTAAGACATTATTCCATGACGAAGGCCAGATTGAGTGTTGAGAATCCCATGAAACCCTAAAACTCATTTACATGCGAGCTTCTGCGGGGCCCGTGGAGGATTTGTTGGTTCGTCGGTTTTACCTGCGTGTTCACTTTCAAAGTAGTTTTTGCTTTTATTTGTTTTTCTAAGAATCGTTCCGGGATAGCGCAAAAAAAAGAAGTTCAGCATATATTAAAATATATTTTAAAATCATGCTTGAGAGCAGTAATTAAAAGAAATCGCTTAAAAGTTTTACTATGACGCTTAAATGTAAAGCTCATTCATTAGGCGGTTTGCTTTCACCAAAGACAACAAATTGGAAGAAAAGTGATCAACATGCAAAACTGATGACTGGGTCTCTTTTGTGTTCTTTACATTGTCTGCTGCTTGCTTATGAAGTCTAATGCAATCATAAATTGCGTCCTCCGGCCAATCAGCGGGCCGGGGGATGCAGCATGAAAGCGACCCATGTGGAGAACTTTGCAGAGCTCCATTGTTGAAAAGAGCCGGGGGTGGGGGGCAGGTTACTATAAAACTCTTCTCCCCAGAGTGAGGCAGCCAGAGCAGTTAGCAGTTATACACACGACTGACGCCCTCTCAGCTGACGCACGGAAATATTTCAGTTTTTTTCCCCCCCTTTTCTTAAAGCTGGGACAATGATGATCCCAAGTGTCCTCGCGCCTCCTGCCCTCTACCCGGGGCTGTACCGGCCCGCCGCCTCTCTGCCGCTGCATCAGACTCTACCCGCCGCCTTCCAGAGCCACTCCAGCTTCCTGGTGGAGGACCTGCTGCGGATAAGTCGGCCCGCCACGTTCATAAACCGAACAGTCCCGCTGGCCAGCGCCTCCCTGCCCCCCGTCACCACCACCTTGTCCTTCAGCGGAGCGCCCGGCGGGGGCGCGGCGGCCACCTCCGCGGTGACGCGCGAGTCCTGCTCGCCCAAAACCTCGGTGCCGAGCAGCAAGGATCCAAGTTTTCTCAAATTCGGAGTGAGCGCCATCCTCGCACCGTCACCCAAGACTGGTGAGTGCTGACGTCACTTTATTTGGTTTCACTGTGACCAGTTTGCTTGTTGCTTGTTTTCTCTCCTCGTCCAGGACTTACCTGAACATTTGTCATGTCCCCCCCAGCAGCATCTCCTCCGCCTGCAGTCCACAGCCTGCAGTCCAAGACCTTCCCCGTCCCCTGCTTTGACGGAACCTTTCACCCCATATTCAGAACACCTTATTTACCAGGTGGGTGCAGCTCTGATGGCCTCCATCTTCACGGTCTTTGGAATTCTGTCTGAGCTAATTGCATTTAAATGTAAACCACTGCCACTCCTGTCATATATTTTAACTGAAATACAAGAAGAAAGGGGCCAAATAGCCAGAAAAGAAGAAATCACTGTCTTATTAATGGGGACCGCTGGCTCTGGCCCCTGCCAGGGCCATCCCACCCACCCCCTAATTAACCAATTATCCCAAATCGTCACGCTCTAAATTTGAGGCGGGGTAGCGAGTTATAGTCCCCCTGCTTCCCATTGGGGGCGTTTTGGCATTTCCCCGGCCCTCCGTTTTTCCCACAGGGCCTGGGGAGGGAGGGGGACCACCGGGCCGCTCTGACGGCAACAAAGCCCCCCAGCACCGTGACCAATGTGGTCAGCTCCCACCGGGTGAACCACCCACACACCCAGGAGAGTGACTTTTACCAGGCGGGCCAAAGGCGTGAACCAGTCATGCACTAATTTCCCTATTAGGCGCTATTGAGAGTTTTCAATATTCTCACAAGACCACATAGTGCGTCGTTGTTCCTGATTCCGCTGCGGCCACAGAGCAGCTACAGTGACCAGGAAGTCCAGTCAGCACACCGCAGGGAGGTGAGGCGTCCTGCTCCGTGGGGCCCAAAAGTAAACTGTCACAGTCCCACCTGGGAAAAGACTGTTTCCCCTCCGCGTCCTGCATGGCCTGTAGGATATGGATACCACTGACACCCCCCTCCTCCTCCCCGACTCCCCAATCTCTGTTCTGTGCCCTAAACGTTCCTGTATTCTCTAACCAAGCCAATGAACGAGTTGAAATAAAGAATAATCCCTTAGAAAAGTCTATAAAGTCGCTAGTCCGGGCTTTCATTCACACAAATCATAATGGGGATGGAGTCTTTTCATGAGCTCAGCTGAAAGCCTCAACAAAACAACTCCAGCGTCCTGAATAGCTTTTCGTGTTCATTTAATGAAAATGATTTGAGGGCAAGGAGGGGGGGGGGGGGGGGAATGCCCCATTCCCCTCTCCTGCTCACTCCCCCCGCCGGGCATCAGTATTCTGGTATGCAGTTGTGTTTAGTTTGAAAGTGTAAATCTCCTTTTGTTGCAGTAATATATGGCCTTCGCCGCCTGTCCAGAGTCTTTTCTGCGTTAGTTCATTACTACACAATTACCGTTCACGGTTTATTAACTCCTCTGTCCGCCCTCACAGGGTTCCTTTAAGGGCTCGCTACCTCTTTACCATACCAATGCGGCTGAGGACCGGCCAATGTGCTAATTAGTCACCTCGTGCCATTTCACTCAAAACTGAGACGTTATTGCTCAGTTTAAAATGAGAAAACTCTATATCTAAGCGGCTTTAAAGCCCATGCAGTTTTGGCTTAAATCGTTGTCTCGTTACTTTGGATATTATTGATTTAAAAAAAATAATTCTCAACTTTGTTTGCTTGGCAGCATCTTCCTCCGTTGTCCCCATCCCCGGGACTTTCTCGTGGCCTCTGGCCGCCAGAGGAAAGCCCCGCAGAGGGATGCTAAGGAGGGCGGTGTTCTCCGACGTGCAGCGCAAAGCCTTGGAGAAAATGTTCCAAAAACAGAAATACATCAGCAAGCCCGACCGGAAGAAACTGGCCTCTAAGCTGGGCCTCAAAGACTCACAGGTAAAACTCCTTCCATCGTTCTCTAAATGCCACATCTGTCGTGCGTAATTTGTGCGTAAAGGCACCGTTGCGCGTTCAGTCGCGCCCCACTCAGAACCCTTCCACTCACCGTCCTCTCCCCCGCCTGCAGGTGAAAATCTGGTTTCAGAACCGGCGGATGAAGTGGAGGAACTCCAAGGAACGAGAGCTGCTGTCATCCGGTGGATGTCGGGAACAGACGCTTCCCACCAAAGCCAACCCACACCCGGACCTCAGCGACGTGGGCAAGAAGTCCTCCGCCGAGGACGACGAGGAGGAGGAAGAGGAGTTCGGAAGAGAGAGGATGAGGGCGACGGGGTGTAGCATTTCTTCCCCTTCTCTTTCCAGTAAGCACTCGGATTTCTCAGAGTCAGACGACGAAGAAATAACAGTATCATAATTTATTTTTTTTCTTTCCTTTTAAAAAGAATCTAGATTTATTATCTGCACGTTGTTTTCACGTGACTGTGATCAGATTTTGTAAAAAAGCTGCTCTCTGATACAAGAACGCACTAAAGTCCCAACCTAAAATATTAAAAAATAATAAAAATACAAAAAAAAAAAAAGGTTTGTAGCCTCATGGTGCTGTGCGCTGGGCGGGTTCTTCTTCAGAGACACAGTTTGCTGTTTTGCACAGCTTTGCTCAAATGTACAGTATTTTGTACAAGTTTGTATGGAAATTTAATGCCAAGAATATTAAGTTGATTTAGCCTCAATATCGAAAAAGCTGTTTATGAAAAAAAGTAGTTATCTCTTTAATTTATATGGATTTGTTTTATAAGTATTATGTGCTGTATAAATGTATATCTCAACTTTTTGTACAAACACCAAATAAAATGTAAAAAAAATTCTAGTGAAGTATGTGTGGTTGTTTTAACATATTAACAGTGAAGAAAATTCAGTCATAAATAATAAATTTATTGAATCACAATAACTTAAGACTAGTACAGTGATATCAGATTCAATTCTCCGAGCCCTGGATGGACAGACACATTACAAACCGCATCATTTCCTCTGATGTCAAGAGACTTTACACAAAATACCTCATATTCAAGTATTGTACCAAATCGGCTAGAAAAAGTCATAAAAATCCTGCAAGACAATCAAACAATTTACAGTTATGTTACATATAAAAAAATGTACATGGCTATGAAAGCTAAACATTCGTTGAGTTTGTGAGTAACAAATGAACAGATCAGTCAAATGCTTCAAACAACATTCACACCTCCTGGAGCAGGCTTTCCACAGACGGACAGAATCACTCTTTGTGCTTGAAAAGGCCGAAGCAGGAGAGCGTCGAAGAAACAAAAACACGCGCGGATGACGAATTTGGTGCCATGCAAAACATATTTAAACCTTGCTGAAAACTGCACATTCAGCTTGAACTTTTAGACCAGAATGAAGGTTGCATAGGATCAGTGAGGAAAAACATTGAAAGCAAAGGACCACTTTTCTCTGGCTTTAAACATCTACCTGCCCTTTTCTGACGAAAGGCTCGAAGGCTTAAAGAAAAGAAGGAGTACCTTAACTTTAAAGTTACATAAATGTCAAACCACTTTCATTATCATTTAATCACATGTACCTTTATAACTCTGAATTATATTATTAACAAAGCAGCTTTAAAATTAGTTTCCACTGAACTGGTTCAACGTGTTATAACCTTTGTTCACACAATCAAAATATAAGTGTAGCAAAGCAGAAATAAAAGATGAGATATAAAAGCAACATCTTTTACTTTCCTCACCCAGTTAACCCACAAAAGGGTTCTGATTTCAAGCACCAAAACACATCTAAGTTTTTTTTTTTCTTTTCTTTCTTTTCCCCCCTCATTCAAGCAGTTCAAAATATTTACAGTCTTCTTAACATCGGGTCACTCATGCAAAAGAAAAAAGAAAGACAAAGAAAACAAAAGCACCGCTTCTCATTCACATCTTTTCAACCCGGCGGCACGGGTGATTGATATGAGAGGTCATCGGCGGTCCTCGACCACTGCGGTGGCTTCGAGGAGAGCCGACTCTGAGCCCTGTTACGCTTACAGCCATATAAACGAATTATCAGCTAATGCACATAATCTGGTAGAAAAGAGTAAGGCAATGGTTGTTAGATTAAGTCCAGCACCAAAAGGAGAATTGTGCTACAACAGCCTGCGTGGGCCAAAAAGATCTCTTAATGAGTCAAAGACAGTGGAAGTTTGTAGAGACGTTGTTTGGTAAATTTTATGAAAAGGTTGAAAGGATAAACTTCACCAAAGTGAATGCTAATCTATCAATCAGTACCATTTCCTTCATATAAAGCTTTATTAGGTAGATTTTGTTCTTATTTAAAATTAGTTTTACATGTACTTTTCCAAAATAGATCTGATGTGTTTGTTTTTACGTGAACATACACATATCCCATGTCAGAAAACTTGTGTTAAGTTCTAAGTTAATAACAAGCTTTGTAGTATCATTAGGTGTGATTTCCATTGTGAGAGCTAGTTAAACCAGATCACCCAAAGATAATCTGGATATGCTAAACCTCCTTCGCAGTGAAGACCTCAGGAGGCATTTGCTGAACCTGAAAGTACCAGGTTGAGTAATTTATCAGCTCATGAAATAAAAGGTATATAAAAGCGATCTCACCCACAAGTATTAAGCCCACAGTTTGATTTCTACAGCCCGAGGTCACAACAAATGCCATTTCAGGGCACCTAATGTTAAACGTGAACAGGAAAACCCAGAGGTTATGTAAAAACTATGGCAACTGAGTACTCATTAGTTAGAGCTGTTGGAATTTCATCACAAAATATGGTGGCAGTTTTGCTACAATATACAAACAGAAACTCAGCTTTTGTCTAAATATCCTTCAGATGTAACTGGTAGGAACTTGGACCAGTCTATTAACTGAAAAATGTTGACTTTGACACGTTTGCCGATTTTAGAATCGTACACGGATGTTTTTGGAAATGACAACTGATCGCTGATGGCCCCAAACATTCACTTTAGCTCAGTTTATCCACAGACAGTCAGGCAAACTGAGCTGTGAAGGTTGGATGTTCATCCATCCACTCATCCATCCTGTAGCAGGTGGTTGCTCGTGTTTACTGATGCACCAGAAAACGTGACTGTGTCGCCACCTGCAGGCCGCTATGAAGCCCTGCAGCTGTGCAGAAAGGAGAACTTCATGCTGAGGTGATGGACTCTGCAGCTCATTGGAGGATGAAAAACACCTGGCTGGTGTTTAAGTAAACCAATGACTGGTGATGATGCCTCACCAACATGGACAGGCTGTGTGCTTCTATTGTCTGTCTGAAATAGACGTTAGGTTCCCGATAAAGGAGCCACGGGCCACAGTGGTGAAGGAAATAAAAGGCAGTGCTCTAGAAACTTTTGTTACTCTCTTACTGAAATGCAGTTTTTTTTTCTTCCTAAATATTTGGGTTACCTGCACCCAAATCAAGGTGGCTACATATTGTGGCCAAAAAATTGTATGTTCAAAATTCTCACCATGAAAACTGTTTAAAATGTTCTTTAAAAAAAAAATGTTTTGAAAGTATCACAAAGTTGACTCGAGTGACGAGTCCAAGATGTCGTCATGGTGACTGTTGCTGTTGGAGTCGCTGTCATAGCTCTGTGGGCTCGATGACGTCGCCGCTTCTTTCAGGCGCATCAGCATATTCATCTGTTGGCAGAAACGAGTGTGAGAAGGTTTTACAACTCTGAGGAGGTGTGCGCTGAGCTTACAATGCAATGTAACAAATCTGTTTCACTGCTTCAGTGTTAAATTAGCATTTCCCGGGGAGGGTGTGTTTGTTTGACTCACCAGTGGGTCTGCGTCACTGTCACTCTGAGGCAGCTCCTTCCTGGCCCCTTCTCTTGGTGCGGAGTAGCCATCGAAGCCCACGTCCTCAGGGCGGAGCTGCAGCAGGGGGGGCCAGTCACCTGGGGGTGGAAATGATGACCAGGGGTAGGTGTCAATCACCCAGGCTGCTGGATCCTCCCATGCTGCCCTGCGGCCGTACAGCTGCAGAGAAAAAAAAAAAAGTCAGAACGTGCCTTGGTTTTATCTAAGAGAATTTGAAATAAACATCTAAAATGTTGCCTTAAAATTAGTCTCCATTTACTTTTTTAATGCATACAAACTAGGCTGAGATGTGTATATGGTAAAGGTAAAAATTACAGATAAGAAGAAAACAGAAAAGTAGTTATCAATAAAAGAAAACTGTCTCTAAATATCCTCCTATCATTAAAATACAACTGCAGTATTGGGTTGCTGCAAAAGAATATTATGTCTGAACAGAAAAAAACTTTTTTTTTTGTTTTTATGAAATCAACAACTATAAGAAAACAAAAACCTTTCGTTTAGACAGATCTTGTGCTGTTGCACTTGATTTAAGTGGGAAAAAATGAGCGACTAAAATCAGAATAATCAACTTTTTAAGTAGCTGTTAGTTTTCAAGTAAATTTATTAGAAGCGTCAGAAAAAGGGCAGTTTCTTCTTTGACCTCTGTCTTTTCAGCTCCCCCTTCCCCTCACTGATAACCTGCACGTTACGAAATATGTCACATCAAAATACAAACCAACTAGAAGCACTCTGAGAGTGCAAACCTTCGCCAAGGCCATAAGATCAATAAAATATTGTAAGATCCGGCTCACCGCTAAAATTGAATCACTTGTTTTTTGTGACAACCCCAAATTCAAATCTTCAAATAAATCTACCAACTATGTGCTTTTGTTACCTGCAGTCCCTCGCGTACAGCCTCAAGCATGTAGGGGATGATGGAGTAATTCCAGAGATCGGTGAACCAAACCCTGGATCCCTCCACGTCCATGGGACATGACAGAAAGAGACGAGGTCCTGCATGTTACAGAGCCAAGAGGTAAAAAAAAAAAAGTCTTATTTTGCAAATATGTTTTGTGAAGGTTTAAAATTTCTCTTCTCTGGTGTAACGTTTCCTCACCGATGGTGACATCGGAGGAGCTGTGGGTCTCCAGGAATCGGTTGAGGTGGTGCCAAACCCGTGGCACCCAGTCAATGATCTTTACCAGCTCCGTGCTGCGAGTTCGGCTGCCAATCTCCATCTCAATCAGCTTCCTCCTCAGGTAGCGGCCGAGGAATCCTTTTACCGGCTCCATGTGGTTGGCACATAGAACCCACCTTTTTGGAGAACATACAGGTCTCTCAGTGTTGAAAATCAAAAAATAAAAAAAAGAGAAGTATTCCCATATAAGAAGCTGTTTGAAGTGGGAGAAGGTGGTCAGTAGGAGTTTACCTGAAGTTGTGGTGAAGCTGCAGATTAGGGGCTGATGAAGTGGCTTGGCTCATGGTGCCGATAATGTAAGGGCTAAAAAAATGAGAAAAACAGAACTCTTGAAGCAACACGAGGACCTTAAATCACTGAACATATTGCATAAAAATGTAAAATTTAAAAAGTTACTGACTGGACTCTTGTTTACATTTAGAAAGTGTGTAACTCTGAATAATACAGTATGTTGGTGGAGCTTGCCAGTCACACACAGCAGGGTAAGCATAACTAAATCAAAGGCAACTGGACTTTTTTGTGTTTCTCCAAAAGGTTTTGGTTTTTATCCAAGGAGCATTCTCAGTTCAAAGCCAAAAGGCATCAACAACATTATTCCTGCTAAAACACTGCACCTTTTAGTTTTGAACTGAAACGAAATTCTCATATGATAAATGAAATGTCTCTGAAAAACAAGAGAAGTTCAGTTGCCTTTGATTCAGTTTGCTATGACTTTTTAATTGATTAAAAAGGTAAGTTTGAGTCAAAAAGTCTATAATGTACATAAGAAAATACATATTTTTCATTTTCATTTTTTATAAAAAAAATAATGATAAATGCATTCATCTAAATTTATTTGAAAAAGTGTATTTTTACACTTTAGACTTTATTATCCCCAGAGTGGAAATTTTCATAGCCCGGTAACAATTTAACAAATGCAATCGCATTAAGCTATTGGGAGAGAAATGCATGTTATAGCCTTATTGGTTAGTTCTGCTAAATTGGGTTTGGGAAGACCTATAATCCTAAAGGTTGCATTGGTAATACGAGTTACTTTAAACCAGTTTGAAACAGTGTTTCTGAGAGACGTTGCAGAAGGACGTGTGTGAACTGACCAGTGCTGGTAGTTACAGTTGAAAAGCCCATTGAAGATCTCTCCCAGGGAGCTGACGTGATGGAGGTTGTCCAGAATGACCACCAGAGGGCTCTCTTCTCCTGACACCCCGCTGCACTGCTGCGCCAGACCTGACAAGTACTGCCGGAGCTCCTGGAGACACAGATGGTGTTTCATTTACCTTCAAACTGGTTAAACACCACAGTCTCCTTCATAAAGCTGACACGATCAGTTCTTCAAAGACACTATCCTTAAATATTTACTGTAACCAGAACAGTGTAGTTTTACAAAAATTACATTTGAATCCAATTATACTGAACAGGAATGTTTCAGGACTTAAAAAAACACATTTTAAGGTAGATGAAAGCAAACAGATTACAGAAGCTGTGTGTATTTACTTTGCTGGACTTGTGGTCCACGTTGAAAGTGACAACAGCATTTGGGGTCAAGGGTCGGCCCTCGAGCTGCAGCAAGTGTTGAGACAGCTGATTGGCCAGGTAGGTCTTTCCTGTACCGCTCGGGCCTGAGAGGATGACCCGTCTGTGCTCCTTAAGCAGGGAGATGTAGCGCTGCAGCATCGGCTTCGGGATCAAGGTGTCAAACACCAGAGAGTCCACGTTTTCACTGTTTGCACCTAGACACAAACAAACATTTTGTATTTTTTTAAATCATGTAATGAGTTTACAAATGCCCTGAGGTCTGTTTTAAGTTTTTGGTAATAGCCCTGTCCCAATCAACTAATCAATGTGCCGTTTGATATCTGTTAACGGGACTTAAACGTAAGTTTTAACATAATTATGTTGAATATGTTGAATAAATTTAAAGTTGAAAAAAGATACTTTACGTGTTCATCCAATAGTCCAAAATTTAAAGAACCAAAATCACCAGTAAATCGGTTTTCTGATCAGCAAAAGATGCAGAAAAGGTCACTCGATTCACTGAGTTTCATTCTAAAATGCTTGTCTAAATCTGAACAGTCCAGTTATCTGCAGCGTTGACATGCGGAGGCTCTCGTACCTTTCAGCTGGATGTTGATGGTGTTGTCTCCCACCAGGTAGCCGCAGGGCAGCAGTTCGGGCGTGCTGGCGGTGCTGGGGCTGCTGGGCCGATGGATTTCTCCAATGTTGTAACCCTGCACGCTGTCTGTGCTCAGACCCAGGTGGCTCACCGGGTCCACGTGAGTAATGTACTCCTGCAACAGATACAGCTTGAGTTTTAAAAAGCTTCTGAAACGAATGCAAGCCTGTTCCTCCCTGTAACGTTTAAGAAACGTTTAACGTTTTAGTAATTTTAATGATAGTAAATTAAATGAGACGCAGTATATTATAGCTCATTTTGTGTTGCATTTGTTTACCTTGAAAAGGCGTCGGACCACTCCATCCAACACGTCCCACTTAGTTTTACCACTCACACCAATGCAACCGATCAGAAAGTGACGAAGCTGGCCCTCCTGTAAAAGAAAACAACAGGTTTTGGAAACTGAAACACCCACGTATACAACACCACACTTTCCAATAAAATACGCTGGACCTACCTCCTCCCACTTGCCGTCCTCATCCAGACTAACAACAATCTTCACGTGTCGCCCCTCCTTCCTCATCCCGCCTTCTCCACCCGTGTCGTCCAGCAGCATGTCTGACAGGAAAACAAACCATTCGTCACCATTTCGCTCTTTCCTATGTAATGTTTGAAAAAGAAAATGTTAAATTCAGAGGCTTGCCTGGAGACACATTTTGTAAAGAGCTGATACTGCACAGTGAAAGTGAGAGATCTGTGCTGTAACTTACAGAACTAAAGTCACAGGAGGGACTAGAGCAGGGGTGGCAAACCCAGTGATGCAAGGGGACCAAAATTAAAAATTTGATCCTAGCCAAGGGCCATTCACGATCAATATTTTTAAAAAATTACATAAATTAACCTTGGTTGTAGATGTATTATGTCAAATCATTCATAAAGAAATATCAATGACCTTTTCCCAGTTACAGATTATACAGAATTTAGAGCAAGCATACTTTAATGAACACAGACAAATAGATCAAACTTCAAAAAGCACATCATTAGCAGTCATTTCTTACGCCTCACTCAGCTTTTAAGTGAATTTTTTAACATTAAAACAGATTTTTTTTAAAAAGCCATCAACAAAACCTGATCATACATAAAAATAAAACTATATGTTGTTGGCTTCTAAGTCACAGTCAAGAAAAAACTTTATCAATTAAGCTCAGTTTGTTTTTTAAGCAAAATAAGAATCAGAGACTTGATCTGTCCCAGACTAGAGGGCCCGACCTGATGAAATCTAAACGTTCTCTTGGGGGCCAGATGAAATATTACAGAGGGCCGGATCTGGCCCGCGGGCCTTGAGTTTGACACGTGTGGACTACAGGAACTGATGATGAAGAGTTGAGTTTTAAGCTCATTTTTCCACTTTAAAGTTTTATAAACATTCATTAGGAAACATCTGAGACTTTTTGAGACACTACAGTGGCGGTCAGAGTAACGTTCTCATATTCTTGACTTAACTTGACTTAACTTGATTGGTTTATACAGTACTCTGCAAGTGATTTTAAATAGTTATGTTTTCCATCCAAAGAGTCAGGTTTTTTTTAAATGTTTTTCAAAGTTTTAAAAAAAAAATTGTGTTGGTTTTCCAGTTTAGTCCTTGTACCGATCGTTTAATGACTGCATACTATGCAGAGTGTGGCTAAAAATAAGGAAAGTGAATACGTGGATGATAGAGGAGGAAGTGTCAGGCTTAATTAAAAGCCATGCACTTAAACAGCCATTCAGGTGTTTCTAAGCATTGGTAAGAATGCTAACAAGTTTGTACAAAACATTTGAGTCATGCCAGTTGATTATTTTGTGTTCGTCACATTCATGACACGGGCGTTATTCTGATGGGACCTGTTGTGTCTTACCCAGGCTGGTAGACTCGCTGGTGGTGAGGTTGAGGCTGTGCTGAGACAGTCCCGGGCCGGGCCCTGGAGTGTGGCTCTGTGTGTGAGGGGGAGGTGAACACGAGATAGACACCTGGGAGCCGGTCCTGCTGCCCTGACTCTCCACCTTCAGACGATCATTCTCTGCTTTCAGCTTCTCAATCTCCACCTGTCAAACACACAAGCAGCTCAGGTCAGTCATAAAACATGTTTAGATCACTTCTCCTTGCACTTGGTACTTAAATTATATTATATTCCTCCAAGGCAACTAGAATATCTGTCCTAAAGTGTCTACTAGTTCCTGGAATTCCTTCCCTCTTGTTTACGCGACATCAAGCCAGAAATCAAAGTTTCAGCTGAAGATGATTTCTATTCATCTGATTCTCTATTATCTACAATCTGAGACTGATGTGAAACTCTCTTCTGTGTTGTCAGGCTTTTGCACACCTGCATGCGGTTCATGGCCTCTCGGAGCTGGTCCAGCTGATGTGCAGAGCTGAGAGCCTCCAGGCGGATATCAGTCAGCTTCATCTCCTTCTCTCTGAGTTCACTGCGCAGCTGCATCACCGTCTCTGCCTCGCTGTCCAAACACTCAGACAGCCTGGGCACACAAAGGCAGGAACAAAACAACTCAGAGACTTCCTTTGAGAGTTTACAGGTTGGTGGGCTGGGACCATTAAAGGAGGTGTATTACAGCAGAAACTCACAGTGTGTTGGAGTGTGTGTTTCTGAGCAGGTGGCTGGTGGCTGAAGTGCCATTGTGTGGCAGTTTGGGAGAGGATGGCAGCGATGAGTCTGTCATCTCCTCGATGTCTGAATGAGAGGAGGCCGATTTGGGAGATTTCTTCTTGGTGAACGCTTGTTTGAAAGAGCTTCGCAACTGCAAAACAAAAAAAAAGACAAAGACGATGGTAAGAAAGGAATGCTAAAAGTGATGCTAAAGGTGGCTGAGAGGAAAAGGAAGAAGGTGTGCCGGGCAAGTGTCAAAAAACTGCTGCAGAAAAAGTGAAGGGAGAAAGGGAATTATGGGTAGACTGTCTTATGACGAACTTGGAGCTTCAGCTCTTCGCACAAACAAGTGCAATGTGTTTGGTTTATTTTTAGCCCATGTGCCCCTTTTTTATATTATTTGTAAAGTTTGTCTGTTTATCTTTGAAAAAGAGAGCAAGTCTGCACATTTGGTCCAAATCAACCTTATAATTTCAAAATTAACTTGTTCTCATAGAACAGCTAAAGAAAATTGTCTCAGCACACAAGTATATTCAGACTTTACTATTTATATATTTAAAAAGTTAAAAGTATAGCAAAATTAACGACCAAATTTACTTAATGGTTTAGCTATTTGTCTTTCTTTCTTTTCCACTTCAAGCAACTATGAAACATCTGTAAGAAAAAAATGATTACTTTAGTAAAATAACGTTTAGCACAAAAAAGATTTTTGTGAGATTTTGATTGTTGGTAAATGATCATAAAGCTAGTGAAAATGCAGCACACTCAGCAAAATAGGCATTTTTGAATCAAAGTTTAAAATACATATGAAGCAGGTTTGTGCAACACCATTATTCAGTAAAATCTTTGACCTTTCCCACACTTTCTTAAATTGTTTTCTTCATAAGGCACAATTGTTTTGTCCATAAAAAATCTTGCATTATTTAGGTAAGACCCATCAAAATCTTTCTCAGCAGCTTTTAGATGGCAATTTTCTTAAAGCTGTTCTTCGGCGAGCAAGCTCAAGTGTCATAAGAGCAGTTTTCAGGGAAGCAGTGTTGGAAAGGAAAGACACTACGGTGGCAGATAAAACAGTGGAAGGGGAAGAAAAAAACTGAGGTTAGTAACCTATAACAGGTGCAGGGGTGGGGTTAGACTTCTTTTGGTTCTTTCATTTCACACAGCTTACCACTCTTACCTCATAGACCTGCCATAGGAAGTGAAGCAAAGGAAGACAGGGAGACAAAACAGCACATGTTCATATGGGCTTGGGTGTGTTAATGTGTTACAGAGGGACAAGGATTAAACTAGAGGCCCCTACGAGTCTAGAGCTGATTTGACTTCCAGGCAGCTGTGAGGTAATTCTACAACCCAACCACCATGAAATGAAGGATCTTTGATATATTAGATACTATCCAACTAATACAGCCCCTATACACTCCACATTACGCACACAATGTGCGAGCAGCGCCTGCAGGAAGAAGCCTCCTGTGGGGTTTCATCTACAGGAACACTGACAGCTGGGTGTACATCCAAATACATTTACACACGAGGGTCAATATTTGTGTTCTTTGTGTTACTTGAGCAGAGCTCCTTTTTCAGTATGACACAGTGATATGAAACTACCAAACACAAGGGAATGACAGCTTTAGTCTAAAAGAAAGAAAAAGTTGCATACATCATCATCTAAGACTTGTCCTCTGGTGCATGAAAATGTCTTCTAATAACATAAGAAAAGTTAATGTGTTGAGGTAAAGTATGTGTTTTTTTATGTTTATTAGTAAAAAGAAGAGCTACCCTAAGGACTAGATACTTTCTAGCAGGCATTGATTTGGTTACTTTGCAAAAATGTACATGACAATTAAACCCAGTTTTTGTCTGAATAAATTCAACTTTTTGATCTGCAAAAAACCAAATCAAATCTGTCATTTGTTTTCTACAAGCTAGTGGAACAAAGTCCTTGGTGTTCACCTTATCGCCTGTAAAAGCTGGCTAAATGGGAGAAATGCAAATATGTGACACCGACAGATAAAATTGTTCAGAGGAAATGAAAAATGTAAACATCCTGACTTGCTGCTTGTTCGTACGCCAGCACGCAGATTTAAATGTATAGTGCTACAGTTTTCAGCCCCTTACCCAGTTCTTTTTGTTCTTCTTCTTGTTTTTGGCATCAGCGTCCATGTTGGAGCCCACACTGGAGTGGCTGGTTGCGCTGGCGACACTGCTGACGCTGTCGGAGGAGTGCTGCCGCCTGATGCGCAGGTCTGGCTGCTGATTCTGAGGCTGCTGATTCTGCTGCTGCTGCTGAAGAGCGCTGTTACTGCCATCTTAGAACAGACAGGGTAGATAAGTTATTGAAGTGCTTTTTTTAATACTAGGTTTCAGCTGTTCTGATTTCTACGGATTCCAACAGTACATTTTGACAAATCCTCCAAAACAAATAAATTTGCAGGCAGCGGTAGGATTGTTTGTTTGTACCTGCTCGGTCCCCTTTAGGCACGAGTTCAGGGGTGTTAATGACTCCGTTGATGGCAGCCTGAGCGACAGCATTCTGCTTCTTCAGCAGTTCGATGGTCTTCCTCAGTTCGTTCAGCTCGGAGTCCTTCACAGGGAACATGACAGAGTGTTAAACCTGGCCAACCAGCTGCAGATGTTTTCATTGTCCAGCATGAATTGGGCCCAGTGGATTGCTATAAGACACGAGGAGCCGTTTTCACCTTCTGTTCTGCCGTCAAAGTGAGACTCTTTAGTCTGATGGTCATGTTGCCCAGACTCTGTTCAAACGCTGCCACCAGGTGAGCCTGTGGGAAAAGAAAAAGTCCCTTACACATGTGATGCACTGTATGTTTGTAACGAGATAAGAAGCACAACAACGCGTGCGTTAAAAAACGCAAGGAAATGTAGAAGTTCCAGAATTTTATCTCCTGTCAAATAGCTGCTCAACAGGTTTTAATCAAATTTCACCTGCAAGGTTTGATATTCGATACTTAGTAAACAAATGCTAAAATCCCAACAAAGAGAGTCCCCCCCCAAAAAAAAAAAAAAAAAAAAAAACCTGTAAGAGCTGTTCTCAGTGAGAAGAAGCAAACCTGGATTAACTCTTACTTTCGCCCTCTGATGGCTGTTTGAGGAAGGACTGACGTTTAAGTTGAACCAGTTCTTTGTGTCGTTAACTGCAGGAATACGGCTAACTTATGGTGTGCACAAAATAAGCTGAAAGTTTGTTTGTTGACAGTGGAACTGAAGGTAATAACTAGTCCGGAGATGTCCAAATGAGTGTGACTGGAGACTGAGCAGGGTATGAGGGAAGGAAAACAATGGGAATCAGCAGCGCCCTTGACTAAAGGGACAGCCCACACCACCTGAATGGCTGAATGAGAGGAGACAGTTCAGGAGCTGTTGACATAACTGCTTCAACCTTGGGACCAAAACCCAAACATGACTTCAAAGTAGCCTTATATCAAGGAATAAACATAAGGAAACCCAAACAACTGCACAGCAGAACGTCCTGCAATATACGATCATCTGTTGTTGGTCACATTACACGTCGCTGAACTCAAACTGTTAGATAGTAAAAAAACAGTCCTATAAGCTGAAGTCATTCTTTATTTAAGGATAAACACAGTCAAAGATATTACACATTTAATCTGAAACAGTCAAGGGTTTAACTGAAATGATACAAGACAATAACATGAAATTAGATGAAAACAAACTGAACAGATAGTCAAGAACCTAAAAAAAAGAAGAAATTTAAATGATAACACACAAAAATGATTAGAAAATAATTTGATTATAAGGAGACCCTGCTCAGTGTGTTGGTTTGAACGTGCAGGTGAGACTCGACTACAGTCTGCTTGCAGAAGTGTGTGTGAACATTACTGATGAGGGGATTCATACTGTCTTATGCAGAAGATGATGTTCTTAGATTCTCCGCCTCTGTGGCGTCAAGGTGCTTTCAAAATAATTCATCATCTGTCTGTTTGTGTTATGCTATTAAATGTTTAAACAAATCTCCCAGCTTCAATCCTACCTTCTGGTTTTTTTTTTTATCAGTGTTTTTTTAATTATTATTATTTCAGCTCTTGCACCACTCCTCGTTGTATGCAGGCATCGTTTGCTGGAAATCTTCAATCTCCATCTGGGACTCGAGTATCTGCTGTAATCTAACACCTTGGCCTTCGTTCCATATCTTTAATCCACAGTAAAAACCACCAGCGTGCGCACGCTGAGGCTGCCGATTACAGGCAGAGCCTGGCGAGACTTGCGAGGCGCAGAAGGGAGGCTGACAGAAACGATCGTGTCTGGAGATGCTTTAAGAGATTTTTCTGCAGGTTATGCCAGTTGCAAAATTATACCTTTCGAGATTAAAGATCTCCACCGCTTGAAAAACATTCAAGTGCGTGACAGACACAAAATGTACAAGCATATGCTTTTATTTATTTTTTTTAAACCAGAGTCTGACTCTAGTAAAAACGAGACTGCTGAATTGTATGGTTTGTTTGGTTCATCTATTTTGGATTAACAAAAGAAGGGTCTAAGAGGTGAAACAGATATATTTAATACAGTAAATTGTCTACACTAGTGGCATAATGATATAAATCGTGGCATGTCAAGTACAGGAAGGATGTGGTGTACATGTTTTGAATGCTTTGTGAGAATCTCGCAGTCCAACAAAGTGCATGTTTACTTACATTGGCACTCAGTTGTGTCGTGAGGGCAGAAACCTTTTCCTGGGAGGCATCCAGCTCCCGGCGCAGCTTTCGGATCTGTATGCGCAAGTAACAAAAAAAAAAAACCACATCAAAAACCCAAACGCATAAAGACTGTCTGTCAGAGCACGCAATGCCAAACGCATCAAGGAAAAGACTGTAGCAACAAACGAGGGAGGCTCCCAGATTTGAGCTCTGATCTGTTCAGGTGAAAGAGTGAAATGCTGCAGAAGCATTAAATAGCACATACAGGTGTGCACAGGTGCTCAGAGTGTAAAAAGAGCCTATTACAGGGGCAGTCACAATACAGCTATACATGTAACTGGATACAACTGTGAAAACATGTCCGTGTTTCAACAAGTCCGACCCCTGCATGTTGAAAATCAAAGACGGAAGTGCTGTGGGGCGTGTTGATGCTTACCTCTGACTGAGACTTCTCCTCATTCTGCAAAACAAACAAAAGTGGAGAAAACCATTAGGCGATACACTGACAGGATTCTAAAATGCCTTAATAAAAAAAAGAGAGAGAGTTGTTCAATGTGCCGCAGGTCAGCGTGCACATGTCCGGACTCCTCTCTGATGTATGAGCTCCGTGGAGACGAGCTTTATAAACTGTGGAGGATATTGTCTGGTGTAGTATGTCTGGGAAGCAGAGATCTCCTCCTGGAGGCATTTAACTGTGTGTGAGAGCCTCATTGTCCTCAGCGGCCTTACGTGGAACAAAAGCAAAAAAAAAGGACAGGGAGGCAAATACACATACAGAGGGAGCGCATGCAAAACAAACGCTCGCACGAACACAACACACCCCGCTGCTGTGGATCAAAACAGTGTAATGTGCAACACCCACATTTACATGTAAAATTAAAATGTTTTTCTTAGCATTTGTTTTTGGTGAGACGTGAGCATATTGAATCTGTTTGAGACTACATTTATAATTGATTTAAAGCTGCTTGTCCTTCCTGTCTCGCAACTGAGGACCTGAACCTGAACCATCAGCTCGCTTTGTGACAGAACCAACAGAGCCAAACGGCTCATAATTAATGATTTTTCGTGTGGTTCCACCTACCAGCCATTAAGTACTGAAACAGGTTTCGTAAGCCTACAGTGCAACAGTGTGTTAAGCACATCTGCACAGTGGAAATGTGGTTTACAAGGTGGCATCTGTCCACACAGGATCTGCACACCCAATCACACACAGACACAACCGGCTGAATCCTAGAAACACAAACACAGCCGTCTGCTTTGGAGACGCACCCAAAACACAGAGATATCTCACGCTGGTGGAGAAACGTAGACCAGCTCCTCACAAATAAAGTTATTTCAGTTAAACTTGTTTAAATTGTAGGTAGCTTTAAAACAATGGCAATAAAAAAAACAAAACAAGAAAAACTGTTTGAGAGAAGACAAATTAAACACAGCTGATGTGGAATATCTGGAACTGATTTTCAGCCACAAAGCAGATCTACTTTTGATGTCGTTTAAGAATCATCAATAAATCAGTTAACACAGGAAATCTAAAACACCTAAAACAACTCCAACATCCTTCAGAGCTGCTGCTTCTAATTCCTACCGTTTGTTGCCAGGACGTGATGGTTGTTCCTGTCAGCGATAAAGTCGCCATCATTTTGCCTCCACTGCTTTTCCTGCTCTGACTTCCAGCCCGTGACTCCTTAGCTCCGAGGACCAAACAGTGTCTGGGAGTTTCTGCACTGCACCTGCTCAGGTGAGCGAACTGGCCCAGAGAGAGGAGGAGCTTCACTGTGAAGCACTGAGCTCCAATAAGCTACAGTTTTACACATGTGGGCTGTGTCCCGTTTGAGTCAAAACAACCAGATCTTTTCCACATGGAGAGTTTGAGTCAAATAGCTGGACACAAACCACACACAAACGAGTTTCTCTGGTTTCCACTTGACTGTGAGGTGAGAAATCCCTGCTGCTTTTCTTTTTATTCCTGTTGTAATTCATTTTGTATTATGAGAGGATTCAGACAAAAATGTATCTGTAGCTTAAAACTTTTTACTCATAAACGATCTTAGCAGTGTAATGGCAAAGTGATGAACTTGTTTTAATTAACGGGCTACAGGAGAAAAAAAAAGAAAGTTCAATCTTTGTGGAGTTTTATCAGCTGAAAAATGAATTTGTCACTCCCCACTAGTGGACAAAACACACATTCCTGCTGGATTCAAGTAGAAAGAGTGAAATCTCAAGCTTTCATATGGTTTTTAAACTCACCGTGGAATAAATGGAAGAAGTGCTGGAGACCAGAGACAGGGATGATCCATGAACTGTAGGGAGAAAAATTACAAGTAAATGTTAGGATTAGAAAAATTGTCAGGATACACATTGAAGTGATCATAAACAGACCTCCCACACACACCCCACCTCCAACTCCTGAATGTGATGACTCCAGCTCTGTGATCATAAAGATAAAACTCCTCCCGGTTACAGCTCAACTGTGGCGCAACTAATGCCAACCTGAGCCCTACTCTGCTAATGACTCAGCCGCTAATCACACATCAGACACGGGGAAACAACGCTCGCTCTGTTTCCTGCCTGGGAGCAGATTAGGAAAGATCAGCGGTGTGATGTCATCAACCACGCCGAGAGGTCGGGCTGATCCGCAAAGAATTCATTTATTTGGCTCAGAAGGAGCAGACGCTAGTTAACAGAAGAGTCACTTTTATCTCAGTTTAGTCTAGACAGAAAGGTTTGCTGGAAGCCACACGACAGAAGAATGTTTAATTTAGCATTCTGTGGAGGTCATTTGATAAGATAATTTTACATGCAATCATTATCGCCCGCCACCTAAAAAGGTGAGCGATAATGTCATTTCCTGTCTGTTAGCAAAATGTCTCATGAACCACTGGATTGGATTTTATTTAAACTCCCAGAAAGTAATCATTGGTTTCACATCTACAACTCATTAAGTTTTGAATTCAGCCCAGTTAGGGATGGCCGCCTCAGCTGATAAACCATAGCGAACGCAAAAATAGCCATAACTCAGTCAGTTTTACACATATTGAACTAAAATTTAGTGTGATAGTAGCTGAGACTCATTTGCAGTACATACTCTGAGCGCCTAAAAAATATCTTTGTTTAACACTTTGGCATGCAATATGGCAAGCGATGCGTATTTTTTTCAAGGAATGCCTGTTTAAAATTATTATTGTAAGAGCCAAAAACAGCAAAGTGTGGAACTATTTCATTAACAGAATGCTCTTTTTATGTCCAAATGTCCAATTTGGGATTTTGAGAAGGATATCTGAGAGCAAAAATGTAATACTGGGCAATAATCCCATCCAGTGATTTATCCTTTTATCCATATTCAGTCTCCACTTCATTCTGTTCAGGGCTATAGGGGTGGGGGTGGGGGTGGGGGGGTAGGTCACTTGGTTTAATGAGAAAGAACAAAAACTCTATAGTGAGAAGTTCAGTCATTCATTGAGCTTAGAGTAGAATCGCTGCTCCTCTGCAGAAAAAAAAAATCAACCAAAAAAAACCCCAAACTTTTTGGACACCTGATGTGGATGCCTTAGGTGTATAGGACATGTCCCGGTACAAAGAGGCTGAACATGTGAAGGTATGATGTGGATAAAGTGACAGAGAATAGTGCTGTTTCTCTCATCAAGGACAGGTCCAACAAAGTGTTGGACGGATGATGTGGCCTTTGTCCTGTCAATCATACAGGGGCTTATGGGTAACTTTACACTTCAGAAACACACGCATGCACACATAAATTGCGTCTGTTTCCAGCACACACACAGAAAGAGAGAAAATGAAAAGGGAGAAAGTTTTGTTTGAGGTTTTCTTAAATGTCACAGTGTCTCATTCACACCTCCCACTGTGATCCCTGTAATTATCTCTTCTGCTCAGAGGGAGCACTGATTGTGGAGCTAGATCTGTTACTGGTGGTGGAGCTGTAATAACACGGTTTCACAGAGATCTTTTAAGCTTCTAGAGGAAAGACAAACAGCTGTCTTATCCATTTAAATGACAAAATGATTATCACAGAGTCTTCGGCCTGTCTTTGAGGTTACATATGTAAAACAGAGTATCTAAAAAATATTCTTGAATTTCTCCCAGAAATAAAATAAAAACAAAACAAATGAACAGCTTCCATCTATATTTAACACAACTACGATACTCAGGTTTATTAAGTTGCCTTTTTATATCAAATGTTTAGGACAGCAAACTGTTAGAAAAAGATTGTCATTGATTCTTCCTTAATCTTGGTTTGTTGTTAAAAACCCTTTAAGTGTCCCTGGATTTAATCTCTATTTAAATTCAGTGACACTTTAACTGAGTGCCACTTCCTGTAGCTCTTACTAGGAGATAGATTGGCTCATAATCTAACTACTAGTCTTTTAAAAGTATTTTTCCTTCATTAAACAAAACAACAGTCCTGATTTTAAATTATTTTTCATTTGTAAGTTTAAAACCACAATTGTCAATGCCATCAACAAAAGCAGTTTGGATTAATAACTCTCCATTGTGTGAACACTAGGCACTTTTTTTGCAGTTGCGTGTTTTTTTTCTGCATTATGCTGTGATTAACTTTTTATATTGTGATTAAGTAAAATGCAGGTTAAATGCAAACAATGTTTTTAAGTCAGATATTTCTCTTTATGAGAGCTGTTTTCAACACATTACCATGCCCTCGTCTCCCTGCTGCTTCAGTTTATACGCCCAAGTCAAAGCTCTGTGTTTCTGTGGCCTGATAGATTGAGGAGACTCACAGCGGAAAGCTTTCCTGAGCTGTTCCCTACGAGCATGGAGCCCCGCTGCTGGTGAGAAAAGCACAGCTTGGTTCTTTTCCCAATAAACAAAGCTGAAGCAAAGCTGATTATGGATTTCCACAGGGAATAAAAGGCTTTTTCTCCAGAGGAGCAACTGTAATCTGCACTAATGTTTTGTTATCGAATGGAAGAATAATTCCTTTGGCATAAAAGTGTAAACTACGGAGGGGCTGACTGCAGAGTCCTGGAAGGATGTGGTTACGAAGGTCTTGCCTTACTCAAATTCGCACCGAATTTGAACTCAAATGTCCAAAGAAAGCTGAATTAAACATAAATCGGTGCTTCTTTTGCCTCCTTTTTACCTTCTTCAAACCCGTCTCTGAAAGAGCCCGATCGGCTCATGGTGCGAGTCTTCTCGTCAAGCGACATGCAGGAGTTTCTCAGCCGGTTGTCACTGCAAGGGTCAAACGGGGTGTCCTGATTGGTCAGGCTGTTGTTGCGCAGACTAGCAAGACTGATCTGAGCAGCAGAGGTCGGGCTGGATGCTGTGAAAATAATGACACATTAAATGAGACTGAGGCATTTTTAAACACTAGTTATTAAAAGTTGCCCACTTTTTAGTAAATTTTTAAAAACCTTATTATAATGCCAAACTCAAACAAACAAAAAAAGTAAAATCCCTCATTTGAGTGCATGACATTGGAGGAAGTGTTTAAGGAATTAGGTGAAGAATTATGACAATATAAATGATGCAGGCAGTACAGAAAGTGTCTTGAAACTTCATCTCGAGCCACACACACACACACACACACACATTAGTCCCATCTGCATTTCTGGAGTTGTGTTTTAGCGCCATACCCAGCTGTCCGAAGTTGAAGCGAGTACCGGAGGGGGAGGTGAGGCTAGAGCCAGGGGAGAACGGCGAGTTGCTGGCAGAGTCCTGCAGCCCGCTGGTGGAGTGGGAGCGCAGCCAATCACGATCCTCGTGGCCTCGCAGCTGTGTTGACGGGCCATACCTGCAGGAATTCAAAAGAAACAGTTAAAATGACAGGCGGCAGTCAAAACGGGGAAGACGTGGTGTGGACTGTGCTGATGTGTGATCAGATTACAGATTTCCTTTTTTTCAAGCAGTCAGATTAATAGCCGGGATCTGACACAAAGATGAAACAGATGCTGCAATAACTTATTACAAGAGCGTGAACTTATGTTGATTTCAGCTTTGAGCAACAGAAAAAGCAAAACGGACGCCAACGATAAAAAAAAATAAATCAATAAAATTGACCCAGGATACAGTAACCATGCCTGGCCCACAGCTCGGTACAAGGACAGAATGACACGCCTCCTGATGGAAGCACAACACAAGGACATGTGCCAAACCAAAACTGCTTGTTAAAGCGTGAGCAGAAGCCTTGGAGAACAGATATGGACGCAAGAGTAAAGGAAATGCAGGGGATTGTGGTGAATATGTGTGGAAAAGGTGCCCAACAGAGAGCAAATGTAGTACCTGAATCCCTTCTTAGGCAGAGTGTTTCTACCACAATGTGGCCCGCTGTGGGAGAGAAACACTTCAGAAGAGGAAAACAAAGGAAGCAAGGAGGCAAGGACACATGAAGAACTACCTAAAACATCCCTTTTTATAGCAGTACTATCTTTAGTCTGCAGTCTGCATTTTTTTTTTTCTTACTGAACCCCAACAACTTTGGTAACCAAAAAATCAACCTCTACTCTTCTTTTTTTTAAAACAAAATAAAGAAAAGTAACATACAGCAAAAACACCAACAAACAACTTATTTTACTATTTATAGGTAACAAGGAATCTCCATTAAGCTTTGTGGTAAAAGGAGATGTTAAGGGTCATAAATAATAAAGCATGTTTAGAATTTCAATTACTTTATGGGAAAAAAATAAACATCCTTTGCGCCTGTAATTCTATAGTCCACCACAAGATGGCAGTCTGTGACCACTCATTAAAAAGCCTACCACTCCACAAAACTCCAGACAACCTCACATTCTTACACGTCCCCATTCGTAAGAAGGGGTCCTAAAAGTAACCACAAACTACCACACAGGGCAACACATTTAATGCAAAAACTACAGAACTACAACATCAACTTTCTGAGATTCTTTGCGGTGCTCCCTGTGTGGCAGCAGGTGGTGGCTTCATAGGACCACCCACAAGCCTACCATCACACACAGGTAGATTTACCTGTCCTGCCGCCGAGGGAGCGTGTTTCGGCTGAATATAGGGCTAGCGGAGGGAGAGGACAGGGGGCTGATGGAAGACGGGAAGGAAGACAAACAACAGACAGAGAAACAAAGTTTTAGAGTGAAGTCGATGAAGGAATGTTTCAGAACAGAGATCAACTGCAGGATTCTTTACTGGTGAAGCTGAGGAACCGCAGGGAGGAAGGCGATACCATAACCTCAGAGCTGTGAGTCCAGATGATACAATGTTTCCTTAGAGACATTCACCTCGCATTTCACAGATGCCCTGTCAGGAATCTGCAACAGCGACCGCAATTATCGAATGATCAGCAGAGGAAGCCAAAATAGTTTATTTCTCTGCTCAGATTCAGAGAAGATGGCAAACAAGAAGCGACGCCTCACCACAATGGCTGCTTAGTGCTGGATAAAAGAAGAATTAATGTCAGGACTGGGCAGGATGTCAGGGGGGTCTTGAACCCCTTTCAGAGATGTACTGCGCTTTTGTAATAAGAACACTGGAGCTATTTTCTAACAGTTTCAATCAGACTTAAAAACTCTGACTATTTAGTAACATTTGGGCATCTCTTTTAAATTACAACAAGTTTGAACAGCTTTGTAAGTAAAATTTAGTTGTTTTTGTCTTATTTTTAATGGTAACTGTTTAACCAACTTTAACATAAATAAAAAAAAAAGTTTGTTTCTTTCTACTGCTGGTCTGTTTACAAAACCAAAACCCACTAGACATGCTAATATTTATGGTTAACCAATGTGAATGTTGACAGTTTAATAAAAGGAAACCAAAAAACTTTCCAACTTCCTTATACAAAGTGACTTTATCAAAGTACTCTGAACTATTTTTAAGAGTTTGAGTATTAAATTTAATATAACCTAACAAACAAAGCATTGGGATAATATTTGCTGATCTCTGCAAATCAATAATAAGCCTTTAAGACATGTTGTAATATTGCATTATAGCTGCATGTACATGTGAAGGACACCTCATGTCTTAATGGCTTAAATGATCACCTTTTAACTTCTGGAAGAAAACAACACTGAGTCTTATAGGAAATATTGACCTTGTTAATGGCTTTTACAGGCTCTGCTTCAGTTGGTTTGGTTTGACTAAAAGGCATTTGATAACAATTGTTATCAGTTTAGTAATAGCTTTGGAACAAGCAAACAAACACAGTAAAGGAACATTTTAATTCATTACACCTCTGTATCATTTTAAGTTAGTGCGGCATTATTAATAATTAACACAGACTGGAATTCTTGCCTCGACTAAAAAAATAAATAAATAACGCCATAATTAAATGTACTCCTGAGGTTCATTACCCTAAAAAAGGTGCAGACAATAATGAGAACGCTATTTAGCTAATTAATTATATACAAAGTAACTTATTGACTCTTTATTTGTGTAAACCAATCAAACACAAACTTTCATAAATGCAAAACTCTTGAGATTCTAAAAGTGTTGTTGTTAGACTCCAATAAATCTCTTAATCTAATCTGTCCTCTCACCTCTCAGACATGCCAGTCTTCACACTGCCGGCGCGACCCAGAGCGGACAAGGTGTCCTCCCTGTGGGTCCCGTGGCCCCCGCCTCCACCTCCAGCGCTGCCCAGGCTCATGTCAATGGACTCGCTGCTGGTGTGCATGCTGCTGACAGAAGGGAAGCCCACGCTGCCTGTCCCGGCATGTCCACCGAGGGTGCTCTCCCTGCTCGGGACAGAGGAGCTGCTGAAGGTGGTTCCCCACGTCAGGCTGTTAGAGGGACCGGTGGAGGAGTAAACAGATCCTGGGCTGGAGGCCTGTGGAAGGGCAAAGAGGGTGGCCGCTGTTTTCAAACAAACTATAAAAGACACATGTAAACTCCCTTATATGACAAATCCGATTTCCAACTAATGGCCTGATTTATGGTAGACTCTGGACTTTCTAGACTTCAAGCTACTTCACAACGCTCATTCGAAGTGGGTTTGACATGACTTCATTTATGCATCAGCCTTTTTTTTTAAGTGGAGAGATGGAACGTGGCACTGAGGTTGATACCCCGTTGAGATGTCTCTGAGCTGGCAACAAACACAGTAACAAAGCTGAACTAGAGTTTTTGTGTTACATGAGAGAGACACTGCAGCGAACTGCTCTTATCTCGGCTGAACGCTATTTATATACATTATATTTCAGCAGTAAGACAAGTTCTCTACAAATATTCTTAAAATATAACAAAAACAGATCAGAGCAAACAAAAAAAGAGAGGTGCACTTCTTTAAAAAAGAGTTCAAATGAAGTTTAGAGTGTTTGCATTTTGTACATTATCTGGGATCTGGTTCCATAAGACCAGGGCCCCAAAACTAACCCTAACATTAAGATATAGAATCGCTCCTAGGGATACCCTTTAGTAGTCTGGTAAGATTTTAGAAGCGTTATTAATGGTGCTGTTGCCATGCTGCTGACTTTCAGATGCCACCTTGATGTTTGGAAGCACACATTGATGAAGCTTCAGTTCACAGCTTGCTTTGTGTGGATTACCAAAAGGAACCAGTGACAGCTTAACATGAAGGTCTGTAAATTTGAAAAGAAAATAATAATAGTGGCAGACAAGAAACTGGACACAATGCCTCAGATTTTTTAAAATCTGATATAAGAAATAGAAGTGACCGAGAAGTGTCTTGTTTTTAACTTCTAAACGCTTCCCTGTCCTATGGATGTTCTCACTGATTTAACTCGGCCAAAGAAGGCAAAAAAGAGAAAATGTCTGTTTAAATATAATAGTATTACTGAAAAAAATAAAATCCAATGATTTGCAGCGTGGATGAATGCATTTTCCATCTTGTTCCAGGGTCTAAAGGATTTCAAACAACTGATTAAACTTTTGAACTCATGATGATGAAGACATAACTGCTACCTTGAAAAACAGTATTCTTTGTTTATGACTCAATGACGCATAACTAACCAGACAAAAACTAATGAATCATGTGAGGAAAGAACAGAGTTCATGACTGAGCACGGTTAGTCTTTTGTGCTCTGAAACAATATAAACCAAGCAGTTTGTCAAACGGGCAACTGCACAGCTCGTATGTTTGTCCCCCGACCTCAACACGTGCGCAGTATTAGTAAGGTGAGAGCTAAATAATCCCTGTTGTTTCTTCGAAAGTCCTGTAAGTAGCACCATAAACACACTCCCATACGTTTACCAGAATCTTATGTTAATCTTCTCGAAGCTCAATGTTTAATCTTAACTTACAGGTTTTACAGTGAACGGAGGTGGGTGGCTGCTGATCACAAATCAAACGAATATTGTTAGAAATGACACCAATTCAAAAGATCAGTGGTAGGAAATCAATAACATGGTGAGAAGAACATATTTGAGTGCCATTTAAAAAGGTAAGTTTTTTCAGCTGCTTCTTCCGGGGTTGCCACAGTTAAAAGCTCGCACAAACTAATTATTATTATTAAGTACAAAAAATAAGATTCTGAAGTTATTTCACTGAGACATATCTTTTGTTTCCATTATTTAATCCTCCTCACCTGCTCACTGCCCAGCGTCCCCATTCCTGATCCCAATGCTCTGCCTCCAAACAGGGGGCTGCTGGTCTCACTGTCCCCGACTCCCAGACCTCCATCGGGGGACTCCAGCACCGTGGAAACATGGTTCATGGTGGCGTGAGGGTTGGAGATGACTGTGGAATTCTTCAGGTTTTCAGCTGTGGTGACCGGAGCCTGTTTACTGGACTTCCCACCAAATAACCTGGGGTTAATCGGTGATGTG
>NC_051444.1:27418620-27558238 GCF_001649575.2 Kryptolebias marmoratus
GGGAAGGATGTTAACTTAGACTGGTGTCATTTTAAAACAACCAAAATGAAGGTTGCATTTGAATTTTACAGGTTAAAATGTCTTACTACTTAAAAATAAAATATTTATTTATTATTTAAGGGAGAATTTCAAGAGACACTTGGAAAATTCATTTCTGTTGAAAAAAAAAAAACTAATTTTTGATAAATCTTTTTTGAGGCTGTATATAAACTGCCAAGTATGGGTGTAAATGACAGGGTACCACACAATATAATGCAATAAATGACACATGATACAGGCCAAGATTATTGCGATCAAGCAATACTGCAATAATTAATAAAACAAGCAATTATAAAATGATAAGTCACAATCTTTTTTAGCTATGATACAAAATTTCAGTGAAAAGTTAAAAGAATCTTGTAATTTCATACTAGTAAATATCTTTCCTGTCTCGTCTGCCAATAACCAGCTGTTACAAACAACTTTACCGTTTTCAGCTACTTAAGTTTCAGGGCCAAGTTGTGTTTCCAGGAGCAAAGAAAAAGTCTGTTCAGATTGCTTTAGTTTATTGATATTTTGCACAGATGTCTCTGTCTTTGTTTTGCACAGAGGAGGTAAATGATTTTATCCCATTGATATTTTGCTCCATCCTTCTGCCAACATCAATGTCATCATATTTTAAGTTGTTCAAAGTTGTTCTTTCTAAGTGGCCACAATATAATCTGACGAAAACCAAAGAGTGCAAAAAAGAAAAGAGGGACATTTAGGCTCAAATCTCAGGTAAACTTCCATGAGTGTGGGTTCCAGCTGAAGAGAAAACTGACTCATGCTTTCGCCGAGAGAGCACAAAAAGAGGCATTATATTGTAACTCTCAGTGGAAGAAGAAATACAGTAGCAGTACTGTAGTCAGTAAAGAAAGAGCCAGTACAGACACATGCACACACACACACACTTACACACAACTTTCTCCTTGTTCTATGCTAATCCAGGGTTAGAGTTAAATGGCAGGCTGTGATGACTGAAGCTGCAGCGAGCAATAATAGCAGCACAGTCTCTTTGAAGAGTTATCACTCCCTTACATTAATGAGGGCAGAGAGCTGAGGTAAGACTCAGCTTCCATTACAGAGCACCGCACCCTCCTTTCACCCCCCCACTGCACCACCAAGGCTGAGGTTTGGCAGCTGATCTGCTCAGCTCAAGGCTGCCTTCACAAAGGCCTGTTTTAACCTCACAAAAACTGTGTGTGTGAGCAAAGCAAGCCCACATGTGTGATCCTTACCACTATTCATCAAATACCGTGACTGTATGATTACGTTTTTTTTAAGTGGAAATGTGAGGGTAAAGTCAAGCCCATACAGGAGAACCCCACGCAGTGTGGCTCATTAGTCAGCCCTCTGAATGTCTGCAAACGTTCTGCCCTGTAAAGACAAATGATGATTTATAAGTGTGTGTGTGTGTGTGTGCTCACCTGCGCAATGTAGGTGAAGAAACCTGCTGTCTTCCTGTCAGAGGAACAGTCGCCGCTCCTCCACTCTGCGCTCCCACTCCGTTCCTCAGGTTGTCAATCTCAGAGACCCCCTTCTCCCGGTCTGTCTGATTTGCCAGCAGACCTGCTGAGCCATTAGGTTTGGCAATGCTGATGGAGTTTTTCCCGTGAGACGTGACTGAGAGCACGGCGGCTTCAATGCTGCTGGTGGAGGAGCGGTTTCCGTTACGGGCCGCGGCTCCTGAGCGGCTGGGTCTCGGCAGGCTGCGATACTGCAGCGTGGAGCGGGCGCTCATGGGGAGGAAGACATCGTCGTGGTGACCCAACACCGAGCCTCCATCCTGCCCGCCGGACTTCAAACCTCCTGACAGTGAGCGTGCCCCAGATTTGGGCATCTTCCCCAGGGTGGCTGATCCACTGGTGATAGTGGCGCCACTCGCAGTAACCATGGTAACCATCCCAGCACCTTGCTTCTTGAAGCCGAAGGTGCTGGTCGGGGCACGTGAGGTCAGTGTGTGCATGTGGGACTGTGGGTCTGAGACGGTGTGCGTAAGTGCATTTGTGGTCGGCGTGCGGCCAGTGGAGACTGGCTGCTTCTTCGCCTCATCGCCGCTGCTGCGCCCGGCATCTGAGGGCGAGCGCTGAAGGCCGTTAGAGCGAGGAGAAAGACGTCCTTTTTCTGAGACCTTTACATCATCTGTCTTACCTGCGGGACAGATTGCGACATCAAGGTGAAGTGAAGTGACATGATTCCACAATAATTCAGCTCAACTAAAATACAAGATTTTTTTCTTTAACAAAAGTTTTCTAACATAACTTTAACAAATACATTTTTTAAAGTAATTCTGGAAGAATGATCTTATTATAAATATATAAACAAAAGCCAAGAAATGACACATGTAAACAGAAAAAAGTTGATCCTTCCTACTTTTTATTTGATCATTTATTGACTCTGTTACCTGAATTGTGGCTCTTGATGCCAGCTGAAACCGTGGAGCTTGTGCTGCTTGTGCTTTTTGTTCGGGGTGATGTCACCCCCACCTGAGTGCTCATGCCTCTTCTCCAGGAGCCTGTTTGGGACACCGAGGGGGTCTTCCTCCCTGAGCTGCCCTTGTCGGACTCATCAGAGATGTCGCAGGTCCTGCGGCTCCACTTGGAGCCCGTATCCATCCTGACCCCGGCGTCTGACCCTCCGTCTGGCCTCTTCACCTCGTCTCCTGCCCAAGCTTGATGAACTGCTGTGGAGGCTGAGTGCTTCTCTGCATCCGTCACAGGCTGGAAATGCACACAGTATGTCCCATTTAGTACTATAGAAGACACGTAGTCCAGGGGTTTAAAAATTGCTCTGTTTTATGACTACAACCGTGATCACCCTGGGTAATCTTACCAACAAGACAATAATGTTGATTAGGTCATGGCCTGAGCACAAAAAGTTCTAGTTAATTGGAAACAAAGGGGCTCATTTTTACTGTGCTTCTTAGAGTGAGCTACAAGTTTTACAGAAAGATGATCTCTGATTTCTGGCCGTTGTTAACTGAAATAATAAAGGTTTTGTAACAAAAGCAACTTATTAAAATAAACCAGATTGAATTATTTCAGTGTGTGTTTACATAAACCCACCTGATGTTTTGAGATTTTACAAAGTCAAATTTTTTTTCTCTCTCTCTGCAAATTTAAACTTAAAAGTTCACTAATAGTCAATGCCACCTGTGTATTTTTTAATTTTTTTGTTGTTGTTTTAGCTTTTTTTGAAAAACTGTTTATTCTTAAAAAAAAAAAAACGATATAATGTAACCAGTTCACCAGCTGCTTTATGGCATAAAAATGACAGGAGCAGTGACGATGACTCCTTTAAACTTCTGCGATTCTCTAAGAAACACACAAAAAAAGCTGCAGGTTGCTCTGCTCTGAGACCTAAAAGGAACCACAGTCCAGCCCGTGCGTGATTGCCTGAGGACAGGTGATGAGACTTTATTGACCTGCACCGTGTCAGGCAGCTGCACTGAGAGAAGGACCCCTCTATGCCGTCTTTTGTTTTGAAATCATCACCTCTACCTCTACAGCAATAATGAAACAGTCATTCCAGCGTCACTGGCTTCACATCAAAGTATACTGCTCATGGAGCAGACACATGATTTTGCTTGTGTTTTCATACCCCAGTCATGGCCTGCAATTTAAACTGAAGACTGACGTACAAATTAAAAGAAAATAAGAAACTAATTAAAACAATGAACCGACAAAAGTAACTTAACTAAATGAAGCAGTTTCTGGAGAAATGGTGGTGGGATTTAAGAAACTTCCAACTTTTCTCCCTCACACACTGCTGAAATAAGAAGCTGCTGATTATTAAATATCCATCAGCTGTGTTTAGGCTGAAAAGTAATTAAAACTTTGAATCAACCTCCTTCTGTCAGAAAAACTACAGCTTCAAATGTCACAATGTTTCAACTGTGTGTATCAACAAGCATTCCTGCACACACTGATGTGACATTTTTGGATTCTGGCGTAAAGAGAAATTGAACATACGGATACTTTAAAAACAAAGTAACTTCTAGTTTTTTGCTTTCATTTTCCACGGAAGTCCATGGCGCAACTGGGCATTTTAACAGTGATTTGTAGACTTGTTTGTGTAAATCAGGCCTTGTTTAACAGGCAGCCTGTAGGCTGGATAAAACTTTTTAAGATGCCTATTATGATGCCAAAACCTTAAACCTATCTGTCCGAATAAAATGCTAAAAACTGGAGTTACTTCTCTAACTTGAGCATCATATTATGCTAGTAGAAGTTGACTGTCTGTTTGGTGGTAAAAGCCTGTGGGTCAAAACTTGAAAACAACATTATTTGCACTCTCATGCAATACTTCAAGACGTCACACTTAAAACACATGTTGTGGATGAGCCTCAGCTACAACCTCATCAGATTTTAGCTCAACATATGTAAAACTGAGTCCATAATAACCATTCTGTTGACTAATGTTCATATAGTGTTCATCTTGTTTGGGATTTGTTCCAAAAGTTAATCAGTTGTAGTTGTACACCCAATGTTTACTTTCTGAAAGTTTCATTAAAATACGTCCAATAGTTCATGACAGACGAACACCTGCGCACACACAGACAAAAGCATGGCTGACAACCTTTGCCTTTCAGCAGTGCCAATAATCATTGCCTGCGGTCTTCAAACCCTCAGTAATCCTTACATACAGTGCCTTAAAAAAGTATTCACCCCTTGGATGTTCTATGCTTTTCTTACTGTAATAAATCAATCATGGTCAATATAATTTGTCCTGCTTTACAAAAACATTTTCTGTCCTATATTTACTCAGAGAAAGAGTATTGAAAAGTACAAGCCTGGGCATGAATACAAAAGGATTTCCAAGGCCCTAAACATCCCCAGGAGTTGTGTTAAATCCATCATCCAGAAATGGAAGGAATATGGGACATGTGTAAATCTACCAAGAGCAGGCCGTCCTCACAAACTGAGTGACTGAGGAATAAGGAGAAGAGAGACCACCAAGACACCTGTGAGCACTCTGAATGAAGTCCAAGGTTCAGCAGGTGAGATGGAGAGACTGTAGATATAAGAACTATTACCCAGCTCTTCACCAGTCTGAGCCTTATGGGAGAGTGGCGAAGGGAAAGCCAAGAAAACTCGATAAATCTCCACTAATGTCTCTATGCAAAAATCTCTAAACAATCTAGATTGTTTAGAAAGAAGGTCAGTTTATTTTGACCTTGATTGATTTATGACAGCAAAAAAGCATAAACCATCTAAGGGGGTGAATACTTTTTACAGGCACTGTACAGCCAACTTGCAACTGAAGCTAAATAGTCCTGTTTTTTAAGTCTTTTGGCCAAGATATTGACATTGCATGAAAGAAGATACTATTTTTCTACATTTTGAAGTTCTAAAATGTTTTATTCCAATCTTTCAAAAGTAGGTAATCATTGCGCTTTTGACAGATGTTTTTTTTAATCTATTGGGCACAATGATTTTAAATTTAAAAAAATTTTGCTATAAAACTTTAACAAAAAAAACTATCAAAATGTTTTCACTCAGATAATGCCGCATCATCATGTATTTTCTAGAAAACATAACAACATGTTTACATGGTTCTAGTGAAAAACACGATATTACCTCAAAAACATCACAAGTTTTGTCTTACGTTGTTTGATTATTTACTGTAGAAACAATACAGTTGTTCTGATTTGATGTAGACAACAAACATTTGACTTAGGACAGGATCTAAATAAAACTCGATTAGCAAAACAGGCCAAACCATTAGCTTTTATTCTTAGATTTTATGATATGTTTATCAGGGCAATTTATCTTAATCAATAAAGTTTAAATTCAAAGTTAACAAAAGATTAAAACTCTTGTCTAGTAAATTATATAACATTTTGGGTTGAATTGAATTTTTCAATGGTGTTTTTCAAACAAAACACAAAAATCTTTTTCTGAGATTTCTACTTTATCAGCTGATGATCAGATCTACAAAATGTATCTTAATAAGACACAGCAAAGTCAAAACAAGCCTCGTTTAAACCCATAGATAATCAGTGTGTTCAAGTCGCATTTTAGCACTCTGAAAGTTTCCTGCCCTCGAGGTTAGAAGCCTCTAATTCAGCTGAATTTTACTGGAGGAAGTACAAGAACATCTGTTTCTTCTGTCTTACCTGTGCGTTGAGGCCCTTGCGCTGTGTAGCAGGTGTGTTCGCATAGGAGGAGATGGAGGAACTGGTGTTGATGTCATCTGTGTCGATATTGTCACTGATGCCACTGCTCACGGAGCTGCTGTCATCCCAGCTACAAATACACACAGCAGACTCACTTTAATCCAAGTTAAATGACAGGTTGTTCAGTTTAGGGAGAATAAGAGAGTCCAATTATAGACTGCTATTATTTGGCAATATATTTCACCCTGTTTGTAGAGAACTTAAATTGACTCAAAGGACAACCAACTTCTAAAAATAAAGATGCCTTTTGGAGTTGTGGTGAGATTTTTTTAATCAACTAATTATTGATCTTTCCAATCCTTCTTTGTTTTGTTTGTCATTTGATGTTAGTCACAAAGGTTATTATGGTCATGGATCCATAACAATAGAATGTAATTGTTTTACTTAAACATTTATCATGATAAAGTGGGTGATGTTTAATTATCTTAAAATGTGTGACGTTATATTAATGGGGAAAAAAACTAAATTTTGCATCAAACAATTTTTAAAAAGAAAAGAATGTGATGTTTGAGACTGCCTGGGGGATTCTCTTCCTTTCTTCTCCAATAAACTGATTTCAACTTGGACACACACACAGACATGCACAGACTGGTTGAATGGGGTTGTCTATCATATGAACAAAGGCTTGTCAGAGGGGTGACATCATGGTGCGCTTGTGTGTCTGAACTGTTCAAACAGACCCATATGAACAGAGCAAACGTGCCAGGAGTTAAGGATATCTGCAAATATGTCTGTGTGTGTATTGGGGTGTGTGTATGCGCCTGGAGTCTGTGGGGGACAGGAAGCGCAGCCATTTGGCAAACATCACTTTGAAAGGAGCAGAGGGAGGCTGATGGTGACAGCCAGCACAGCGCTGGCTACAACAGACCTCACATTTGAAAAGCTAAAAGCATTTCAAATGTCATCAAAGAAACATTCATTATCACAGAGAGAAAGATTTTCACAACAAAGCAGATGGATTAGATGGGCTTCAATTCAGCTTGATTTTGGTCACATTTTTAGTGCATGTTTTTAAAATGGCTAGTTTATATGATATTGTACGGTAGACAATTAGCTTGTCGGTATGCTCGAACCAGATCACTTTGCTTTAGCCCTCCCGTGGCCTTCGGCTCAAAGTGACCTTAAGTTACAAGGCTTCTCTTCTTCTCTTCAGTTACGAGGGCTTCAGGAGGGTTAACCCACTCATCAATTATTAACACAATAACTGTAGAATGAATATCAAACTTTTTACCAGAAAAGATATCACTGGAAAACTTCCAAATAATAGTGCAGCTGTTATGACTAGAAACAGAATAATTCACTTTTGTTGTACTAGCTGAAGAAACAGTGCAAAATTTAAAATCTAGCATTCCTTAAAGAAATGCATTTTTTATGTTGAGAAATGACAGCATTATAGACATTTTGGTGAAATCTTAAAAATAATTTATGGATGATCTTACAGAATGCTACAAAACCTTGTACGATCTGTGAGTACTCCGGGATGGTGTTGTGATGACTCTCAGCTACTTCAACACCAAATATTAAATAAATATATGTAAAACTAACTGAGTTAAAGCCATGTTTGTGCTCTGCAAGGCCAATTAGCTGTGGTATCCATCTTGAATTAGTTTGACGCCAAAAGTTATTCATTGTAGTTTTAAGCAAAGATCTCTTGCGGTGTGTAGCCTCTAAAATAAGTTGGGGATGATGCTCAACTACTACCGCAAACATTTTTAGCTCAATATCTGTAAAACTGACTGAGTTAGACATTTTTGTGTTTGTTAAGATCAGTTGGCAGAAGCATTCGTCTTGAATTGAGGTGACTTCAATGGTTAGCTGTAAATGTACATCTGTGGATTACTTTCTGAAAGTTTTGTTAAGATCCATTAAGTGATTCATGAGATACTTTATAAACAGACAAACAAGGGTGACTACAATAGTAAATCCTAAACTTTCAATCAGAGGTCTTGCATGATTTCTTAATGCTTGGAGTATGTATTAGGAATGGCACTCAGCTACTACCATACTAAGTTTTAGAACAATATCTGTGAAATGGACTGAGTTATGCCCCATTTTTGTGTTTGTTCAGGTCAATTAGCTGTAGTGGTCATCTTGAATCAAGTTGACTCCAAAAGTTATCAGTTTGTTTATGCACATCCAATGATTAAATTAGAGTGTTTTACTGAAATTCATCCAGTTGCCCAAGAGATATTTTGCTAACAACACAGACAAATGAACACACACAAAGACTTTCAGCAGAGGGTGATAAACATGTAATAAAATCATCAAGACTGCAATGTCTAAATAAAGGACATTGACAGGAAGCGTTTTGTTTGGGTAACTCAGAATCTTGTATTGACTTTTAGCACTTGACAGCTTGTGGGTCGACATCCAACAACTGACATCTGCTCCCATTCATCATTCGTCCCTTTGGTTTGATCCTTATATAAAATCAGAGCAGACAGGGCTCTGATTCTTACAAAACTAAAACTGTGTTGCTCAGAAACTAACCGGGACGTCCTGGCATTTCCCACCAACGAACAAGCACACATCATAATTATAGCTTTAAATAAAAAAACTAAACAAAACAAGGTTTTCCAAAGGCTAAAATCCCAGACTCAGAAAAAAAAAACTACCAAACCCTAATCAGCTGGTTCTTGACAAACTATAGACCAAAAACATCTGCTACTTTTCAAACAACCTTGGTAACCACAAGATAAACACAGAGAAGACACGGTTTCCTTCTAGATTCACCAGGTGAATAAATCAACCAGAAGTTCAGTGAAGACATGGTTTACAGAGTTGAAAGCAGCCGTGGAGTGCAACGAGCTGAGAGGTGATGAAAGATTTAAAGTGACCACAACTGTTTCAACTGATCCATACAGCTGCAGGGGAAAGTCCCACACACACTGCATTTAAAGAAAATAAATCTGGAAAGCTCAGGAATATAATATATCAGTATGCCCTGTCCTTAAACAAACCTACAAGAACAGTTGAGAAATCAAAGCAGGCACTGTATAAAGTTTCTTTTGCATTCTTGTGCACACACACAGACACACACATTGTATCTACCTGTTCAGGGTGCCCGTGTTGCTGTGGGAACCAGGGCTCTGTACAAAAACGCCAAGCTGGACAGAGAGCTTCATGACTTCATGCAGCTGAGACAGTTCACACAAATAAATCTCTCCTCCCAGTCCCTCTCTTTCTCTGAGTTTTCTCAATGTCTCGCACAGCCTCTTTAGCTCTGGCCAGGTTCCTGGATCCTTTGACACTGATGCTTCATCCCCCGGGCACCGTTTGTCTGCACCGACACCGGGAGAAACTGAAGAGAGGCAAGGGAAAGACCTGCCCTATACTGCTGGAAACATGAGCCTCCCCGGAGACCGTTAACCACTTCACTGCTGCAGCCACACCACTAAAGCTCACACTCACATACACACAAACACACCCTGAGCCCTAAATAAGCCACTTGAACTCAAGAAGTATCAAGTCAAAGCCACACGATTGGAGACAAACTAAAACAGAAGGAAAATCCTCATCCTGCAGTTGCTCTACTGTGCCTTTCCCAGCTATGGTTTATGTGTACTGAGCCTCTGTGTGTCCAAGACTGCAATTTCCCAGACAGATCCACCCTGACCAACTGACAAGAGAGTGCTAATTAGAGATCAGGCCAAACGGCGTGGCCCAGCCCACAGCCTCCTGCTGGCAAAGCAACCCGCCAGTTACCAAGCGCCGGGCCCTTTACGGCCAATCACAGGAAATGGAGACATTAACCACAGGCTGCCCCCAGGAAGAAGTGGTGCCAAAGACAGAAAGTCGAGTTCAGCATCTAATAGATTACCACTCAGTGGAAGATGTGAAGTTCTTACTCTTTCAGTTCATTCAAGTCACAAAGTTATACATTTTCATCATCTAGTCTCTGGTCATGTAATGAGCTTTGGGCCATTTGAGATGGATGGATTCTGGGTCAGCTGACTAAACCAAATGGAGTGTCCGGTTTTAAATGTTAAGTACAAGCTTAAATCAGGATAACACAAACTCTTTCACTTGTTAAATGAGATAAAAGTTTTGTAAACCAGTCAAACTGGGACAGTGGTGGAGAAAAAAAAAAACATCAAGACTTTCCACATAAGAACCTTGTTTCTTGCCAGGTCCCTTTAGACAGTTTGCTGCTCTCCCAAAGGGGTCAGAGTTCAAAGGCCAAACCTCCAAATTTCCTTAAAGAGAAAAACAGAGTGGGGGAGGCAGGAGGGCCAAAGAAAAAAAGAAAAGGCTCCCACATGGGTCAGCCAATAGTAGTGTATGTTAGTGTCCTGAGAAAAAGCCAGTGGTTGTGTTTGCTTTTACTATTCTTGTGGGTGTCTCTCGGGACTGTGGTCAGTTGGACGGTTGGTCTGCCGGTCAATTCAGCTCTTTAGTCTCCCCCCCCCGACAAAAACTAGTCCAACTCTGGCCCAAGTACACAGGGTCTGTGCCGCAGAAATGTACACACAGACATGCAGCCACAACAGAGCTATGAGGCAGAAGTAAGGGGATTTCCTGCGTTTGAGGGGAGACTACTGCTCCTCGTCCTGCAGCTGTATCATATAACCCCCAAATCTCAGTCTGTCTGCCCAGATGGGGAGACAGACGGTGGAGGAAGAGGGAAAGACTGACAGACTCTTTCTAAGTCTCTCAGACTTACAGGCCTCAGGGTTTGGGAGGAAACAGATAGCATCACAGTGAGGCTGGCAGGTGACTTCTGCGTGAATGTACGGACAGAAGAGCCTGTATGACGACTAAACCACCAAACATATCAACACCATCAGATGCAAAACAATGACAAGACAACCGTTTCCACAAGTATAGCTGAAATGTTTGGGCTTCAGTAGGAAAAATATATTTCTACTGTACAAGCCTTGACATGCACAAAATCCTTAGAGGCACGTTTTAGGCCACTTGAGGTGGAAAAACAATAAAAAATGTTAAAAAAAAAAGGGCAGGACAAGTTGTCCCAGCTCCTGAAAAGTTGTTTTACCAGTTATAATGTGTCTGAGAGAAACACTAAAGTTGCTTCAAACTGAATAACTACTTCGAGGGTTTAACAATGTAATAATTAAAATCAAGCTCCGGGCAGTTTAGATCTGAAGCATAATTTAAGTCCATTACATTCATCACAAGTGTCTGTGATAAATTCAACAGCCTGATAAGTGTAATACTTTTTATGGTGTGATTTTTAAGTGTTTATTTAATTAAACAACTGTGCAGGGAAATCCGGGAGTTGTCTTTTGAGCTAAAGCTTGATACATAAATGGCACTGTGCTCTGCCAACTGTTTTGATCCAAGCATCGTTTTAATAATGTCACTGCTGTCTAAGCTTAAAAGAAAAACTAATTTAATGCCCTTAAAAGTACTTTGAAAAGATTTTAAAACTGAGTTTTAACATTCCTTTAATCCTTCTTTTGTAATCTTTCCATTAACTAAAAACAAAGAATAACAATGTAAATGTATTAAAAAAAAGAGATTTAAATTGATTTCTTTTCCTTTTTTTTTCTAAAAGTCAGCTGTCAGATGCACAGACTGGGTTGATAAAGAAGGCGAGTAAAAGAGATGCTGGGACATTCTGGGAAGGAGACCAGGAACTCTGTGGTACGAAAATAACACAGCTATCCCCGCTGTGATGATGAGAGACGGGAGTGGACGGGACAGTGAGGAATGTATGTTTTTCTGGCTCTCTGTTTCCCATATCTGGTCCCATTGTCTCCTTTATTGGGAAAACATTTGCTGTCCGCATTCAGAGAATTTATCAAAGCGTTCAGATCCCTCTGGCCGCCTCTCTTTCACACACACTTCCTTTGACTCCACTCTTTCTGTGTGTGCGTGTGTGTTTGGTGTGTAAACACACAACTTCTATAGATGTGACCGACTGACCCGGATCTGCAGTGAAAACACACTGAACCCTTTACACATGTGTCATGCATCACTTCGCACAGGCACACGACTCCCCCACGCCGCATCCACTCCACCTTAAAGACCGCTGGGACAAACATGGAATTTCTTACACGAGTTAGAAAAGACAGCCAGCAAACAATCAAACCTTTTTTCACCTCAGTGCTAGAATGAAACACACGGCTGTAACTCTTGCCTCTTCTGTGCTCTGAGACTTGCTCCATATATTAGGAAGGAAATTCTACAGACAGGCAGAATATTCTAAGAAACGCTCTTTTTTCATGCTCATCTGGTTTGAAACCTTATTTGAAAGTGTCTCCATGCAACATGTTGAATTTCTTTAAAGAGCTAAAAGATTATTAGGACTCTCTTCTTTTAGCAAACCACTTGATTTACTTATTTTTGATTTACTTGAACAGTTTTGGTGTCATATACAGTTGACATCAGTAGATATGCAATCTAATTTGCATTTGTGACATTTACCGTCACGAGTGCAACTGACAAGCACGCAATTTGCAGAAAAATTGCCCACTAATGTGCATAATGGTTGTCTGTATGCCATCAATATGAAGTCAGAAACCAAATGTGTTGATGCCACTTTGTACTTTATTTCCTGGTAAGTCATTTGTAAAAGTTTACTGATGTTGCGGCTTGATTTATTTTATTTTTTAGGGAAATATATAAATGTACAGAGACAATTGACATTGTCCAACCTGAACTTCAGGAAAGGAATATACTAGAAAAATTTAGATGTAAAAAATAAAAGTCTAAACTAAACTGGAATATTTTTTAATATAAAAAAACAATACATTAAAAAGCATCTTGGGACAAAATATAATGGTCTGCAGCCTGTCTCAAATCTCTAAGCAGACTTCTATCCTGAAGCTTTAAAGTAAAATGTGGATCAGATTTAAACTTTAAAGAGGAATGAAACATTTTTTTTAGACTTTCCTCTGGTATGCATAAAGATTTTAAATCAGTGGAGGTTTAGAATAGTCAGACTTCCTCTGTACCGAGGCGTTTACAGGAGATGAATTCAAATCCAACACACTCTGCTCATTTTGCTCTAGTTTGTCTAGTTTTGCTCTACGGTTTCCTCCCAAAGACAGAGTCAGATTCCAGCCTGGGCCAGAAACATGGGACAGAGCCTCAGACCTCTTTGTTTTCTTTCAGAAATTACCGGTTCAGTGGTTAGCGCCACTCACGTTTCTGAATCACGCTGCTACCACTGTGATTGATTAAGCGTTTTGTATTTTTGCACGGACTGCCTTCAGAAGAACAGAAATGTAAAAAAAAAAAAAAAGGGAAAAGAAAATTGAAAGCGAGATTAGACAAAAAACAAACAAAACCAGAAACAATGAGCATAACATTTAACAAAGATGAGAATGTTTTAACCCACTGAACCCTCTTTAGGATAAAGTAAAGTGCCTAATAGGAGCCCAAAGAGCCTTGGGTGGTGTTCTGCTGTTATAGTAACCAAGGTAACGGAAACTTTCTTAGACCGTCTTTGTCTGTTTCTCTTTTTTCTATAAACAAACATCTTGGTTTTGATATCCCCCCCCATTTTAAAATATTACTCATGCCCGAAAGACCTCAATAATACTGTTTCCCTTTGAAAGAATCAAAATTCAACCTTACTGACCTCTGGGTCCTCCATCCTGTCATTCTTTCCTTTTTATTTAGACTCATCAGACAAAAGAAAAAAACTGAATGCAGATGAAAGAACACCCTATACTGTAGCTGATGGGGTATTTGTGTAATCATTATTAGCTAAGGAAAATGTTTAAAATTATATTAGCTTCCGATTCACATGCCTCAGACAGTAGCTTCACAGTTTTCAGCCAGCAGGGTTTCATTACACATAACTGGGACAAAGCAGAATGCTGTTTTGAGCATGATTGTAGCTGCCAGCCAGAATCTGACAACTTGAATTACAATCCGAGTATTTGCATGCAGATCGCTATGGGCTCAGATTAGATTCAATAACATTCCAAGCTTGTAAATAATGTTCACAAATTATTTTAGAGTTAAATGTTGGACATCAATCCAACACGTTGTCAGATTAAGATTTAAATCTACATGCGTAGTTCAGTTCCCATTATGATACAATTAAATATAGTTAAAATTGTAACCTTTACTTTGATTCAGTTCTCAATCCTGAACATGCACATTGAGGCAGGTGACAGTGGAGAGAAAATACACCCATTTAACAAGAAGAAACCCCCAACAGAACCAGGCTCAGGATGGACAGCCATTGCATTAACCAGCAGGAGGTTGACAGATAAAAAGATCTGTAAAACCATTGGCCCATTGGTTGTACAGACTGATTTGTGATTGAGCTGTCACTGTTAAGTCAGTCTGAGTTACCTCTTTGAGTTTTACAGACCTTTCTGTTGAGTATCACACCAACAGTTGTGGAGCTGTTTTGGGAAATGGCTCGTTAACTTAAAAAAAATTGTATCAAAGTCTAAAATTATGTTTTAATGAATGGATTATGCTGACACGTTAGCTTAAGCAGGAAATTTTCAAGTACAAAAAAGTATTTAAAGAAAAAATAATAATTTGTGTTATTGGAATGAAAACAAGTCATTCTGACAAAAAAATTATCTTCAAAACTTTTATGAACTTCCGGCCTTTTTTAAGGCACACAAGCCAAACGGTTTCAACAGTCTCATTGCAAAATACATATATTTTTTTTGTGATGAAAAAAACATTTGCAATGACTAACATAGATGGTTTGAATGAATTCATTGTTTGCTTTGGTGTGACTAATCCTAATGACCCAACAGTGACTAAGCTTGCATCCTTCTGCAATTATTAACCAAACACTGCTAGAGGTAAACTTCAATGAATCTGAACATACGTCAGACCTGAGGATGAACAAGAAGCTGGTATTAATGATGGAAAAGTCCTGAAACAACAGCAGTGACAGGCTGATGTCTTCCAGCTGGACAAGACCATGCAGGAGCCGCGTGTATGAAACCAAGAAGGCCTTGGGGGCGAAAGTACAAATGACACAATTTTCTTATGTGTTTAAATCAAAATTACTCCTGATTCAGCATAAATCTAGTGCTTGCTCATAAAAAGAAAGGGAACACAGGCAGAAAGGGAAAGCCTTTGCACAAACCACAACTTTAATATTTTTGAACCAGAGGAGCAGGTGGGGAGGTCAGACAGACAGACAGACAGACAGACAGACAGACAGACAGACAGACAGACAGACAGACAGACAGACAGACAGGAGAGCCAGGTGTTGTTGGTAGCTGAAGAAAAGTGTTGATAAGAAGAGTGAAATTCTCTCTTCATCTGCCTGAGGCCAACAGGAAACCTGTTTCACGCCCAGACAGGAGAGATAACATCATGGCGTTTAGCGAATCTGTGTGTGTGTAAGTGGTAGAAAATGTTTTCAAGAACCTCTATACTGCTGCAGGTGGGATTGTGAACCCTCCTGAGAAAAAAACTGATCAATAAAGATGCTTCAACACTGTGCAGATGTGCACTCAAAGATCCACTAAGTGCTGCACCTCAGTGAGCCACCATCAACATCCAGTTGCATAGGGTTTCCAGATACTGAGGGCAGACAAAATAATTAGAGGAATCATTATAATGTATACATGTAATGAAGGAGGACTTACAGGGAAAACTTGCAAGGGCTTGTTTTGTTTCAGGTACAAGTATGCTGAAACAGTCCTGAGAGACTGCTTTGAGTAATAGCTCAACCAGTCTATCAGATGCGAGAAAATTACAGTGAGTAATTTATGACAGCAAAAAGGATTTTACAACTCTGGAAAGTTATCACAGCAGAATTACACAATTCGCACAAGAGCGATGTTACAAGAATGAGGGTTTGTACCTATAGGACTGCCAAATGCGTTGTGTCACATAGTTCTGAGGTAAAAGCTGAAGCACACCTATCCATTTCTTAGCATTATTGTAGTAAAACAAGAGCCTTTCCATACAGAGCTAACACTGGTTTGTGCATGGGCTTAAAAGATTAGTGCTGAAAGGTTTAGTACCACAAAGGTGGTAACTGTTTTCACGTTTTGAGGTGTGGTGCCTTTGAAACACCAAACGACTGCAAAGTACTTTACAAAAAGCATAAACAATACAACAAAAGATAAACAGGAAGACAGCAAGGAGGATTAACTTAGATAACAGCTGCTGATGTGAAACAAGAGTATCATGCTGTGTTTTGTTTACGAGACATCCCATGATGTTCATAAAAGCAAAAAGAACCTTCCTAATTCCAGTGTGTTTATTTTAGCCTGTGGTCGATACAAAAACTGTCTTTGTTATATTCTGTATTGCCAAATAATTAGTCAAATTCACTGTAATATTTTAATGAAGAAACTTTCCATGGCATATAAAGTGCTACATAGCTAGGAGAAGGCAATGCATTAACTAATATCTGGTAATCTGAAAGAATTCAATCAACATTTTTTCATGGCTCAAACGGACTGCAGTAATTGTCACATGTATGAATCTGCTCCAAGTCTATTCATTGTTGATGGGAACAAATACCTGTGGGCACACATTAACGTTTGTTGAAGCTGCACTCGGGGCTGCAAGAGGGGACACAGCTCTTTACATAAATCCATGTTTACCAACAATAAGGATTTTTGTCTAAAACCAGACAAAACCTGATTTAAGTCACAGATCAAATGACTCCGCAGAAGTCTCAGGGAAGTTTCTCAGTCAATCAACAAATTAAAGACTACTGGAGAGCTGTGATATCTTTGAACTAGTAACTTGGTTTAACCAATGATTAGCTGGCACAGGAAATTGATTGGACAGTGATGTGAATTCAAACTGTCTAACCAAGCAATCAACTCAATTAGCTGTTGCCTTTGCTCCACATCAGTACCCTGTGGCTGGCTCCAAATTATGCAGTAAAATGAGCTGGCCTTAAATTTGGAGAGTGCTTATCCTTTAATTTTCATTATAAACACTTACATGTGGTCTTACTGGATGTGCCACAGGGAATAGTCACCAGTGCCAATTCATTGTTTCATTGACTCCAAAGCTGCAAGTTGAGGCAGTACTGCTCTGCAATCAGCTTTACGACCAAATCAGATCACATGGAAACTCTTTAAGCTGGTATTTGGTTTGTTGTTTTCTCATTTCTGAACTGTAACTTTTCTTTTCATTGCTTTCTTCTATTTTACATCATTCGGAATTTTAACTAAAACTTTCATTTTTTTGCACCGATTTGTTTTTTTTTTAACACAAACCTTTGTTTTAACACTGGCAAAAACCATTTCAAATAAAAGAAATGCCAATCTGAGTAACCTTAACTCCAAACATTAACAGAATGCTTTAGTTATTTTGCTTCCTTGAACTTAAAATTCATGTGAATTCATCTACCATCAGTCTCAAACTGAGTTATTTGAACAACCTTGCACCCTGCTGTAATTTCTTTTGCTTGTTGTTTTAATTTTGATTAAAGAAATCATATCTGTAACAACTGAGGCCAAAATGGGGGTTGGGGTTGTTCTGTAACACTCAGCATTACAACAGTTTCAGACAACAAAGACTTCTCCTTTGTCTGCTTCAACAAAGAGGATTCTAACTAGAAGTCAGACCATTACAGATTGCTTCCTCTTTCTTTGGCCACAGAGATTAATGACTTGGATAAAAACAGCGTGTGTTTGTGCTCTCTCTCACACACACACAATGTTTCTATTCTCTATTGTCTTTGCTTACATTCACCCTTGAATGCTCTGTTATTTCATGACACATTTTGCTTCCACATGCTACTTTACACACATTTGACAATTTAGAAAATGTTGTTTTTTTTTACACTTTCCACTGAATTGTTAGTCATCAACACATCTGAACAAGCTGTTCACTGTTTTTCAGTCACATCCCTCACTACTCATTAGTCCAGGTATGTTCTGATCTGAAGGCTTTTAGCGTGAAGGCTTAAAGGTTTTTTTGGAACAGCCTTAACTGTGAACCTTGATCCTTTGAAGCTCATGACCCGGGAGCAGAGGGGTCACAGCTTTTTTGCCCCACTGCCACGTGAACACCCCACACCTCCGTTCACCCCTGCGTCTCCCGAGAGGCTCTGCAGCGTCACAAACCACAACTAATGAGCCCTTAAACTGTAGCAGGTCATACACAGCTACTACAGACTGCACGCACCTTTTAACTTCAACTCATAAATAAGAATATGGTAAAAACACCCAGAGAAAGCTGCACATTTTGCACCAGCTGAGACGGCATCATTAACCACTTTATATGAATTAAATTAGCCTCATTTTTTACAAGACAAAACCAGTGACCCTTCTTAACCCTGCAGCTTCAACATTTTCCATTCAGCATGCTAATTTATTTTATCCCCAACTCTCCTAATTAATCTCAAAGTAAATGCAGTAAGCAGGCTCCTCTAGGGGTGAGGATGAAACTCACCTTACCCCTCTAGCTTCTTTTAAAGTCTCAATTTGCTCTTCTCTCTGATCTAATAAAACTGAAAATTGAGCTCACTGAAGATCATGAAAGGAGGAATGTAACATAACATCTGCAGACTTTGTCAATTAAGCTGCACAGAGACACATGAAAGTGCATCATGAAACAAAATAAGAGAAATTCCCCCCCCCCCCNCCCCCCCAACTTTCTCATTTAATTGCTTTCAAGTTGCTTCTTCTCGCCACTCTCTTTAATCAAAATAAGAGGAAAGAGCAAGAGACGAGAGGAGAGATGGAGTTCTGCATAAAAGGAGGGGAGGAAATGGGATGAGACGGGAGAGATGAAAGGTGAGGAGGAGGACAGTTTGTCTTAAGCTCCACCTAAGGCTACAAGAGGTCAAAAGTTTGTGAGACAGGAAATTAGCCACACCTGAGGACTTACGGGTAAAAGCTCATTGAAGCTTTGAAACTACTGCAAAACACAAAAGCATCTGCATGCCTTAAGGTTCTGTTTAAAACTCCAATTTTCACAGGGCCTTTTGCTTAAAAAAAATCAAACACTGCTTAAAACTAAAACACAACAAATTCTGGCAGTAAAACCTGATGATAGCTGGATTTAACCTGCAGGGACCAATCACTCTGCCTGTGTGCTTTGAGCCACAGCAGGCCTTTGTCTCACCTAATTTACCCCTTTTTTCATTTACAGCCATCCCCATCCAATCTGCAGTCTATCTTCATATTAAGCTCATTCCCTCCCCCATTGTCTGTCTTTCCACCCCCCGTCATTCTTGTGCACCATGGTGGGGTTTTGCTCAGCCTTCATTCATTTCTGTCTGTCAACTAGCCAGGAACAAAATCCTTCTCCAGCTCGGTGACAGGACAAAGGCTGCAGCGTTTGAATAAATTACTCACACTGACACGGAATACTCTGTAAAGTCTCATAAATGCACACAAAGTCGGCTCATATTCTAACTTTACAACATGCTAAGTCCTCAAAAAACAGTACGAAATAAAAATTGTCCCTTTAAAGACAGAACAGCAGTCTGCATATTTCTCTGCTGCATTGCACAAGTAGGAACAGGACTGCCTTAATATCTAAATTGTGCAATGTCAGTGGTGCGTTTTAATTTCAGCAAGATCTTTTAATGATTATTTTTTTCTACATGATTTTTTTTTCTCTCTGTATCAGTATTTTATTGTAAGTGTAGCTAAAAGGACTGAAACTGGGTCATATTAACCAACAAACATTAGCTCTCTCAGTCTTTGTGTTTTATGTTTGCTTTATGCCCCAAGACAGTATTTCCTGCTTCATATGTCAACACACAATGTTTATTCCACGAACATGAATTTTAAAGTTTTTGCAAGAATTTTATCTGCACCACAACCCACATTTTATTTTCCAGGGGCCTTCATTGTACTGCTATCACAAAGCATTTCTATTTTTAAACACTGATGGCTGCAAAAAAAACAGACCAGAAAACATTACGACCCCAATACATGAAGAGAAACTTGCAGAAAACTTTTTTTTTTAAATCCTCAAACGTAAAATCTTTGACATACAGTCACATTGCTTACATAAGGATTGCAAGAATTGTTTCTAACAAGGTAACGAAGCAAATTTGCACCAAAGACATTACTTCTGCTGTGGTTTGGGCCACTCCACAAGTGTGAGGGGAAAAAGACGTTTTCGTCCTACCTATCTCCATCTCCTTGTCCTGACGATGTATTCCGATGGAGCGTTTCTCGGACTGCAGCCATGCTGTCAGGCAGTCGGTTCAGGCGCCGAGTGTAGAGCCCCAACCCTCCATCAGTCATGTAGCTGCAAAACACAACAAAACACATCACACACAGAGCAACTTTAAAACAAGGTTGAACAGGCCAGAGAAGGTGATGCATAGTTGAGCAGCACAACACTGAATCATACTGGTCTTAGTTTTCATGAATGCATTTTTTTTATTATTTTAATTTATATCTTCAGAAGGTGGAACCCACATCCATTTAGTTTTCTGGTTGAGGCAAAGCTCCCATCAATCAGGGCTTAAAACCTCCCACACAAACACAGGAGACGGACCGAAAGCAGAGATCTCTCTCATGTGGTGAACAGCAGCAGTCTTTAATAGAAGGAGCAGCTCAGTAGACAGAGGATGAGCCTGTTCTTTATGCTACAGGATGGGAATTCATCACAGACTCTGGTTCCATCTGGGCTGATGGATAGAGTAATAGAAAATTAAAAGAACATATAAATATAGTTAAAAGTAAACAGAAGGCTAAACAGACAAGTCACTTCATTTCATAACAGAAAATATGATTCATTAAACGCTGAAGTAAGAAACTCACCGTTACAGTCTGAAATTGATGCCGAGGCTCTGAGCACTTACACAAACGGTTCCAGCCAACCTAAAACAACACTAACTAAATCCACAAATATTTCCCCGCAGAGGAGATCACTAATGGATCGAAATGTTGACTTATTCTGCTCAGGTGTAAATTAAAGAAACGTTTGCTGATTTAAAGTCGAGACCCAGACGTTCCAGTGGTGAATGCTTTCTCTGTGCATCTGTGGAGATTCTGTTTCTGCAGTTATAGGAAGAAAAATAAACTGACCGCTAAAATACTTTCAGTGCTATCAGCAAGACTGTGCATATACACAGGTACACATGTATAACTAAATGTACATACAGTATACACAGTGTATCCTCCAGACAGAGGGTCTTTGTGTACAGTAATGTGCTGTCCAACTGGACTAATATCAGGGAGGATTTAGTTTGACATTAAAGATAGAATTTAGTGTTTTAGCACCAAATATTAAAGTAATGTTTATGTTAAACTCAGTAAAAGGTGCAAAGACTATCAGCTTATTTGGTAATAGTGTAGTTTTCAGTAGTTTATTACAAATTTTTCATAGAAAAGATGTTAAGTTCAAGGTCGAAATTAACTTCTATACTTCAGAATTCCTATTCAGTAAAACATGAAGAAATAGGTAATATATTTCAAATAAATCTGCAAATGGTAAACAAAAATAATCTGTTGGTCATCACATATTTGACAAATTCACAGCTGGTGTTTAACAATCACAACTTCAAACAGAATTGCCAATAATGCATGACTTTTATGCTGTTTAAAGAATTTTTGAGTGACAGATTTACAAAAAAAAACATACAAAAGAGATATTAAGTAGAGTTTAAAGCTAATGAGGGTCTTTTCAGACAAAAAGTAACCTTTGAGGGGGTCAGCATCAGTCATCACAGTGTAAAGTCACCTTGGAGATGACCAGCCACACACACACACACACACACACACACACACACAATGACTGACACTTTACTTCTACACACTAATATGTAACAGAGCTCCTGTCCTCTCATCTCAGATGTCTGTTAACCTGTAACCCTCTGCAGCAGGAGAAACGTGTCCAGACAGGACACTTTCCAGGCTGAAATGAACAGCTAAGGAGAGTTTACAGAAGCAAATTAAACTGCAGAAATATTTGGCTTTCTAACAATGCATGTAGAGTACTGCAGGCAGGAGAGAAATCCACGTCTCGCTTCGTTTCTAAAAAAGAATAGGACAACAAAGACACTTCTGACTGTCTTCTGACTCACACACGTACCTGTCTGCCTTGAACATGTTAATCCAAAGCAAAATACACAAGTCCAGGTAAGAGCTGACTCCTGTAGATTAAATTCTTCAAACAAATGAGTCTGTTTAACCGTCTGAATGCTGTCTGTTATCAGGTCTGAATCGCGTGCAGGATCAGCTTCCGTGTGAATAATATCACCAGGTGAAAGCGTGTGGGGTCATGGTGATATCAGAAGTCTGTTAACTCTCCATGTGCAGTGTCAGAGGGCTGTTCTGTGAGAGCTCAGTGTTGGTATGAAGTCTCTCCGCTCAGCTTCACATGCTTTTCTCTCCTGACTGGAGGTTGGGTCTGTATATGGAAGGTGGAGGGAGGGAGGGAAGGAAGGAGGGAGGGAGGGCAGACTGATAGCTCAGGCAATACAGCCCCGAGCAAAAGAAGGTGGAGACCCGGGTGCCCCCCCCGTTTTCTTGGAGCAGAGAAACCGAAGGGATAAAAAGGGGAGTGGGTTTTAGATAGAAGAAAAAACATGGGAAACACTGAAAGACTTTATGTCAGTCAGGTTTCCTGTGTGAGAGGACTTACAGTATGTTAAATATATAATTGTTGAGACATCAATCAGAATGGTTATGTCTGTTTAAATTATACACAACTAAAATCATCTCCAAGTCATTTAACATTTAAAATATTTTTTAATATAAAGTTTTAAAAGTGTACACATCTTCTCACTGAAATTTTGTTAGACATTTCAACCAACACATTCTCTTCTGTTTAAAATGTTTAAAATTGTGACTATTGCATTTTTTTATACTACGGCCAGGTACCAAAATAGTATTGACATAAGAAAAAAGAAACATCTAAAAGGATTAAATAAATCTCCTGAAAAATTCTGGTTTCATTCCTCAGGTTAAAATAATTTCTAGCACTGAAGACTTATTCATTGTGAGATTAGTCAGAATTAGTCTGCACATAGAGGCGACTGGATTATTCAGACTAGGAGAGGCAAGAATATTTTTTTCTTTATGTGCGAGGACAACATAAAATTTGACTGAGTTTACATTAAGTTGGGAACCAATGAGTAGATAATGCACCAAAACACAAACGAATCAAATTTAAACTGCTTTTTCTGGCAATTAACTCAGTCTAAAAGACATTTAGAAGCTAAATCCGACAGAGCCGAACTGTGAGTTTACCGATGTAATCCAAAATGCCAGCTCCTCTCTGGGTAAACATCCCCACTCTGTGTGGAAGAACCAGTTGTGCAATGGTAGGTAACATGCTCGTGATAGAAGAAACCATGAAATGGCCCGAGGTTGTTGAGAACAGGGGGGAGGTCATCAGTCTGTGTGTTTTCAATGGTTAACCCACAGGGTGACTCCGCCCACTAAACACACCCACATGCCTGTACCCACACACCGTTCCTCAAACGCGCACACACACTTTGTTTCTGCACTTTCCACCCCCACCTCTCCCCCCGACAACAAAGAGCCTGATAACGTGGCTCCATTTGAATAAAAGCTCAATTGCCTGCCATCCATCATTTCGTCCGATAGGTTTATAAAAGCCGAGACGCTGCAAACACCTTGGATGAAGAGCACACACGCAAAAAGCCTTTTCAGCAGAAAATTAATTAACACGAATAACATTTCAACGACAAGTCATTTGTCAAGCAAACATCAACAAGTTCCAGTTTGTAAGAAATGAGGATTAGTGGTTAATTTTTTGCTTTGTACCTGTGTCAGGTTCATGAATAATGACGAATTGCGTCGATCAGAATAAAAGAAAAACGATACTCTGAAGCTAAGACTGCAAGTGTCTCACTTTAAATGCATAAATGTTTATTTTTGCCATGGAGTATAAAGACTCAGCTTGGATATTGGGACTCCAGAGCCAGAAAATGGCTTCTCTCACCTGTTCAGGCGCGGCTGTGGTCTGCTTTTGTCTGCTCAATTAAGGGTTCAGTCACATCAAGTGCTTAAAAATACCATATTTTCCTTGCTTGCTAAAATGCCTTTGAGCTGGTGGATCAACTATAACATTTTCTCCCCTCTTCTGAGAAGTATGAGTATTGTTACTTTTATGTAATGAGTGTTTTTCTACATTTGCATTTATCTTGATTAAATCCTTTTAAGGCTTTATTCCAATTCATTTTTTCATTTTCTCTTTGCTTTTGACTTTTTGATGCCATCTGAAAAACCTGGCATCTGTTACTAATGAGGACAATAGAGGTGTAAATAACCCACTGAAACAGCCAAGTATGAAAGGAGACAGTTACAACGTGGACAGTGGCTTTGAAAAAGAAAAAAGAAACAGCTTATCAGGAAATCATCACATGAAAAGAAAGATGGGATACATGTGGGATCTGCACAACAGTGAATAAATGTTGCTAATGTCACAGAGACTTAACTCTGAGACATTATTTATGACAGTGAGTGGTGCCATCTTTGAGGAACATCACTGCCCTCTTCTGGTTCTCTCTTAAACTGAAATTCAACAAGTTAAAGTTTGTTGACTTTAATCGGCTAAATTTATTCAAAACCCGATGTTCAGGATCAAAAAACATCCATCTGATATCTGCTTACCCGCTGGTGACGTCCTCATTGCGGACGACATTCTTGCTCAACACGTCTCCATCGCTCATGTATCCAGTGACCTCCATGGCGCTCCCCTCCAGCTCCATTTCCTCCCCAGCTCTGTCTCCGAGGTCCACGCTGCACAGAGCTCCTCCCCTGCCAGCCAGCTGTCGCCGCAGGTGCCCGGGGTACAGGTAGCGCCCCCCCTGTCCACCAACCGCCCGGCTGCCGTAACCGTTTCCCACAGAGGGGGCATCACCCGCCTGCAGACGGGGGCTGGACTGGCCCAGTCGCCACGGTGACAAAGAGGAGCGGGCAGAAGTAAGGCTGAGGATACTGCGACCACCTCCACTGTTGTTGTTGGCGCCACATCCACTCCCACCGCCGCTGTTGATATCTGTGGTGACGCTGCCATCAAAGGTGGTTTCCAGAGTGCTGGCACCAAAAATGACAAAGAAATAAGTGATTCAAATGTGACACACAAGCTGACACCAATTCAATAAACGTACACTTTCGACTTATTTATAGGAGGAGAAGAGAAAAAAACAACAAGCTATTAATAAATACAATCTCAATTAATAAACCTGATGAAAACAAATACATTGTTACAGATGGATTTATCAACCTCATGAACTAAGTTGGCTGTAGGGTCAGTTTCAGCCACCTTAAAAGGCCAGAAAACAAAATTATGTGGAAAGTAATGTAATTTGTGCTAAAGCTAAGATAAGATGAAAGTAAATGACCCAAATAAAATGCACCATAAAAAGAGAAAACAACTAAACGAAAAGATCCAATACGTATAACATTAGATAGACATGCTGACCATGAAGTAGTTCGGTCACCGACTCAAAGCTCATGAATAAAATTTGATTCAGTGAGTTATAAACTCAAATGATATATTCCTCAAACATTTGAAAAGTGTCTCTCAAAGTACTAAAAATTATGAACAGGAAACATAATTTACTGCTTACTTTTAAACATAGCAGAATATGTGAGGTCCATGATGGAGAGTCAATAAATCCCAGTTATTCAAAATTTGAAAATAATTTTCTTTACCTGTGTGTGACCTGAGTTCCTCGTAGGCTCGACATTGTCTCCTCCAAATTTTGCCGCAGGTCTGCAATGTTTTTGACAGTACGCAGCCGTCTTGTCTCTGGGTCTTCAGCTGAATGAAAGATTACAAATCTTTACCATCGTGAGACATAAAATATAGAATCCGAAAAGAGGCAGCTCATACAGTAAGAGACCACTAACCTGAAAGGTCCTCAGCGGAGGTATGGCTGGTCTTGGTGCAGGAGACGTCTCCACCCCTTCCCCCTGAAACGCTGTCTGTGTTCACCTCGCCGTCTGTTTGGGATCTGGAACAAAAACAAAATGATCAAAGCTAGGAAATCATTGATTGAGAATTACTGTGCACTTAGTGGGAACATGATATTCAGAATATTGTCACGAAGGAGGGATAAACCTGATTAGGATTTAAAGCTGCTGTGTTTCAAGTCTTGTGACTGTGGTCAAAAACGAATGCCTGCAAAGCCTCATACGTCAGTAACATTTGTCTTTGAAGGATAAATCAATACAGCCCGACCACGGCTCTGGTTGGGTGCTTTTTGAGGTGATGACGTTTGAATGCCTGGGTCATATGCAGCCTTTGGTCTCTGCTTGACTCCAGACTTTGTCCTTGTTGACTAATGTACTCTCACTCTGAATATGAGCCAGTAAAAGTCCCTGGCTGCATGGCTGCAAAGAGAGAATCTAAAGTTTTTCCAAATTTCTGGGTAATTGACTTAATATTACTTGAAATAAAAGGTTTTCCATTAAATAATTATTCTGGCTTGGTTGGACTTATATCATTTTTTTCTTGCAATAACTACATAAGTACACTTTATGGCATGTGTTAGTGATATAATATGGGTAGTAACTATATTTGAAGGGGAACAATACACATAATAAGATTAAAATTAATTAATAAAGTCGAGTAATAGAACAAAAATGAAAGGAACTTTTAAATATAAGTTAGGTTTTAGCAGACATGTTTGCTCTTACCGGTACATGAAAGGTGCTACAGTGGCTGTGTTGGGGTGGCTGTGGTGTTGTTGAGTCTGAGGTAGCTGCACGCTGACAGTGTTGCTGGCTGTGCTTTGTGTAGTGCCTCCACCTGCCACTGGGGTGGCACTGGGCTTTCCTTCTGTGGAGGCCAAACTGGAGGTAGAGCTGGAGTGTCTGCTGTCCCTGTCTCTGTCCAGGGGGCCACGGTGCATGGCGAGACCCCCTCCTAACCGCATGCTCCGAGGCCTCTCCCCCACCTCCTTTACTGAGGAGGCTTTGCCCCCAACTCCTGGGGCTTTCCCGCCTGGCTTTGGTATTCCGCTATGTGCAGGGGTAGAACTCTCCTTTTTAGCTACTTTCCCCCCCTTAGGAATAAAACTAGCAATTTTGGAGGTCCTTTTGTTTGACCCGTCAGCATCTGCAGCAACGGGTGTCATTTCCTCCTTAGGCTCCTCGCCCCTCAACTCCGTTCTATCAGGGACACGCTTTCCCACCTCCTTCCCTTTCTCCTTCTCTTTCTCCTTCCCCTTCTCCTTGTCCTTTTCAAGGCCTTTCACAGAACCCTTCTTGGCAGTCAAAGCTCTGCTGAAGGTGCGCTGGGCAATGCCCCGAAGAGCAATTTTGGGGCTGCTGGCGGTTGTAGAAACAGTAGTGGGAGCTGCTCCGTTGCTGGTTCCATTTAGTCCTGGTCGGAGGTTGCCGTCGTCTTCTTCTATGGGGTCTGTGTTGGAGCCAGTTTCAGACCTTTCCACATGTCCTGCCCCGAGTGGCCTGGATGGGGCACCATTCTCAGGCTGGGGAACTACTCCGTTAGATGAAGAGGTGGCAGCAGATGATTTAGATCCTCCTTTACTGTTGAAGAGCTTGAGCTTCTCCAGCATTGACTTCTGAGTGACCACTTTGGGAGGAGGCTCAGCTGCTACAACAACCTTTGAGGAGGTGTCCTTCTCCTGCTTGCTGGACTGCATTGCAGATGAGTTTGTGCTGGTGGAGGATAGAGTTTGAGAGGTGGCTTGCTTGGAGCTTGTTGACTTGCTCCTCCAGGGCTTGCTGCTGCTGTTGGGCTGTGGAATGGCAGTTAAAGAGGAGGATGGAGGAACCAGGGTGGATGCTGCAGCTGGGATGCTGGTCGAGGAGCTGACAGTCACTGCAGACGATGGAGCATGCTCACTCATCACCAAATGCTGTGAGGTCATGCCCTCAGAGGAATCTGCACCAGAAAAAAGATATTCCAATAAACAACAAAGGAAAAGGGTATAGATATGGCAGAAGATTCAAGCAAGCAGAGTAACTAGAAGAGAAAAGACACCAGATGTTTAGAATAAGTCTTTTTTTGGACCCCACACAAAGCGGCCTTATAAGGACCTGGGGGCCTGTACCAAGATATGTTGATACAGCCAAACATGCCACTACTTTGCTTCAGGCAAGACACAAAACCGTTAAAAACTCCTCAGCAATAACAATAAGAGAACCCATCACAGACTGTTTATAAAAAAAAAAACAATAAGGAGCGGGCTCAAGTGCTTTTAGGTCTTGCCAAGGAAGTTGAGTCAAGAAGCAGTGCTGCTGCACTTATAAAGCTTTGACTTATATGGGCTGCTTTTGGTCAGAGTCCCTTAGCTCTGCAAAGAAACTGTGTGCAGGTAAAAACTCAGACCTGTTTAAATGACATTCAAGAACATGATTAAAGCATTGTTCAACCTGGATACTAAAAGGACAAAGCTTGCAACGTGTTATGTCCTGAAATTCACCACCCATTTAGAAATGGTCTGTGTAAATCTACACAATGTGACCCAACAAGCAGCACAACGAGAAAACTTACCAAAAACTGAAGAAGCAAAACAAAACTTCCTAGAATAAGTCACAGCCTTTTTTTAAAGCAGGAGAATCCCGAAGGCTGCTGAGGTTGTCAGTGTGCATGTAGATCAGTGCTCCCAGTAACACAAAGCTCAGACCAGTAACATTTGAATATTCAAACACCAACTGCCAGAAAGGGAGGGCCTGTGCGAGGAGGACAGGGTAGACGATACCATCACACTTCAGCAACAACGTATCCCCATGTACTTTGCAAGAGCACACCCACACAGCTAAAGTTTATTATTCAAAGCACTCCCTGGTGCTGTTTAGTCTTTATATTTTACATTGTTATCTTTTCTTTGTTCTGTTCTTTTGTTTTTGTTAGAGATTAGATATCTTTGTATAGACACCTCATATGTGTGATGCTGGTGCTGTTCAGATGAGTTTTCGTTTGTAGTTCTGAGGAGGGAAAGAATTCAGTAGAAATGATCCCCAATGCAAGATTGTTTTCTACATAAATCCAACTGTTTTTAAAACACCAAGTAACTTTATCTTTGCCGAAACAGAGAACTTTTTATAAACGACATCAAAAACTTGTTGAAAAAAACAACCAAATTGAATTTGAACATCTAAATAAAAAGAGAAAACTCAGTAAAATTTCTGACTGAGCTCACAGAGAAATGATCACTCAGTTACAAATGAATTTTTGTTATTACGCAACAAACAATTTTTTTTTTATTGATAGCCATCTTTTATTTAGTCAGCATTTATGTAGAGTATTCAACAATCAGCTTTGTTGTGCACCCCTCCCCTCCACCACCACCTTCATTAGGTTCTCCACTTTATTCATTTTTCTAGTCCTTTCATGCCCCGATTAAAAATATGCGCTCACAGTTCTGCTTCTATTTTCTCCCCCCTATTTAGCATTTAGTGAGAGCAGCATGAAACAAAGCACCCATTAGGAAGTGATTAGGGCCCAATTAGATGTGCTAGCATTTGGCAAAGTGGGTCAGGTTGCTAATAGCTGCCTTCCTATTGATGGTAGCAGAAAAAAAAGGGGGGAACAATATCAAACAGGCAGAGAGAATAAAGGGGCAATCAGTTCAAGTTTGGGATGAGTTAAACTTTGATGAGGGTCAGCAGGACGATTTGTGTTGCTGCAGAATAGGGTCAACCTGGATTCTGGGTCAGAAAAGAACAGAGTGAGAGAGAAAGGTGTGAGGTGCAGAAGGCTTTGACTCTGAGTCAGCTGGTTGTTGAAAAATGAGTGACTGAAACTGACATGCTCCAGTTAGGCTGTGAGGAGTGAACAGAGGTCGTCAAACTTCAACATGGATACGGTGATAATGAGACCTTAATCAAAAGAAACCTGAGAATAAAATAGGGTTTATTATCAGAGTTTAAAAAAACCCAAACAAACAAACAAACAAACAAAAAAGCATAAATCTGTCACAAAAAACAACTAAAGTCATTTTCAGATTTAAGTGCATTACTTAGTTTAACCCTTACACATTTAATAATGTGGCCACAAAGTGGAGTAATGACTTCATCTTGGCAAAACAATACATGTTCTGTGTTCCTCAAAATATATATATATATAAGTTATGCCGCAATCTGTAGGACCTAAGGGTTCATAAGATGAACATTAAGAAAAAATATTAATTTTTAGATTTTCTACTTTGCTAGTTTTCCCTGTCTTCAAATTCAGCCTTCAGCTACCAGCACCAAATGCTCTTAAGGAAGCAGTTTCCCTTAAAAATAAACAAATTATTTCCAAATTGAGTCTGAGAATGGGTCACAGACCAAATGACCCATGTGCAGCCTCGGGCCAAATCCTGGACCTAAAAAGCTCACATTTGTTCACTGAGCAGGTCAAGTTGGCTGCTTGAGGAAACATGTTGAAAGAATTTGAGTGTTTGACCTAACTGCTTAATTACTGCCATCATTAGAGATTAAAATAAAAACGGAGTTACAGACCACCCTTCTGCTTCCTGTATGCCTGAAAATGCACTCTTTTGATTTCTCAGGGACCTGGTCAGCGTGGCTGCCTACTCCCCACAGAATAACCTGATAAAATCAAGGCCTTTTAAGAATCCACCTGGACTCGAAGCTCTTTTCACAAGTCATCTTATTGCTGCGCAAATACATCTGTGTCTTCAAGCCAGTCTAAAACTGAGGGAAAGGGTGCAATTTCACACACCGTCAATACTCCTGCTTTGTGTGCATACATGTCTGAGCGTGTATGTCAGGTTAAAAAGACAGGAAGATGGATCTTTTTTTTCTACTCAGCAGACATCTAAACTGTAGATATCTGCTGGGCCTGAAATTTGAGCTAAATACAGCTTGCAGAGCTGTATGACAAAAAATAAACAAGTGGTAAATGCAATAAAGGTAGCATCGGCTGACACTGTTTAGACATCACAAGTTCTCCAGACCTTTTCATGAATGTACTGGTCACAAGACACTGACCTCTCAAACAACAATTTACTGAACTGAAATGTCTCACACTCACTCCAAGTCTATACGAGCAGCACAGGGAGCGAGCGCACAGCAACAACAGCTCTCTCTCAGTTTTGTTTCACGTGCGTTGACGTCCACTTTGTGAAATTTGGCACAAAGTTTGAAACTGCAGGCGTCCGATTACTCATCGTGGTCTGATTTCAGAAAGACTCCCTCTCTCTCCTCAGTCATTGTGCACCAAAAAGTGAGAGGGACAGCCAGCTTTTGTGTGGAGTTTTTACTTTTTAAAGGGCCTCCACATGAATACACTCAAACACTGACGCTACAGCTCATCAGAAAGCTATTCACTAAGTAAGGGAACCAGCTATCCTACCTCACACACACACAGCCACAGGTGCCCCCCATTCTCTCTGCTCTGTGTAAATTGGTAAACACCCAGATCCTGTCAGCTTGTATTAACAAAGAGCAGAAGAGACGACTCAGGGCTGCTCCTGTACTGCGGTGCTGCTTAGTAACATGACTTTATTCTGGTGTCACAGCCACTGACCCACAGCAGCTCTGACATCACAACAGAGGCTGCATGAGTCTTTCTGACCATCCAGACCTGCAGAAACAATGTTTTAGACAAGCATAAATGATATAAAGTGCATCACATACTACTCTATGCTACTGCTAAAGCAAAAAACAAGGAACTATCAAGTGATTGCTGAGACCTAAATAAAAGAATGAGATAAAAAGTTGACAATTTGATACCTAAATACTAAAAGATTGGCTTTATGCTGAAAAAAACCCAAGATATTTCATCAAAACCTCAATAACAGCAGTAATATCAACAAACTAGTAAAACTGACTCCATATTTTTAAAAATCCAATGCAAAACTCAGAAATAATTCTCAACTTTAATTTATATTGCTGGCAGGAGGAGACAAAGGTTGAAGCTGACAAACCTTGTTGGTGCTGCAGACATCAAGGAGGAAAAGAGAACGGAACTGAAGGAAAAGAAGAAAGATGGACAAGAGAGGAAGGAAGAGTCCCAAACTGTGGCCAGGCTTCCAGAGAGAGCAGCAGGGGGAGGAGGAGTGTTGTGGCAGGAGGAGGAGTCTGCTGGTGATTCTTATCCTACCTGCTGCAAGTCATATGTTGTCATGTGTCATATGTTCCGCTGCCCCCAACACACAAACACTGATATATATACACATCTCTGTGTGCCAGAAGGGCAACTTTGCTGTTGATTATTGGTTTAAACAAACCTAATTTGATTTCTAGAGCTTTATCCTCTCCAGGGAACCACTGTTGACCTTATGTCTTTTTTTATGCTCTATTAGTTACACCAAGACTAAAATATAAAGACCTCACAGTTAATTTGGATCAGCTGCTTCATTTATGCTTCATGCATCAGCTCTTTGAAAACCAGCAGATTTTTTTTTTATTCCACTCTCCTTCATACAACAAAACCTGGTACTTCTTAGAATAACTTTCAGGCACAAGAACTCCCTCTGATCATGCTTGCCTCTACAAAATCAATCATTTATTTGTCGTTTGTGTTGGTTAAGAAGCACATTGCGCGTGTTCTTGCAAAACTGCCGTTCTTAATTTTTTTGACACTCTAAGCCTTTACCACTTTACCACTGATTCTAACACTTAACAAGTCACCGATCCAAGTCTGCTGGAAACTCCTCCATTTCTCATACCACAGTAAACGCAAGGAGGAATTTAAAGCGGCGTTGTAAAAGACAATTCAAGCGCTTATTAAAAATTCCAAAGCATCACACTCATTTTTGATTCTGCAAAGTACTTTCACACACAGCACTATTCACGTGCACAAATGCATGCATTTATCCTCACAGTGTGAACCAGTAAAAGGCCCCCCATTTCCAATGGAGCCACTCATCAAAGTAATTGGACAACAGTGCGGCTCACAGTGCTGCTCCCAGTTAATTTGGCACTGCTTAACACAACGACAACCGTCTTTCACTGGGCGGTCAAAATTCTCCGGCTAAAGCCGAGTAATGAGTTTAGACTTTGAACACTAACAAAGTCCATATAAAGGCTGGGTCCACTGAATGGCCACAAAGGCTGTTTTAACAGCAGTCAAACTAAATCTACTGTCAAAAACACCCTGTTTTCATGCTTCAGAACAGCACTACAAAGTGGTCTGGAATAAATACAGTTCTGACTCTACCTGGTCTTTACAGTGTGATATGTAGTTTTGTTTAAATGATGCTGTCTTGTGTTAAAGTCATTTAGTCTAACCACAATGAACAAAAACACAAATCCAGCTGTGTTACAGCCTGCGTTTGAGAGCGCTGCCTTGTTACCTGTGTTTGCTGTGGTTTGCTGCCTTTGGATGGATGTAGAAGGAAATATATAAGGACCTCGATCAAAAAACATAGTATATATTGTGATGCCAATAAATGGTATTTGAACAAAATAAGCAGAAAAAAAGGTAAATCTTTGTAGATGACTGACCCTGATGTATTACTTCCTGCTTGAGTTTTAAAGTAAATTCAGTTCAGTTCAATTCATATAATGCCAATTCACAACAAAAATATTCTGTTAACTATGCAGAGAACAACAAACAGGTCCAACTCAAGTCCATTTACATATCTTTGAATTTGAGTACATCAGTAAGAATTTAATTGGTCAGACATGATTTGGGACATCAGTCCTAAAGTGTGAGCCTAAAAGTTCAGTATAAAAGTTAGAATGCAGCGTTTCTGCATAGAGCAGCAGCCTCAAAGAAAGAATGACCCTCTGTTCACCAATAATCTAATCGGTATGACACATCAGCCTGACTTTCTATAACATTAACAGAGAAATGGGAGGATTTCTTGCAGGGATCCTCATTTTCCTGTATGGACATAAAATGCAGTGTAAAGCTGGATGTCTTCCAAGACTTGCATGAACTTAACTTGTCCACAGTGAACTGTCAGCACAGAAAATGACCATTGTGTTGGAAAATATGGGATTGAGGTATTAAAGTTAAAGGATGCAAGCTGACAAATACATTTTCCAACTTTGATACCTTTTCAAAAGGAAAAATTCTGACTGTACTGAAAACAACCTGTCAAATAACTCAACAATGCTTCCAGATTGGGGTAAAAAAAAAACAAAAAAAACAAAGCAACGAGAGGCCATTGTTCTTCACAATGAGCACAACTAAATCTGCCACAATATCCCAAAAACAATAACAGGAAAATGTGCTAATTTAGTGAAGAAGAAACAGCTAAATCTCCTGTTTATTATTACATTGACTGCTTGTAATAATTGTACCATCACTTATTGGTTTATTTGGATGTGTCCGTCTTCTGGTAGTAAAGCCTGTCAGGCTTACCTTTGCTCAGGTACGAGCTGGCTTTGGTCTTGTCACTGCAGCCCTGACTGCGTCTGTTCCCGGCAGCACTGACCGAACCTCTGGGAGGGACGTCACCGCCGGCGGTGGACACCCTTGTTGTTGGGCCAGGTAGTCTAATGAAGAGTGAGGGAGACGAGGGGAAAGACAGAAAACAAAATAAGAAAGAAAAGAAAAAAAAAACCCAGGGGAATAAATAAGCCAAACGTACAGATTGGTTGTGATTTTGAAACAAGAGCTTTAAAGTATAAAAAAAGGAGCTCCATTCAATATGTTAAAGAAACAAACAAACAGAAAAATCAATATGTTGTAGAAAAAACCCCAACACATTCTGATGTACTGATTGCATTGATTTCCTGTTTGCTCTCCTGTTAGTCTCCAAGGTCAACTACACCTAAAATTGATGACTGCAGTCCACACAGCCAGCTGCCTGGGCAGTCGTTTTTTCCTTTTTTTCCCACACCATTTCAGCCTCTTTGGTGGCAATAAAACAACCTAAAACATCTTCAATTATTAAGTGGGTTGTAACTAGCTTTTCTTGGTCTGATTTGTACAATAATGTGATAAAAACAAATAAATCTGAGTGCATGTTCTTTGGGAGTTGTAAACTAAACAGCTTCATGTTCTGCTCCTTCAGACTGGACTGAAAACTGCACTAAACCTACGTTCTTTTGGCTGCTCCCTTCTTCAGGGGTTGTCACAGCGGGCAAACTCGCACAAATGATTTGGCAATTGTTTTACGCCAGATCCCCTTCTTGCAGCAACCTGGGTTCGAACCTGCAACCTCAGGATTAGACAGGAGCACCACCAAGCCACCGCAGCCCTGGACTGAAAACTGCACTGCTGATGATTAAGCTTTAAAGAAAATTAGGACGTGCTGACATAAATAACATCATAAGTCAATCTCTGTTGTCTTTGGTGAGGTCTGTAGGGCAGACCATAATCTAAGCAGTCTTCAGACGCTTAATAAAATGGTAATTCAGGAGTGGCATCATCATCATCATCATCATCATCAATCTGAGACTATGAGGGAGAACCTGATAAGCAGATTACAGCTCTCTCACTCTGCTCTCTTACATCGTATGTTAACTAATACCCGGCAGGCAGCTCATGTCGACTCACCATAAATTATCTATAGTAATTGTTAAGTAAAAAGGTTTCCCTTCATTATGAAGACAGAAGATCATTTAAATATGTGTTATAGCAGGACCGTCAGGCTAATGTCTTTTCTCGCTGGACTGTGAATCAGTTTTAAAGAAATCTAATGAGTTTAACAACTTCGCTGTTTAAAACAATGAAGAGTTTTATTCACAAACACAAATAAATTATCTTTAAGTCCAATATTAATTCTAATTTAATTTTAAAATTATTAATTTAGATGTTAATTCTATTGAAAGGCAATCATAAGACTGCATCAAAACTTGGCTACAATCCAAATTAGAAGACATCAGTATCTAAATATTTCAGATTTAGCGTCAAAGATGTTTATTTTATTTAGGCTCACACATCATTTTCAAAGCACAAAAAAATAATGAGAGTAGCATTCCTTGAAGAAATATACATTAATGGGTGCCTTTCATGACAAAGTTTGAACCAAAAATCCTGCATGATCTGTTAGTGCTTAAACTATGTGATGATGAGGACTCTCAGCTACTACCACACCAAAAAGTGACCTCAATATCTGTAAAACTGAAAGGTGTATAGCTATTTTTGTCTTGGCTAAGGTCAATTAGCTTAGGTGGCCATCTTGACTTGGCTTAGCTCCAAAAGTTAGTCAGTTGTAGATGAACCAATGGTTTTCAGTTTCTGAGAGTTTTATTATAATCAGTCCAGTGATTTATAAAGAGATTTTGCTAACAGGCAGAGCGATAAACAAACCCAAACAGTTGCATGACTGCCCATCCTTCATGCAGGTGGATGATATTAATATATAACAGTCTGTTAAATGTTGTAAAACTAGGTTAAAAAACAAGAAAAGGTATATAATATATGTCTTCAACGCTGATTCTTTAACTCTAACTTCATTTGATTTTAACAGTAATGTTACCAGATCATTACTTTTCCTTGGGAATAATTGATGTAGTTAAAGCTGCAACATCAATCACATCATCATTTGCAACATATACAAATAAATCTCTTTATTTGAGCTGAAAGTAAAGCCTTTAACTAAAATCTAGTATACTTTATAGTAATATTTTATGAATGAATTAAAGAAAATATGAATAAAAAAGATGAAATAGCCAAGCGTTTTGGTAAACACAACTTTTGAATTTGTAATTACAAGAGTTGACCAGCAGATGGAGACATTCCCTTGCTTGGAAAAGGTCCTTGAATTGAGAGGGGCAGAGGCAATAAATTAACATCTGGGATGGGCAGCATGCAAAACCACATCCTACATTTAGTGTTAAGCTGTTTCATCACATCATACTGCATGCTAAAAACAAAATTTAAAAAGGCTTATGTGGATAAAAACCAACAAAAACAAAACAATCAGTCATACATCATATTCTAGACACTTCCTGCTACAGAGTCTGTATTAATTTTTAATGTCAGATTATATGGTGGGTGTTCTTGTCAAGAAAACTAACCTACACACACAGACGCGCACACACACATAGTTACTTAAGGGTTATCTAAAGGTCTTTCACGGCCCATTTAGCAGGCTTGCCAAATGAGGCGTGATGCCAGAGACAGACGAGTCCGTCCGAAAGTGGAGCCTGGAGCTTAAGTTCCTATCTGCTGAACACCATCACTCATGCATTATTGATAGTGCTTGTAGTAGAGATTGCCCTTAATCATGGACAAAGAAGCAACATGAAACTCATTATGGTGCAAAAAACAAATGCTGTCCTTGATTAGGGGCAATTTCTAGCTTCTGATTTCAAGGAAAGGGAGGGGGAACTGGAGGTGTGGTGGAGGAAAGAAAGGAAGGAAGCAAGAAATCAGGAGGGCAAGTGAAGCTGACCTAGAGCTTTTTTTCTGACCAATGGAAAACTTGAGAAGTTTACTCTGACAACCATCCCTGGAGGAGAAAAGAGAGGAGAGATATGGAAGAGGACAGAGACACAGGTCAGGTTTAGACATTTAAATGTCGTGAAAAGTGAACAGGAAGAACGAAATGTCAAAATGACAGATTTCAACAGCAGAGACACGAAGACTGTGAAACCCAGAGAAGAATTCATTCACTCGGTCTCGTGGTTCGGCTGCATGAATCGGCAGATGAGGCTCACCTGGACTGCATCTCTGCCTGAGCTGCTTTCTGCGGAGTCCCATGCGGAGATTGGTTGAGCTGTGCTGGAGCGCTGCTCTGCTGGCTCAGGGGTGGGTGTGCGTTCTGGCACTGCGCCGTCGGTGGGAGAGCGGGCTGGGAGTTCTGTCGCTGAGCCTGCTGCTGCTGCTGCTGTTTGTAGCGGGACAAGCTGAAGAAGAGGCCGAGGATGGCTTTCAGATTCCCATTCCGAATCTCTGTAGATTGGACAGAGGAACGTCAAAACGTCAATTAGAAACATCTTCAAGCCCCACTGTAAGAGTTTTGGTAACATGAATCTAGCTTGTGGGTTTGAAAGTGCACAGTTTGGGGCTATATACCTTTCTTTTGGTGAAAGTAGATGAGTCTCACTTACCTTCTGCAGACAGACCCTGGATGTTGACTCCTTTAGCTGCCAGGAAACTGAGACAGGCATCTATGTTCTCAATCTGCAGAGAGACAGACAGCAGTGAGACAAAACACACTCCATATTTCCATTCTGATTTGCATATTTAATGTGGGGAAATATGCTGGTCTGCACATTTCTGAGAACATTAACTAAATTAGAAGCAAGCATCTACCACTTGAAGAAGAAAGTTGGCAGCGGGGATGAAAATGTTGGGAACTCATACTGGATATCGTTCAACAATCACTGATATGATGTGCCCGCATAAATGCAATCTGTTGCTGTTTATGGTTTTGTTTTTGACTTTGAACACTGATTTTCTGTCAACACACATGCACATAAAATATTGAAAGCGACATTTTTCCGCCAAGGCCACAGTATCCTCAAATGGTTAATTTCACATACGCTTTAGCATCCTAATTCAGAATTTAAAGGAAATTATATAAAGCGTTCACTGGGTAAACAACTGCAGCTGTAACTTTTGAGGAATATACATTTTAAAGACAAAAAAGTATGCTATAAATATAGGTTGTTTTGAAAAGATTTTGTCATGTATTAAGATTTGAATGTGGTATTTTTATAACCAAATTTGACTTATACCAGCAACAAGAGGTTTTATTAATTTTGGCCAATATACAGGCATGATATCAATAAATGCAGTGTAGGTAGGATGGTGTTATTCTTGCTTATATTGTGCTTCACAGAGCAAAAAATGACATTCTGATGGTTTAGTTAAAACAGCAGTGAACCAAGCTCACTTTTGTCAGCAGAGCAAAAGGGAAGCAAACCATCTATAGTGACTCAGTTGCTATGACAGCAGCCTTGGCAACCTGAGCGGACCGCTGAGCGGACCGCTGAGCTGTCACTGAACGACGAGAGGATTTGACAGACAGACAGGCTTTGTTTAAAGATCACGTGACCTATTATGCACGTGACCTATTATGCACTGAATCTAATGATTATAAAGTAAACCACCTAAAGCAAGTTGTGATTTATCAGTGACTAAAGGCTGGTGTTGCTGAGCAAACAGAAGATAAAACACAAAAACATGTCAAAATCCACCTGTGTGGATACGGTACTATGAGCTGGGCAAATAATGAGATAATTGTCTGAAATGGACATTCTATAACTAGTGCTAAATTCTTTTATAATTGTAGTTTTGATAGGTTAGAATAATTTGCAACAAAGTACTTACAATAACCATATTGTTTAAGGTGCAGCAGCTCCAATACAATCTCAGAAAGCAAGGTTTTAAACTATAAAGCTGGGTGTGGGCTGAAAGTGGGAGGGTTGTGTTCACTAAAGATTAATGACATGACTACAACTAATATGAACCGACTAAATATAGACTGACCTACAGCTCTCACCATGTCTCTGCTGTTGGGAGGTTTCCAGCTGTGAGGTGAGAAGCTGGAGTTGAACTGAAATTACATCTTCCTATGTGTGAATGTGAAATCATCTGCTGACTGACTTCAAGTGTACTACCAACTCTATGAATGCAAATCAGCTCAAGGAAAGCAATCTCATATAATGTTGCTAAATCCATTATTACTCCTTCAGAGCAACCATTACATTTATAATGTATGAAACAATTACATTTATATTCTAATACTACAGACTACAAAAATTCAATTGCATCCACTTTCACATTGATTACCATATTATACAACATTTAAATGGTTTCTCCTGGATACATGTGGCCATATTTTAAATTAAACATACTGCTATACTAAAACTTATTGCACCTATTGTTTAAAATACACATACTACAGTAAACAAGGCAGAAATTATTGTCATTTTCAGTTTTTTTTCCATAAAAATAAAACAGAACAAACCAACAAAATCAAATTGTTAAGCCGAACAACAACTAGAAAAAGTGTGTTTTAACTTGCCTCCAGAACTGCACAGGTCAATTATTCAAAGGGAAAAACATGATCACCTCTACTTTTGTGTAAGGATCTTGAAACATCCAAAGCATCTGATTGGTAGACCTCATAGAGATTAGGTATGATGATCTAAAAGAGCGGTCTCCGACCACCGGGTTAAGGACTGGCACAGCCGCGAGGATGATTTAGTACCAGGAAACATAGAATTAAAAACATTTCTTATTTCTTTTATACACACTGGTCTGCAGGGTATTTTATTTTGAAAAAATATCACTTTTGTTTACACCTTTTTCCTACAGTTGACTCAGTCAGTTATTTTTCATATACTAGCAAACCTACAAGCTAACCCTAGCAAAAATCAGTGAAATGCAAACTTTGCTGAAGAGCTTCTTAATTTTCTTTTATATGCTAACGTCATTACATCCAGACTTGATAACAAGAATATTATAAATCACTCCAGACTATTTAATGCAATAAAACTTAGTTTGTATCATCTTACTGATGACAAGCCTACATTTATTAGTGACAAGATTTTTATATTTCTGAATGTACTATACGGCCTCTACAGGACAGGTCTGTGTGTCATAAGACCAACAGATTCCAGGTCTGCCTCTGCTGTCGTCTACGTGACCTCTGACCTGAGGAGCAGCTGTCAGCAGGCCAAACACATGCTGTCCTTCAAGGTGATACTGCAGAATATTTAGGAACATTCGGAATGCACACTGCGGCTCTCTCTGAATCCCACAAGCTCCCTAAAAATAAACTTCTTTGAAAACACCCCTCTAACCGAGTCTCTTTTTTGCCCCGAGTCCTAAACCTCATTTGAGTGACTGAACCACTTTCCTACTGCCCCAAACTTAAATAGCACCTGCCTTCAGAAAACTGTGAGATACCCATCGTAAATGCCAGGCCCGGTCCTGCTGAGATGCACCCCAACTACGCCTCTCAGGGGATAAAAATACTGAAACCTTGTTCAAACCTCCAACAACAAGAGCACAGGAACTGCCAGAGAAACATTGCTTAGTGATTCTGATCTGCTACAAAAAACATTAAAATCAGCTCACTTAGATTCCCAAATTCCACATCTGAAAAACAGAACTACGTATTTGTTATTGCTGTCTGTTACCACACCATATCTGGTTTGAGGGTGGCTAAAGATCTACCTCTCCTTCCTAAAAATTAAATGACTAAACCATTACTTACAGGATTACTAATACACAGTGACATGCCTGCTGCATGCTTGTGAACTTCACAATAAAAGCACGAAAACCTTCCCTAAATGCAAACAAAATGAGAAATAATCTGCGTGCTACAATTTTTGGAAGGCAACGAATGTACATTTTAAACTATGTTGTCACTTTTTTCTACAATCTGTCTGTCAATTGAACTGGATGACAACAGGTAAACTTAAAAATCTAGTAAACTACCAAGAAAAGACACAGAAGAGAGCTACAGCTGAATATATTTGCAGAAAACTGATGGGGAATCTATGGATTTTACAAGCAAAATACCTCTAAGCAACAGAGAAGTCTCCACTGTCAACAACTCCCCCCCCAGGAGTCAGCTCGTCCTGCACCTGCCTGAGTGTCAGGTGTGTCCCTGCAGCGTGAATGCTGCACCTCGCCCCGGTGTCACACCTCAGTTCGGGCCGCCGTCACTTCCTGCTCTGCTCCGGCTCCTGGCAGCAGAGCAGGGCCGCTGGCCCCACAGCCCGCTGAACAAACACTTCCTTCCATCACAGGGCTGCTATTGTTGCGTGTGTGTGTGTGTGTGTGTGTGTGAGAGAGAGAGAGAGAGAGAGAGAGAGAGAGAGAGAGAGAGAGAGAGAGAGAGAGAGAGAGAGAGAGAGAGAGAGAGAGAAAGGAGGAGGGAGTGTGTGTTTGAGCAAGAGCATTTTCTGTCTGTTTCACTGACCTTAAGGATATTTGAGACACTTTTTAAACCACCTCCAAACAATAGAATTATTGATTCCAATTCAAATTCTTTTCATATCAACAGTTTGTGATTTTCTCTAAACTTTACTGTGATTAAACAACAAAAAAGCTTCTGAATAGGATCAAAAACATAAAGAATTGTAACTCAATCCAGAGGCCTTCCTGTTGCTAAAGGTTTGCAAATCCCACCAACACAGAACTATAGAATTACAACATTTTTAATACTTAAATCTTGTATTTAAGTTGTGTTTATAGTTTCTATATCTTCTATATCTTGTGTTAGTATTATTTTGAATCTATAAAGACTCACAGTGCCCGCTTTTTAGTTAGTCATTTATTTATTTTATGTATCTTTTAGCCTAGGGGGTATTTAGCTTTATTTTCCACCCAGTCCAGCTACACAAAAACACATCAATATTTTCCTTTGGCTTTTCAAAGTGGCAGAAAAAACACAGATTAGATCAGTCTGTGGTTTCAATTAGAAAAAAATCGAGCATAAGCCTGTAAAAACAGCTCTAACCCATAAGTCTGAGCTAATAAATTTTACAAAAAAAAAAAAGAATATTCAAAAGAGAAAACTTTGTTTTAATGAAAAAAAAACCCACTTCTAACTGCTTGTTTTCCACTTTGAATTTATCAATTTCAAATGTCTAAAAACTGTTTCTGTAGCAGTAACTATTATTAATAGTTTTTATTTTATTTATTTATCTTTTCAATCCCTTGTTTTCTTTTATTGCAGAACATGCCTAAAAACATGCATTTCCTCTGAAAGGCTGCACTTTTCCCAAATTCCTGCAAGGACTTTCTGATAAGACTGTTATGAATTGACTAATTGTTACTGCAGCAGATGACTCAGTTATGTAACAAATAAGAAAACAAGAACGCTCAGAGAACATCTGCAAACAACATCCATCCATTTTCTTTACCCGCTTCTCCTTACTGGTGTCTATCTCCAGCAGTCACTGTGTGAGAGGCGGGGGACACCCTGGACAGGTGGCAAGTCCATCACAGGGACACATAGAGACAAACGAGACAAACAACCATTCACGCTCTCACTCACACCTAGGGACAATTTAGAGTTACCAGTTAACCAGTTTGTGGGAGGAAACCAGGATACCCGGAGTAAACCCATATATGCACAACGAGAACATGCAAACTCCACCCACAAAGTCCCCAGGTCGGGAGGAGATCCAGCAACCTTCTCGCCAAGAGGCAACCGCTCTGACCACTGCTCCACTGTGCCACCTTCAAGCAACATAAATGCTGTAAACATTAAAACACCTTAAAAATGATCCCAATCTACAATTAACTGAATTCAGTGGTTTAAAATCTTGACAAGGTTTCATGATATTTGACTTGTAGTGTTAACATTATCTTCATGTGAAACTGCAACTATCACATCCACCCAGTTCTGCTTTCACTTACATAAAATGAACAAAAAGGCAGCAAATTAGAAGAGTTGCAGAGCTGTTGTATTATTTTGTGTCTGGTCTGTTGATCATTCTTTCTTGTCCATAGATCAGAATCAGCTCTAAAAAAATTGTTTTTCCTGTATGTAGTTGCTACACTTCAAAAACTGATTGCTCAGTTTTTTCTTTTTTTCAGTTCACCTTGTGATCTCCTCAGTTCAGCAGCTGAGCTATTTGGGGATTTTTCTTGCTCAAACACACACTGGTTAAACATCTCTCTTTGATCAAACATTAACCAGCTGGTTGAAGAAACAATAAGATATGCTTCTGGTATTGTAAAGTTTATCCATCGATTAAAAACCCTCGTCTTAAGAAAGAGAAAAACTCATTACTGTACAAAACGGCATACAAATGAGTGTCGGGTGTGACCTGTCAGTTTTAAATGATCCCACACCTGAAGGTAAAGCGTTAGGAAAATTATACAGGAAAGCTGTATTGTCAGTTGAGACTTTTTGACAAGCACACACAGGTAGAAAAGCCCATTAAACACCTGGCTCTGCTGGTTTTTAATGGTGTGGGTGTCAGTCTCCCATTTCAACAGTTATGGCAGCGGCGGATCAAGCCATCTAGCAAACATATTTTTAAAAACAACTTAACAAGCTCCCGTGGTCCTAAACTCTGTCTGATTTAGACCTCATAGCAGGAAGAGTCCGGATCACTTCAAAGGTTGCTGTTTCAACATGGGATGCTTCGACAACATTGCCCATGTAGAAAGGCTCGTTTTTCGCCGTGTGTGAGTGGCATCTTGTGTGGTTTTAACAGCTCAGTGTGAAATCAACACCATTCCGTCGCACTAAACCCACAAAGACAAACACACACTCGCTCAGAGCCTGAGTGGGTGGCAGAGCAATGACCAAACGATGGGGGTCTGTTTAACGAGGATGAGGCAGTTGTAAAAAGAGCCCCTCACTTTGGCCTGTATGAGCGGTATGCTAATCAACCAACATGAGTGCCGGGTAAGAGTGCTACAGTTGATTCCGCCGATGGAACTTATTTCCATGTTTATTCCTTTAGAGGCTGAGGTTAAGTTAAGTGGTGGTAATTGGCAGCAGCTTTGGAAGCTTTGGGGGCAATGAAATTAAGTGGAGTAAAAAGTAGGCTCGCACACTTCTCCGACACAGCTGCCAAATAAACTCCATGGACCTGCGTGTGTTTGTTTTGACAGCACAACAACACACAAAGCAGACATTTGCATAATGACTGCGATTGCACCTGCCCTCGGTACTGCTCGACTGCTTCGAGTTTGCCTTAAAGCTGACAAAAATACTCAGATTATACAAGGAGATCCAATTAAACTCACAAGCACAGAAACACAAATAAACAGCAACAAAAGGCTAATTCAAAGCTGATTTTGACAGAAATTAACTATTCACACAGCATCTATGAACATCCAAGACATATAATCAGCTAACAATTTCCTAGAAAAGTGGATTTTTGACCCTCAAAAAGTTACCAATGGTAATCATTTTGGAAGCAATGTTTGCCATGTTTTAAAAAAAGGTGTCTCAGAATCTAAAATATTTTGGTGAAAAGCAAAAATTTCAGATCCAAGCAACAACAATTATAACAACATTACCAGCATGAATAGTGTATTAGACTGAAAAATACAAAGAAACAAACAAAGAGTTGACTCAACTAAAAGCTGAACTGAACAAAAGTGTCTAGTTTCCAAACAGAACTGCTAGATATTACTGGAAATTAGTTTTATTAAATAATAAAACATTTAAGTAACAACAACGCAACACTCTTTATATTTTTAAATAACATGTAATAATAATAATCTAGTTAAGTGACTGCATTAAGATACTGGCCCCTTTATTTTGTCACAAATTCCTTTAAACATGCCTGTAAATGTGACACACTGCATTCACAATATTCAGCCACGTTTACACTGCGGCCAGCTTAGGCAAAATGTTTCATTGTGAAAAAATCTTTAGTTATACGCTTGAATCATTGGTCATTCAGAGTGACAGGCTCACCAACAACACCTTCACAACCAAAGGTAACCTACGACAAATATCAGACATTTTCCTCGAAAGTTGTGCAGAAAATATCACTTTGCTACATGTTTAAGCTTACTGAATATTCAGTGTTATACTGAAAACAGCCTTGCACTACAGTAATGAGCATAGCTGTTATCAACTTGGGATTTATTTGCTTTAAATGAGGCAACATCGTCAGTCATAGCTTTTTGAGAGATGCGAAGCCGCATTACCACACAAAAACTGTAAATATACAATTACACGTTACATCTGGATGTGTTGCCAACAAGCAGGCTGCACTGTGTTTTTTACTGATGTGTAGTCAGACAGAGAGCTGCAGATAAAACAATCATAATTTTCTTCTTTTTTTAGCTTGGATGCTGACAAAAAAATGACCGTGTTGCAGCTAATTAGTGTAGGTAAAAACCAGGGGAAGAAATGTTAGTTGATAGCGGTTTTTGATTTAAGACCATGATCTGTCAGTTTCCTGCGAAGAGCTGATCAGAGGCCAAACGAACCCAACGCTGCTGTGCGTCTATTAATGTGACGGCAGCAGTTCAGGCTTGTTAAAAGTGTGTGTCGGCTGGATTGACTTAAATTGTCACTCCAAAACTTTACAGACAAACACTGGGATTAATTCAGATATGACAAATGCATTCAATTACAGCAAACCTGTGCAAGTGTGAAAGGGGCATTTGTGATAATGTGTAATTAACTAACATCCAGTATCAAGCTAACAAACAGAAAATACGACTGCTTCAAATTTTCATTAGTCCACTTGGTAACTGATGCATAGCTTGTTAGTTTATTAAAAAAATTACAAAGATAAAAGCTGAATTCAAATCTCTTTTGGTGAGCTTAAACGTGGAAATTTTAAGCACTCTTGTATAATATGGTGGAATTCTCTACAACAAATTAACCAAAAGCTCTTTAGTTTTTAAATTATAAATAAGTCTGAATCAAAAAACAAAAACACAGAAACAGAAACATGAAACCAAGCTTAATATATACAGTATATATTAATAAATAATGATCAATCTGAAAAGGAGTCCCTCAATATATGAGTCCAGTGTGAGTATGTTTGCCATGAGGGTTCAGGGATCAGCTGTGGTCAACCTCCTGATCAGATGTTCCATTTGGGTGTGTATTTGTGTGTCGCTCCCTCTCTGGTGCTTTGTAAGGCTTCAATAATCTGGCTGGTGGCCAAAAATAGCCCCCCTCCTCAGCTGGCACACTGGGCCAATTTAAACCCCATCACATACAGCGGAGGGCAGTCCTGTCTTGGGATGCTTGGATCATTTCCCACAGACAACAGAAGACTGTGAAAATATTAAAATACCACCAGCGGTATTACACACGCACAAACAGACAAAAAAAATCCTATTCGATAAATGTCCCTGAGGAAACTAGAAAAAAAAACACTGTTCTCCTCTTTCTGCTCCATCTCTTGAAGATGTGGGAAAGCAGCCTCTTTTGCAAGTGTAACCAGATGAAGCTAAGTGGCAAAAACCAAAACCTATGATGCTTTTAACCCAACCAGAAGTCTGAGCCAGATGTTTCACAGACAGTAGCCCATGAGACCACAAAAGTAAATATAAATGGACTAAAGGTTCCAATCTACAGTCATTCACAGTGACCTCTGCACTGCGGCTTCCAGCAGGGACCGCTGAGATGCTAAATCAAAGGGGTGTGTTTCTTCCCACACATGCACACACACAGTTAAATTTCACAACTTGCTCCCAAAACAAACTTAGACGAGAGGAACACTTACCATCTGAGAACGACTCTTGGGGCAGCCATTGATATCGTCAATCTTCTCATTGGCTGAAGAGGAGACAGAAAAAGGAGAAATTAAAAACTCTTTTCAGCTATGTTCAGTAATCGTAGTCCTGTCCTTTATTCCAAAGGATGGAGACTTTGGTGTGTGTGTGTGTTTGTCCCAGACAGTTCCTGTCCAAGTGTGGAGCAGCAGAAGTGATCCTGCCGGTGACTGAGGTGACCCCCCTTTCTTCTCTCGGTGACATGAAACATTATCTGATCCCAGCAAATGGGAGCGATGCCACTGGGGCCCCGACCAGCAGCGTTGTGCTGCTTTATTTAAAGACGACGTATGTGTGTGTGTGTGTGTGTGTGTGTGTGTGTGTGTGTGTGTGTATGTGGTGTGGTGTCAGGGATTGCTCTCCTCCATTAGAGGCCCAGCCCACAGCAGCTGAGACATGGCCGTCAAATCACAGCTGACAACTGTGCCAACAGCCCAGACTTCTGCATCGGAGACATGGTGGGGCCGACAGGACAGCTCCAGCTCAGGACCACTGCAGCAGCTACACTGTGATCCACTTTCCATCTTTACTCCCCAACTCTTCATGTATCTATATGCTGTTTTAGTTGCCAATAAATTTAGGTTTCTAATAGTATATTTTTCTTTGCTGTAGCAGATATCTGGTGCTTCTGTATTTGTCTGCATCTCTGTCCTGTCGTCTAACCCCCCCCCCAGCTGGTCGAGGCAGATGGTCGCCCTTCCCGAGTCTGGTTCTGCTGAAGATTTTTGTCCTGTTACAAGAAGGAACTTCTCTGCTCCACTGTCACCCACTATCCCTCGCAGACTCAGGATGGGGGTTTAAAAAAACATTTGGAATACTTTATGCAAACTTATTAAATATATTATATAATTGGACTGAATAAGACTGTATATCAATGTTTTTCTATCTGACCTTTTCCTTTTGTTGTATCTCAGCTATAAGACAACCTCTGATGTGTCTTGGAGTTATGCAAATATATTCAATTGGGAAATTGTTTCAGATTATTTCAGACTGTTCTCGTCATCGGCTATGTAAGCCACCCAACTAGCTGAAGTAGGAGACGCATCCCAAATGTTTTAAATTGTGAAAACAAATACAAACCTTTGTGGAATTAAGCCATGTATGTCCAATTGATGGTTTTGTATGTAGCTAAAATATTGTATACGTTAGCCCAGTTGCTATTTATAACAGGCATTTTTTTCCTATTAATTATAGAGTGTTTTCACAACGGAATTCCCAGCTTAGAAAAAACAAGTTCTTATGTAACGAAAAACAAAACGGTTAAAACATTTTGCAATCACTTAAAAGAGGCAGGGCGGAACAGGTGAATAGATGGCTCTAAATCTGTGGTAATTTGATCTGGGAACAGGGGAACAGTCATACAGGTTTTTTTTTTCTTTTTTATGTAGACATAATTTAATTTTATGATTACTAGAAGTTGAACTTTCAAGACAGACTAAATGGTTTTCGAGATACAGACACAAATAATAATCTTTTAAAATCTGTCATTTTGTATTACAAGAAAAAACACAAAAACTTAAAGTTTCCTGTCAGGTTGTCTGTCTAAAGGCAGGAATATGTGAGGGGGCTTGAAACTTAAATACATAAATGCCAGATATGTGGTTAACTTCTTTACTGGACTGACAAGTATTTTGACAAGAGCTAGATAGTAACTTAAATCTGAATCTCTTTGTATATTCTAAAATAAGTTCTTCGCTTTTAATTTGTGAACATAAAATGTAATTTCCCTTTTGCTCTATTTTCACAAATCCCGATCTTAGGTCTAAGTTGGTAAACTAGCTGACTGGCAAAGTTGTTCTGACACCAGACGCTTGCTTGTTTTCATCAGGAATCATTTTCTCAGAGGACACAAGGAGAAAACAGAATAGCTGAAGTGACAGCTCTAAATTTATTTTGATTTGCTCTGGGAACAGGGGAACCGTCAGCTGTCATACAGGTTTTCTGTGTAGACTTATGTAAGTGCAACAAAAAAATAAATGCAAACCATATGTAAGTATGGAACAGCCTTGGTTCAAGTAGAGAATGTGTGTGTTTATATTTGGATTTCTGACCCATCAAGAAATCAGAGGATGAGTTTAGTGTTAAAATGTCAATCATATTACAAGAATCCGAGCTCCCAGTGGTACTTGCTTTTACACAGCATGGTGTACAGAGTGAGGTTGTGCTGACTTTAATCACTTTACTTCTCTTATTTTGCATGCATTAAACTACATAATTAAGCTCATCAGAATATTTATAAATAATTTAGCAATAAATCTGTCAGGTTAATTCAGTCCATTCTTCATGTCTGAATATGGTTCGGGTCTCTAAATATATTTATTTTTTAGAAAATATCAGTCGGCTTGCTGATGTACTGTTTGTTTTTCAGCTGATGATGACTGTGTGATGTAGGCTATCACATTTCCAGGTATAAAAACTCATATTTAAAGCTATCTGTCTATTTGTAATTGTACCAGCCAGGAGACAGGTTTGTCCCAGGTCTCTCAAATACAAAACCAAACCTAAAGTCAGACCTAAATAGAATATTTTGAACAAAGCTTGTTAATTTTTTCTGTCTTAGTTGACAGCTATCAAGGATATTCAACTGCTTGTGAGGCATCATTGCCATCAAATACAGTTTACTCAGGAGAAATAAAATTACTGCTTTCAAACTACAAGAAAATGACTCACATGTGCCAACACGTTGGTGCTACTAGATCGGTTGCCAAAACCTGTAACTAAAGAGCACCAATTATGACAAACAAATGAGGCCTGACTGCTCTAGATGTTCATACAGTAAACAGCTGCTGTTGCTGTTTTAAGAGTCAGAATATCATAGTGTATATTAAAGTTTTATTACGAGTTGGCTGATCTCAGTAGATGGCCCGTTGTATCTGATCATTTATCCCACATGTAACCCCTCAAAAAATGACAAATAAAAATTTGCTCATACACAAATTATTCCATGTTGCTACAGTTTAGGTCACTACTCAAAAAGAGGACGCTTATAGTGAAAATTAAAAGAAATCTTTACACTGGCACGAAATACTCGGGAACTTTGTCCATCTCAAAAAGACAACTAGATACAACAACTAATTAGCATTGTGACACTGTTCAAATAATAATAGGAAGCATATAATCTGGGTCATGGGGGGAAGAGCTGGGAAAAGAAACAGTCATTCACATGCTGAGTCACCGGTCAGCTGGTGCCAGCCTGTTTCAGCCTGCCAGCAGATGCAATGACAGTCTGAGGACGGCCAGACAAAATGACAAGACTGATGATGATGACACAGAGAAGGACAAAGGTCAACACCACAGAAGAACAGCCAACTTTTACAGCCCACTTTAGGCAGAATATCTTCACAGTGCTCTTGTTGTGTCGGGACATAGAGCATGACTACATGAACAAAACAAGCTGTTAAATACAAACAGAATACTAGAGGCTAGACTATTATATACTAAAACATAAGACCGATTAACATTCACTTGATTTGATCTTAACTAACATTAACTATTTTTGCCAGAAGTTTTATAGCCTGGTACAAACTTTGTATGATTAAAAAACACATCAGATAAAGTAAAATCTTTGTCCTGTAACGCCAACGCTATAAAAAGAGTTTGGTTAAGTCAGCCGCTTTTGCCTATTTCTTTTATAGCAATCACATGAACAGAGCTAGTTTAATTTGGACAATTTTCTAATCAAATTAAAGTTATCTTACCGACGACCTGAATGATCTCAGCCAGCAGCACTCCATCTGTGACGTCTGTTTGGAGGTCCTTGATGAGACGCTTGTGTCCTGACTTGGCAAGGTAGTGGTTGGCCCAGTCTGTGTAGATCTGCGGTCACACACAAACAAAATCCCTTCTCAGTCATGAGCCACCAAAATAAAATCCAGTCCAAAACAAGGGCAGCCTCGCCAGCTACATCCATGTGTTTCAAACTCCTTCGGCACTTGAAAACTACAAAAGGTATAAATAGTTGGAGCAAATTTACGACTACAAAAATAACAGCATGGTTGAATGGGAGCAGAGGAGCCCTCTCTCTTTTGTTGCGGCTCCGATCTGGCACATATCCGCGTGATATTCAAATTGGGGCCATTGTGCTCAGCCAGGGCATTCATCTCGGAGCACACCGCGGCTGTTTTCAATGGGCCATGCTGACATCACTCTCTGGGGACAGAAAAGACCCTTCACTGCCTGGGAGGGAAAGAGAGGAGGGGGGCAGACCAAGCATCTGAATAATCTGAATAGCTCCCTTCAAAATTAGTTACCAAACTCTCTCTCCTTTACCCCTTCACTCTCACATCAAGACAAGTTAGTTTCTTTTTCTGAGGAGATGAAAAACAATGGGAGGCAATAGTTGAGAAGAAGTTGCTGACTCTTCTAATAAAGAAGCAATATCTAACAAACTGACACCTCATGAATCCATCTTTATTTGCAGCATTGTACAGACTTGTCTGTGAACTCCAGAGGCCCTGTTTGACAAGTGCAACTTACCCTCCCCACAGGGAGCCAAAACCATATGTGACAGCTTATCTACCTCTACTTTGACATCTTTATTTCATGATTTTCCACTCACTGATTTCATTAGATTCATCGAATATCAAGTAAACAAGTAATCTGGTTTCGGTAATGAGATACAGAATAATAAAATCAAATTTCCGCCAATATATTTCAACTCAAGGTAGCAAATTTCCTGGCTTGGTGCACAAGCCACAAAGTTTTAATGCTATCAAATTAGCCAGTGTTTTAGGGTATCTAAATGCGCAAAGGATGTAACAGAATAACGCTGTGAAAAGAACTAATCTATAGGACGTGTCTTATATGCAAAAAAAAACAAACCTTTGTGCAGTAAAAGCACAACTAGTCAGTGTTTTAAAACTAACAGAGCTTTGAAAATGCCTAAGATTCAGACATGTTTGTGGTATGGGTGCAAAGTTGTTGAATTACTTAGGAGAGATTTAAAAAAAGAAAGACCTGGCTGTAAATTAGAGGGAGAGAAATGCTTACTGACCAGCAATAAAAAGCAGTTGCCACAAAAGACAAACCTCAGTAATGTACAGGCACTGCATTATAGTCAAGCTCGTGCCCAAAAAGAATCAGATGGTGTGTAGGGTTAGGTGTGTAACATGGTAGCGACCCTTGATTCTTTGTGTTTGGACTGTAAACAGACCTAAAGCTTTGCTTGACAGATGAATCGCTCATGGCTTACAGCAGGTGTGTGCAAACTTCAAAGCCATGCACACAAACACACATCGGTACACTCATTTTCCTGCATGGGCTTAATCACAAAAGTTTTATGAGAGTGCAAGACCACACCAATACAAAGAGCTTTAGAATGGCCTTTAAAATCATACAAGCTGGATTACCAAACACAAACACATGGTGGGAAAAAAAAGAATAGCTATGAGCAAAACAATGAGCTAAAAAAAAAAGTCTTAAAGTAACTGGATTAAGAGATCATCCTTTCAATTTGCGCTCCCAGCTGGTCGCGTAGAAAAGGAAGTACAATCTTCAAGAGCTTTTGTGTGAGTGCGCAGGGTTTCTTTAAAGTAGTTTCGAGCAAGCAAATTGAGGGTTTCGGAGTATAATTAAAAACGAGGTGAAATGGGTAGCTGTCATTCACGGAGCTGGAAACCGCAAGGGTGGGTCAAGTGACTGGAGGGTAAGCAGGGGGCACGGGCACGTTGTTAGAGGAAAAAAACAAAAAAATCAAAACATGGGCAAATCAAAACAGGATACTTTAAAGGCCTGAAAAAGTAAGTGTAAAGTAAGTGTTTGACATCTCATTATCAAGTCAGTCAAACTTTAAATGAAACATGTCAGAAACTGTATATTTGAAGACGTTTTACAGAGTACTGATGCATCTTCACTTTTGGCAGAAATTAATAGTAAAGTATGATTATTTTGAATTCAGTTATCAATAATTAAGTCAAAGGTATAAAAATATGAAAGGATTATCACCGACTCTGCAGCTCAGTTTAGACTGTAAGCATTTGTAGTAAAAGAATAATCAGAAGAATTACCTTTGTCTCTAGCAATAAAAAGCTATTCTGTTTCAGCCACCCTGACAAAAAAAAGTTTTTTACTGTATATATTATTTTTACACCACCAAAAAAATACAGACTTATGTTGCTAAAAGCTGCTAACTTAGCAACTAGCTAGCATAGTGAGTCAATTAGCAAACTGACAAGAGAAAGTAGTTGGTAAAGATAATGGAATGTCATTTGGCTGATAAAATGCAGAGGTTTTAAAGAGCAAAGCTGTTGAAATAATGGAAGTAAGTTCACAAGATGAACTAGATGTTAGCAACTTTGTCTAAATTTATCATTCAGTTCTCTGCCTTTTGACTAAGCTGAAACAAAGCACCTAGAAAATAGCATGCATCTCACTGGCCAGAAATAAAATGTTCAGGTTTATTTTTTTTTATTTTTTTTTTTTTCAAGTTTGATGTTTTGACTTTTTGAGGTTGTTAATGGCAAGCTGTGTTTTGTGTCCTTGTATTGGCCCTAAAATTTCTTACCTTTAAGGAAAGATGAAAACCAATCTAAAACCAAATTAGCAAAAATGGCAAGGATCCAAAAAGCTCTGTTGCTTACAGCAACAAAGCTAAAAGACTAAAACTATTGAAGTGCACCCAAATTTCAGCGCAGATATACTTTAATAAGTTAAGTTAAACAAGTGAAATACTTTGTTATTCATCTAAAGCTTTCAACGTCCACAAGCAATATGCTTAATCATGTATGTCTAAACAAACATTTATTGGATAAAGACTGATCTAAAATCCACTTTAAGGGCTGCTGAGGAAAAAAAGGAGAGTAATGGTTAAGTGGTGATGAAGGGCAAAATATGATCTGAGGGACATGTTAATAGCCTGCAGTCATGATTAAGAAAGAGAAGTATTGACTTCATATTGAGTCAATATCCATCTGTCAGACAGGAATGAAGTATCTTGGTCCCTAGTCCACTCTACATCCAAAGGAACCTCTATACATATTGACTTGATTAGAAGGAAAAAGGAATAGGAAGGGATAGGATTATTGACTGACATTAGTACATCACAAAACAGTTCATTTAGATAAGAAAGGATGGAGGTTTATTTTATGGACTCGTGGTACATGATTGCATCCATTTCTCCAAGATGACAGACCCAGTGGAGACATGCGTCAACAACAAAAAACCTGTCAGAAAGTGAATGCCAAATAGAAAGTATGAGCATGGGAAGAAAGAATATATTTTTCAACATATATGGGTCATTTGTTGTAGTAGGACCTTGACATGCTGCAGAGCATCATCCTCTGAGTGTCATCTTAATTTTACCGAAATGTATCTTTATAAAACCTTGTCATGAGGTTGTGTTTATCTGCAAGTCAGACTGTAAACGTATTATGCGACAATGCAATAGTCTTACAAAAAAATAAAAACCCTGCATCTTGGCAGTCACGCAATGTTATTTTGACACTTGGCACCCAACATCCCCACATGGCAACAGCTCTTCACAATAATAGCTGTCCAACACCCTCAGCGGGACAGAAGCGGGCCCTTCAAAAACTTCTTATAACTATTACAAAAACCATAATGGAGTCTGGTGTTCGCCCATCATGCAAACTCTCCAGATACTAATTTGATGAGAGTTGAGTAAATATGTAGGTTAAAAGACCAATTCACAGACACACCTATATTCTACAGGACACCCCTTATTTTGCTACTCAAAAATTAAATTTATGCAAACACATTTACAAAGAATTGACCTTATTTTGGTTTGATTGAACTGACACTAATGAAATCGTTTGGTCATCTAATAAGTAGTAATACTACTACTACTACTACTACTACTAATAATAATAATAATAATAATAATAATAATAATAATAATAATAGTAACCAATACTCATGATTGTAATATCCATGTGTCAACACTATGGAAGTCAGGGATCTGTTCTTATGTGCAGATGTACAGACATGTTTTTGCTCATTTGGGAATTCCCACCATCCCCAGAAACTCCCAGTAATCTACATTCTCTCCTCGTGGAAACAAGGGTCTTCTTTAGGAGCTGCAAGTTGGTAATGGGGTCAGGGGCATTCCCTTTAACAGAGAAGGCAACATGACACCAACTCATTCACATTGTGAGGACTTTATGAAAACTGTTCTTTGTGGTCTATCAGATTTATTGACATCCTGTTTAGGGAATAGCTCCACGTCATGAACAAAACATTGACCTAGGTTGCATCCTTAGTGTCCTTAGTATCATTATAGTCTTGATATTTGACACTGTTCATTTTATTTTTCATAGAGAGTTAATCATATTTATTTTAAAGAGAGCAGCAAGACAACAACAAAGCCATGGCTGCAGCTCTGTAAACTTAAATATAAGCCACTTAAATTAAGAGGCAGCTTTTTCATAATAATTTTTCAATCAAATCCAAAGCACCGGGTACAGCTGTGCTTCAGACTCCAAAGTTTTATTTTGTCTGAACTCAAAGAAGATTAAACAATTAAGTGGATGTTAATAAGTATCCTAAGAAGCGCTCTGCAGTCTTTTCTCTCAATCATTGCACACACACGGTTTGCTGAGTCTGTCCAAACAGACATCTTGACATTTCATCAAAACACTGTCAACAACTTTCATGCTTTGTAAATTCACAAGCACACGCTGCATGAAAGCTTTGTGCATGTTCATATAATGATGTTCAATTTGAGCCGTCAGTTCTTCATAGCCTGACAACAAACAGCGATGAGTCACTCGCATCAGACAGCTGCAGCTTCTTTTCACACAAACCCGCTGCACACCCAGCATCCCCGTAGCCCCGGATTGCTGAGTCACCAGGCTGGCGTGCAATCACAACAAAAGGCCATGCCACATAAAGACCATCCCTGCAGTGCACGCTTGGCCTGGTCAGAGGACAGCCAGGGAACCGCACTGTCAGAGTGCCCTTGAGTTGAAGGAGACATCCTGCTAAATAAAGTGAGGAATTTTGGCCAATTTGCTCCATGCAATGATGCAAATTTTGCAAACGTTATGACATGTGATTAGGATCATACAGTTGGAGGAACCCAGTTAATCTGTACTTGCTGCAGCCATGTGCATATTTTTGTATTTTCTTTTATGCCAAGTTGCTCTTCAGTTTGAGTTAACAATTTGGGTTACTTTCTCATTTACCTCCATTGTTTGCACTCACACTGACTTGCTAAGTGTACCCAATGTGCAAAGAAAACATGAACAATAAATAATAAAAATCCATGAATTTGGTTTACCTATTTCTCCCCTCATAAAAGTAGTCATGGCAACCAAATTACAGAGCAGCCTTCGTAAATCAACAATGAAAGGTGATGACGCTAGATGAGATCTTTTATTCCTGCTCTCACGGACCACAAACAGGCCATTTACTACCCAAAATTGCCTTCTTCAGTTATGGAGGTTGTTTACAGAATTCACAAACATGGCATGTCACAGAGCAATGAAATCATATACAGAGAGAGTCAGTCTGAATAAACTAGTTTGAATTTAAAAGAAAATGTGATTTTCTCCATGTAAAATGGCTCTTTGAACAGAGATTGGTTGTAATGCCACAAAAAGTCTCCCTCATTATGCTTCTGTTGCTTATCTTCATTCACTTACAATGAATGTTGCTCACCACCATGTAAAGCACATAATATAATTATCTCTGTGTGTGTGTGTCTGTATTTGTCCAGTGACAAAATATCTCATGAACCACTGGATATATTTGAAAGAAATCTCAGAAAGTAATCCTTGGATACAGCTGAAAAGCTTTTGTAGTTAACCCCATTCAAGTAGGCCACCACAGCTAATGAAATTTAACCAACACAAAATTGGCTATAGCAGTCAATATTACAGATACTGAGCTACAGTTTGCTGAGGCCGTAACTGAGTATTATTCCCAACACAAACTGTGAGCACTAACAGATTGTAAAAAAATCTTTGTTTAAAACTTTGTCATACAAGATGGCATTTGATATGCATTCCTTTATAGAATCTCTCATTAAATGAAGAAATTAGTATGTATAAAAAAGTAGAAATGTAAAAAAGGTAGTGAGAAAGTTATCGATAAAGTAATATTTTTACAATCAAATCTAAGAGAAAATAGTTTCAAATGTCAAAATGTTTGGAGTAGTACCCACAAATGCAATTTTGAAACATGGAAAATGTTAAACATTTATGCACAACACTTTGAATGTCTAGTTTTAAAAACTGGTTCATTATAAAGAGGCATCCTGAGAACCAATAAAGCTCAAATATTAAAATCCACAAAGGAGCAGCTCAATATTTCACATTTTCGCACATTAAACCAAAATACCATAGGTCCATTCATAAAAGGTCAATGTCAAAGGCACAGCAGAGATCATGTTGAAAACTGAAGAACTTTTATAACTTTTTTTTTTTTTTTACTTTCAGGGTTCAGTAAGCAACCAAAAATACAGTAATATGCTAAAATGAAGAAAATCTGCTAACATGAGCTAGAACTATAAAGAGAAAATTTCAGGAACAGAGCTGTTATGATGTAGTGTCTTTCCCAGCGAGCTTTCATAAGGAGCCAGGACTTTTAACAGCTTCCATTATAATTCAGATAATGGTGCTGAGCAATGCATGGCTTTTGTAGTGCTAAGGCTACAAAAGCCATGCTCTGATAGCAGTGCTTTTTTCTACCTTTTTAAAGGAAATCTGCCTCTGAACATCAAACACAGAAACAGCTAAGATAAAAGTCCCCTCCAATGATGATGATGTTTAGGACATCCAGGGTTTTAAAAGACAGACCTAAATTCCAACAGTGTTCTTCAAGAGGTGCATTAAATCCACAAAGTCCTGATTCAGTCAGAAGCTTCTATATTAAATCCAAGCAGCTAGTGGATATCTAGTTCTATTCCTGACATGTCTATTTCAAGCTGACCTTTCCTCTTATATTGCTCATTTTCACAGGTCCCCTCTGTTAACATCAATGGTAAATGCGATTGCTATGTTTCCATTTTACTGATTTGTTGAAATGCATTAAAAACAGCCCAATGCCATGCAAAAGTGAAACTATGCTAACCTCTCTTTCTCTTTTCTGTTTTCTTACCCTTTTGTAGTTTTCACAAGAGAAGTGGCTGTAAGTCCTGGCTGGCACCTTGAGGGCGCTTTGCCCCGCCATGTGGGGTAGTCACCAACTGACAGGTCCAAGCAAACAACTATAATCCCTAAACATCCAGAATATCAGAAGATTGCTCACAGAAGAACAGTTTATTGGCCTCTGACCACAGGCAGCCTTACCCCCGTCACATCACTCTAACAGCATCTTTATGGGTTGTTGCCTGTAGGAACATGACATGCTTTACTTCTCTTTACATGTACTCTGCTCTTATCTTGTCCCCTCTCTTTTTCAGACTGCTCAGTGAAGCCTCAGACATCCTGACACTATTTTAACCTCCCCCCACCCCTCTCTCTCTCTGAGTATCATTCACTTCTTCTGAGTCAAGTACCCTGAATCAGTCCAGTTCCTCCTCCAGCTTCTGCAAAGACATTCACAGAGAACACAGCATTGGAAACATTTCTTTAAACTTATTTTGTACCATATTTAGTTTAATCTTTGGTTCTGTACCTTCCTAATAAACATAACACATAGCTGTTCACATACACTGCCTGGCCTAAAATAAGGTCACCAGCTGGATTTACCTAAGCAAATAGGGACGAGCCTCCCATTGGATAATTATTGCATGGATGATTATGATTCAGCTGGGGAAAAAAAAACTTGAATAATGATTGGTGATCACTTAAACGTTTTGTGGCATCAAATTGTAGAAAAACAGCAGTAGAACTCACAGCTATGGTTAATGGTGAAAGTGAGAGCATTTCCACATGAACATTGTAAAGAGAACTCAAGTGATTGGGACTAAACCATTTATCAGTGAGGTTAATCGGAAAAATGGCTTCAATTTGATAGGGAGCATAAAGATTGGACACTGGAGCAATGGAAGAAGGTCATGTGGTCTGATGAGTCCAGATTTACCCTGTTCCAGAGTGATGGGTGTATCAGGGTCAGAAGAAAGGCAGGTGAAGTGTTGCACCCATCATGCCTGGTGCCTACTGTACAAGCCTGTACATTCTGCAATGTATTATAAATGAAAAAACTTCCAATATGTTTCTAAATTTCTGCTGCAAAACATTGTTTGTAAAATGCTGAAGTATTTCTCCCTGAAGTCTTTCCTGAACCTGACCTGTTGTGCTGATCTTTTTTGCTGTCATCTGCCGTTTCTTTTTTGATAGCGCTCCCAAACTTCACCAGTCTTTGTTTCCACAGTTCACAACTCTTAAAACATGTTGCTAAAATGTGTTTGCATTCTTAAATTTACAATGCACACATACTTTTGAAAAAAAAAATCAGTTTTTTTAATTCATATATTCTCTTTATACTATGTTAAAATAAATATCAAATTTAAATGATATTAAATATATTCCAACCTTTTCATTTACATGGAAGTATCCAAACTTCCAAAGGTATAGCAATTTGTATTTTTTATTTTGTAAAGATTCACAAATAACTCTTACACTGAATGACCTTTTTATTCATCTAAACTTCATCTTATCTTGTGCTAAACTGCTTTCGCACGACTTTCTGCTGCCAGCCTCTGTGTTTTAGAATCCACTCAGTGTCACAGCACATGTCTCTCCCTGTGTTTAAGACAATGTGTTGGATGTTTGTTTCGAATGTGACTGATCTAACATCGAGAAATAACACGTCAGTGTTGCTGTTGCACAGCTGCTGCTGTACATTACAACCTGACCAACAACAAGCACAGGAGGTCTGAGGCGTCAGGTGGAGGGTCATGTTTTCAAGTCAGCCATCATCTGTGTGTCATCAGGTAATTAAACCCTAACCTGTAAAGACAGATGCTGACAAAAGAACATTCTTCCTCTGTGTTCATACAGCAACGCAAATAGAAACCCGCAGAACTTATCGGAACAACTAACAGGCTTGGGAACGGTTTCCCATCTTGAGCAATTCATAGCTTACTCAAGCGTAAATGTATAATAAAAATACATGAAATTGAAAAATCAGAAACAAACTCACATGCAAGATAAAATGGTTTCAAGTGGTTTAGAATAATTCGATGACAAAATTCATTTCTCAAGGTCACCTCTTCATGTTTATCTGTCATCACTAATGCCTTTTCATAACTTTTATTTCTGGTTTACTCTAAATAAAATTTGAGCATTTCAACATCCCTAAGACTGTTTAGGGATATGAGAAACCATATTTTGTTGCTGAGACCCTTCATCTGCTCAGTTTTATCAATGAGGACTCAGCATCTCTTCAAGCTGCTGTGAGCTGAGGGTGACATGTGGCGACACATCCCCTCTGACCTGGGGTGGGTTGTCTAGCAGATGGATGGTGGGAGAATGATTGATGGACTGACTGAGTCAATAACAAGATCTAAAAGTAGAATACAGTGAGTGGGGGGATGGTAACACGTGTGGTAGTTGATCATTTATAACTTTAACATGACACTTTTCTTTGTCACATGCAGTATTCTATTTGGATTTTTTTTTAATGGACCATATTTTTCAGCAACTTTTCCACTGTGTTTTTTTTAGTAGCAAGTAGTAGTAGTAGTCTGTATTTTTATTTGCATTTACTTAATTATTAATGTAAATAGTAGCAAGATCATTATCACAGCTTAGCAGTAATGTCTGAAAAAAAAAAGACATCTCTTTAAATGACTACTCTAAAACAGTATAATTTACTAAAATACATACTAAAATTCTGTTTAACACGTGTGTGTGTGTGTGTGTGTGTGTGTGTGTAGGTACTTTAGTTCCTACTTTACTAAAATGAGTAAAAACATGAGGGGACAGCAACACAGAGCGGTATCAGAAAATGCTGAGGTTTTAGCAGGTAAAATGAGTTTGTACCAAAAAATACAGTTGAGTACAAAAGCTGCTTGGCCTCATAGTCATTTTGTCCTTTCATGACTGCTGTATGACAGTGTGTTTTATTAATTACCATTTTATAGTTTACCTCTTTTGCTAATATGAATTGATAAAACTATGAACTATTAGTAGTGGGGTGGAGTTTAGAAGAGGTCTGAAGTTTTGGCCCAGATCCATTCATTGCACGGAAAACCTGACTGCCAAAACTTAATAAGATGATGCTTAAACCACTGGATGACATAATTGTGGTGATGTCTATCTTTTATAATCATCCCCTGATCACAGCAATATTGAAAACCCTTGATCTGACCTCAAACTAGAATCTCTTTACTGACAAAGTCAAGCATATAGACACAAGTGGGAAAGAGAACCAGCTGCAATGTCACCATTTTATTTAATGTAACCAATAAATGTTAAAATGTGTGAACTTCATTCATAAAATCCAATACCTTCCTCACACAGTAATCAAAACACTTTTCCATCACCAGTGCAGCTGGGGCCACTACTACTCAACTGCTGCAACCAACAGGACACACAATGGATGGTTTTGGTCTATGGCAGAAACCCTCCACACCAACCCCATCCCAGTGTATTCACACAGCCCTCTCAAGTGGCTTCAGCCCACAGAGCACTGAAACAGGCCAGCTCTAAATAAGCCCTCATGTCTCTGCTTGTACTCCATTTGGCACATGAAAGACATGTGGCTTTCTGAGGCCAGACAAGGCTCAAGGCAGACCAAATAACTTGGCCAAAACTTGGCTGTTGGAGCATGGGAAACAGAGTTATATGCTGGTAAACCAGGGCGATGTGAGAGCATCCGTGTGCATCTGTACATATGATACATGGACTGAACTGCAATAACGCAATAATTTGATCCCTGGATTACAAAACATTTTGTTTGATGCCAATTTTGAGCCTTATTTTTTTCACTCTGGTAAATGACATATGGCTACACTAAGGGCTGCACATTTATATTTCCCAATCATGTACAAGTTTGACTTTCTTAGTCAATAAATATTGTGCTTCAATTGTTTTAGGAAAAAAAAAAACACAAAACGAGTGGAACACATCTTCAGAAATATTCTAATAATCTATATTAGTAACAAGCCTAAAGTAAAATTAAAAATGACCATATTAAAGGTGAATGATACATGGAGTATATCCAATATATCGCAGGTTTAGCTTTCCCCAGGCACTTCAGAAGCATCACAGCCCTTTCCAATCCATTACAGCCCAGCAAAGCTTCAAAGTAAGTGATGATGTAATTCATCATTTTACATACAAAGTTTTATCTGCCACTTTTTTCAAAATGTTACATTTTTGTATGTTCAAACTAACTTGCAGATCTGGAAGATTGTAACCTTAAGCTGAATCAAAGAGCTTTATAAAATTAATCCAATTCAGGGGTCCTACAATGTTTGGACACTTGCAATGTAGGATGCAAAGGCGTGTGTCAAAACTGTTTCTTAAAATAAAATTGTATTAGTGTAAATGCATCCTGAGGAGACAATACGCAATTCACAAATCCCTTAATTAGTCTGCAATTAGAAAAAAAAATGAAGTTTTATCTAGAGAAATTAAAGTCAAGAAACCTAGAGGGTTAAAATAATCCAACAACAAAATCTCTCAGTAACCAAATTCACCAAAAGACTAAGTCAAAAGTAAATTAGTTAAATTCATGATGAGGCTACAGCTTTATGCACAGACTAGTCTCTAATCAAAATTAAATGCATAAATCACTCATTTTGATTCATGTTGTATAGGTCATATGTGTTGACAGAAAAACCACAACAATCAAATAATCAATAGACATGTATATGAAAAGACTGTCAATGTTGACTACATTTAATAAAGAGAGAGGTCACTTTAATTTCTCTAAGTGTGCTCACATTTTATGCTTTGTGATCTTTTGTTAATCCCACTCTCTTCTTGCTGCTCACAGATAAATAAATACACACTGACCCTTAGGGCCACTGGCCTCTTGTCAGCCAATCTCTGTGGAGGTTAGCTGTGTGTAATTAAGCTCGCCTTCTTATCAACTCATCTATAGTCTCAGTTAATAACCTCTGCTTCCATCTCCTCTTCCTCTCTGGGTCTATAAGAGATGAAGATAAGGGCCATCGCTAAAAGAGAGACTCAGAAAATACAGGAAAACACTAGTCTTATAGGTAGCCTTGTAAAGTTTTTCCCCCTTTTGTTTGTATTACATGACCTTTCTGGACCTGACCTGCTTTGTGTTTTATCTCAAAGTTTCAGATTCTGCTGAATATTTACCACCTCTGTGGCATCCTATCACACCAAACAGCAGGTAACAAAGCACACAGCAAAGTGAATGACTGCTCTTGTACGTATGCGTGAGATAAAAATAAACTCACACACCTTCATGTGCCGCTAACTCTGGTTGAAGCCCTTCCTAAGCTTGTTTTAACTTTCCAGGCAGGCATCAAAGCAAAAGTAGAATCAAGGTAAGGGGAAAACCAGGCTGCAAGTCTTTAGCAGTGTCCTCTGATGATAAAACTGATGCTAATCCATAGCTTGTTTGCAATCCAACACCATAGCCACTGATGAGACAAGTGCTTTGCTGACATATGAGCACACATTAAAAAAAAGGAATAAAAATGAAAAAAAAAAGCATTAATAAAAGTCCCAAAAAGCTGGGAATTTACGCAATTTCAAACACAAAAATAAAGTAAAAAGAACAGTTTTCTGATCCCTCCAGGTGCTTGACCGTTGTCATGACCTGGAAGTGTTCAACCTACCAGTTTCATGGTGAAATTGTTCTGCTCCCAGCGGCATAACATCAAACTCATGTTGCTTCATGCAGCCTCCTTTGCCAGACACACCTGCCTCACATTGAGAAGGGCTGTTGGTGGCCCAGCCGCATCCACACATAAGTGATTGGTAATTGGGTCTAGAACAAACTGCACCCAGCAGAGCTGGTGATAAGCAAAAACAATCTGAAGAGGAGAAAGAAAAATACAAATAGGTTTGGTAGGTTGACTGTCTTGAGTGAAGTACACCATGCAGACCCTGAGGGATGGCAGAGCCGCTGCCGCTTGCTTGGACCCCAGCAGGTCTCTGAAGAGCTCAGTCCTTCAACTTCTCTCCACCCACTCTGGGACAGAGAGGAGGGAAAAAGAAATGCAGGAGGTGAAAGGCAAGAGGAGCTCAGCAGCCTCTGCTGTTGCTTTGAGAGGAAGCCAAACCAAATGTGCTGAGAGAGGGAGGAGAGGATCCCTCCTCCTCCCTTGCCCACAGCAACACATTGTGCTATTGCTTTTCAATAGACCTTTGGTCATATGGGGAGGAGACAGAATAAGAAAAGGACACCCCTTGTAACCTTTCTTCTGCCCCTCCCCCGACAGCCCTCACCACCCATAACAAAAAAGGGAGGAAAAGTAACAAAAAGAGGATAGTCAGTGAACTATAGTCGCAGTTTATGGAGACTAAACAGTTGGAAAATCTGAAGCCCAGAGGCCAAACCACTTAAAACTCAAAGCTAACAATCTCTTCTCCATTTATTATTTCTTTAAACAGCTTCTTGCTGTCAAGAAAAGCCAAGTTTTATTTTTCCCCAAGCACAGATGGACCAAACCACTCTCTGATCAGCCGTCACTCACAACTCACTGCAGGATTTGGACGTATGTATTTATGTGCATGTGTTTAGTGGGTTCATAACCTACGTATTTATATTTTTGTAAAAATGTGTGTGCAAAAGAGTCCACAGCACAGGATGCCCTCTGTTCAAGCCCGTTCCAACCCCCTGCGCGCACACATGCCGACCACAAATTACAAGCCGAATTTGAAATTTGGGAAAGGCCCAAGATTTACAGAAAGTTCCCACAGCAGGGGGAGGCCTGATCACTTCCAGCAGGCTGAACAAAAATACTTTAAACTCAATGAAATAATAATTCAGAGACCATGTAGATAAAGTAATGACTTGTGATATTTTCACCTAAATGTCTGTAGTGCTGCCAAAAACAATAACAAAACACAGACATACCTTATAGCAATTTATACAATAACTGGTATACTGTGCATTCAGGCTTTTGTTTGATTGTAGTAAATGGCTGAAATGAACCACAAACATGTTGGAACAAAATGTCCGGATGTCCAGAGCCAAACATTAATCAAAAACAGTTCACAGAGCACTGGGATGTTATAATTTCTACGTAAACTTCTTAAACACATAATTTGTGGTATGGTTGGTGGTAACAGTAATATAGTAACTCAAGTGTCAATAAATAGCAAATCATTGCTTCAAATATAGCTTTGAATTAAAACTTAGCTGTAAGGTTTATACCTGTCATTCTCACAAATGATGCAGATAAGTTGAAGAATTTTTGACCTTTTGAAGAGCCAGCCCTGCTGTGCAGCGGTGTTATTATTTATTATTATTATTTTAACACCTGCTGTTAAAGAGGGGAATTGTGAACTGTGTGGTACATCTCAAGCACTTGTATAAATGTCAATTATGTTGTTTTGATGTCACAACTCACTCACATCATGATCTATGCTTCAAAATATTCTAGCACTGACGGTTTAACTTTACAGCCTAATAAAATGACTTTAAAATACTTGTAATGAAAGAACTCTTGTAAAATACACAAGATAAATCTATCAAAAAAGAACACATAATTACGTTTTTATTACCACTGAATACCTTTTAGTGCAGTAGCCATTAGAGCAGAAGCTGAAGGTTTGAACCAAGGTGTACAAGCTAAAACGTGAAAAATGTCACGTTAGGCAGTTTTTCATTGACGTCACCGCAGCGAAGGCATCACCATCATGGTGGACAAACAATATAGCAGAAACACACTAGAGTACAGAAAAAAAGCTATAATATGAAGTGCAATCATCTTATAAAGTTGATTGTTTACGAAGTAGAAATTTATTGATAGGCTAATTCTTTACATTTAAGTGCTTATCAAAACATTACAGAAGTAAGCTTTAAAAAAAATGCATTTTCAATCTTTTTGGTTATAAAAAGAAGTGGACAAATAAGTGTGCCAATTTATATTGCAGATTTGAAGATATCTCACTTGGGATAATTAAGAATTAATAGTTGGTAATACAAAAGTCAAGAATTCCTTGAGTTGGTACAATTAATGTGTACACCGAATTGAGACTACCCAGTCAATTACTGTGGACACAAACTTTAAAGTGTGGTGGCGGCACAACAAGACAATTTAAGTGTTTACCAAAATCAGAAGATCAAATGACAATGTGAATCAGAGGAACAAACACTTATTTTTCCAAATCGGTAACTAACCTTTCAAACATTTTCCTACTGCTTTGAACCAGATTTGGTTTAACAGAGAGAAAATATGACAGCATTTAGTGCTTGTATTTAACAGTTTTAGAGTGGGCCTTCAACAAGCTCATTAAGTGAAGCCACAGTGAATGGGCTGGGTTTGGTTCCTTTCACGGTTTCAGATAAACCAGAGTATTGGGGACAATAAGGGGATAACCCCATCATGTAGGGGCTTTTGTTTTGGTGGACCCCCACTTTTGAGCTTACAAAGCTGAGGAGGAAGACTGGGGTGATGATGGGGGCGAGATAAACCTGCTGCATAGACTCAGAGTGAAAGTGGGGGTGGAGAGTCGGAACATATGGACTTACTGAAGACAGAGACACAAAAGCAGCTGAGCGCGGGTCCACTGTGGGCGTCAGGACAGATTGATTGCAATGTTTAAATTACCACGTTCTGTTGTTACAGTTTGTTTGTTTTTATATAATGTCAAAATCTCACAAATAAGATGAGTGTTTAATGCACATCCCAACAACTCAAAAGACAACATGAATGTTTTCAGTTTATTGTAGACAAGTACTGATTAATTAACAGAAGATGGAGACCATTTCCTATCTTCATTATCTCCACCATCTCCCAAAACCCAAATGGTGCAGAATCAGAATTAGATTGTTTGAATATTAAAGGTTTATTCTAGATGGTGCTGTTAATTTGTTATGGTTCATTTCAACCCTAAAATCACTTAATTTTGCAATGAGACAAAAGCTCACAAACCGGTGTAGTTTTGAGTTTATTGACACTTTGGTGTGTAAGCTACCTGCTGAGATGAGCCCAGCAAGTCTTTATTGATGAAGATGCATGTAAATGAACATCAGGTAAGCTTTTCTTTAAACACAGAAACGGTGAGATATATAACTGCTTAGAAGTTAAAACATTGTACTAAAATTGCCTTATGATAATTTTTGCAAAATATGAAACACATATTAACCACCCTTCCTTTATTAATTACCAAAAAATATCAATGGAAACGCTGCACACTTATGTTTACTTTTCCTTTGTTGAGGAACTCTGAACTCACCCACCATGGCTGTTTGGCCTATATGTCGATCAGCCAAAGAATAATGCACATTTGGAAAGTAATGCTGTTACATTTGGTCAGCTGTGTGTGAGCAGAGGAAACCATGAAATTGATCTCCAAAAACCACAAACTCCGCTCGAGAGAAATCATATTTTCAGAAGCTCCAGGCTTTGTTTGCAGGTACTGGACACTGATTGTCTTTCAGGTTTGCGTTGTACTGACTATCGTTTACGTGTGAATTACAGTTTTCCCAGGAAGTGCACAGACATGTCTCATTTGAAGACTCTAGTGACAAACCACACATCCAAGACTCAGTCTTGATCAAACATATTGGCGGTCACAGATATATGAAACATTTTTCAGGGAAGGACAAAATTTATGAAAGCTCTTTACAGATAAATAAGGAAGAATGCAGTCATACAGCATTAGAATTAACCCTTTAGGTGAATTTACTTTGTGAGTAACAATGTTTGGTGGGCTATAGTATGAGGCTCTTAAATATCACATTTACAACTTTGTTGTTTACCGGAAAAATTTAGCTGCTGCCTCCAGCAGCTAAGTGAGCACATACACAGAAACAAACAATACACAGATTGTGTATACACACTCATTGCAATTCCTTCCACACTGACTTGGAGGCGTAACAGCTTGAAAAACTCCTTGAAGCTGCAGGAGAGAGGAGCTGAAAGCAGAAATGTGAAAATCCACTCTGTCATCTTTTCACAAGCAGACAGCACTGACAGAAAGCCAAGCAATATTTCATAGCTGTTGTCATGTCTATTTACTCCAAACAATCTTACCCAACTCAGAGCACAGCTGGGAGTCAAGCAACTCTCAGCAGATGCAGGCACACACTTAGTAATTAAACATATAAGGGGTTTAAAATGGTTATGTGCTGTGTTAGAAGATTAAATCTTACAGTAAGAAGGTAAAATATGTAAATTCAGCTTCAAAAAGATCCGAAAAAAGACATACCAGTACAAAAAATTAAAAACATTTTTTTTGATGAAAACCAACTCTAGTTTCAACTTTTAAAATGTTTCTGATCAATAAAACATTTTCGGGAAAACTTTGTTCTGTTTACTCTTTCAGATAAGTTCTTTATTGCATCTAATTCATATTAATCTAACAATGTAGACTATTTTTTTCTAAAAATCAGGCATCATTTCTAGGTCTGTAGAGGCCTTAAATTAACACAAGTAGAGTCTCGTAACCTTGGTCGAGATGCTCTGGGGAGAGTGACTTCAGCTCTGCTGACCTCTACCTCCTGGCCTCTTTTTCCACCCTGGCTCCTGCTTCCAGACTGAAATGATGCTGATTGTGTTAGTCTAACCGCCTCTGCAGATCTGATCCCCCACGGGGCACCACTCACAATGCACCATTTGTGCGCCCCAACGATCGCCATGTGACAACTGACACACGGAAATCAGAGAAGGAGAGAAACCAAAGTGAGGAGGGCACCTTGGAGGCAGATCAATGGAGGGATGTTGACTCAGGAGAAGCAGATGTACAGTCCTAATTAATATGGTTATGTCCTCAGCCATGACCTCAGACAGGAAAAAGAGGGGTCGACCGCACAGGAAGCGGAATCGGATCGAGACGCATTAGGGGGAGATGAGGTCATTACTACTGGAGCCAACTGCCATATGATCACATGTTCTTAAAAAGTAAATACACAAATTCTTCATACAATGTTTGACTCTCAGGAAGAGTAGATGAAAAGAAAAAATTCTTCTATTTTTTCTAATTTTTCTGGCAAAAAAAGTATAATGAAACAAACCTAATTTAGCAAGATGGAGCAGGGTGTATCTGCACACAGTTTACATAAAGTCATTAGACCTAAATTATTCCTGAGTACTTCTAAAGATCTTTAATCTCCATAATTGTGCCAAGCTGTGAACTTGTGATATTTTCACAGTTTTGCACCAAACTGCCAAATAGAATAACATTTGTTTTGTGATATTGCAAATTTTCTTCTCAAATTGTCTTTAAGTGGTAAATACTACTAAACCATGCTAGTTGGATATTAAAAAAATATTTTTACAGCTGGCCTGTGTCAGTTAAGTGTTACTGTAACACAATAAGCAACATTAGTTTGCTGTCAGATTGGAGAAGCAGGGACTTTTGTGATAATAGAACAAGTTTAACCAATGCTCCAAATCAGACCACCAAAATAACTTCTTTCTTTCTTTTTTTTTTGGTCAACTTCTATAAAGTCAGCCTCTAAAGTCAACCTAAAAGAGACAGATTTGGTGTTTGAGCAAATGCTTTATTAATTTTTGTTGTTGTTGTTTTTTTTAACTAAACACTCAGTTCACTATTTCACAACATTTTTATAACCACATAAAAAAACAAGAGAAACCACTTTCTGAACTGCAACCTGGTCTGCAGTTTGTATGACCACAACCCAGCTTTTGCCTGAACCATGTGAAATTGGCGTTTAACATATTTTATGGTGAAAATTTAGCCTTACTTGTGGCTCTCCATTGTAATAAAAACATAACATTTCCTCAAAGCTCCAAGTTAAAATAACATTTAGACTAAACGGTACCATCAGCTGATCCTTGAATAAACTTGGATGTTGGATCATTCTTCAGCAGCTGTAAGAGTCATGCAGGACACACTTCTCCATTCTGTATCTTGTGGTAAAACATCCTCTGGCAGTAAAAGCCACAGACTTCAGGCCTGCTGTTATCTGACAGCACTCATCCTGAGCCTGAAGCTACGCAGCCGTCGGGGTGTTACAGCTCAGCCTGATGAATCTGGAGGACAACCATCTCAGCGTTTCCCCGAGAGGGGACACACAGGTGTGTGTGGACTTCCTCCTGCATGATGCTGATAGGAAGGCATGTGAAGCAGGTTTGGCTAAAAGCTCCTATCTCAAAAGAGATGGCTGTCACATATGAAAAACTGCAGCCTTGATTTCAGCTCGACAAAAGCTGTTTTGGGGATGGAAATTTTACAAAACTGTGACATTCAAAGCCATGAACTGATAAGGTTCATAGGTTGAATCCATCAAGTCCCAACAAGACAGGCCTCTTTTCCTGAGCTCTTTGTTTGAACTCTGCAGTCTGTTAAAACCTGGTTATTTCTTTTCAACAATGATCTCCTGCACAATAAACCACTAAAACATCCATTAAATCTGGCTTTAACTTGCAGCTCTTCTCGGGGAGACATATGTCTGTGTGGTCCTTTGTCATGGTAATAAAAAGGCAATATAGTCACCCCGAGCCCCCGCCCAATCTGCTCCACTCCAGACAAGCAGGAAGACATTAGCAATCCAATGCAGCATGCTGCTGATTTGCCTTTCACTCTCACCTGCTCGGGTCTCCAGGAGACTCCGGCTCGATGTGAAAGCCATAAAAATCTCATTATTGCTTTTCATCAGATGCTGGGAGGAGGGGAGAGAGTCCAGAACCACGAAAGGCCTCTTCTCGAGGTCAAGTGAGGGAGGATTTTAAAGGTCAATACTGGCATTTACAAACTCAAGATGCTGATATTAAATATTTTGTGCTATTATTGAATGGTTCAAACTTTGGCAAGAAAGAAAAAAAGGGGAAAACAATCATTTGAATTTATGTGTAGCTTTAAATAAAGCTCTAATGCACACTTTACACTAAGGAATCATTTGAAATAAACATCTTTAACTTGAGAGGTAGAAACACACTTGAAGGGCTTAAACTATTTTATTTTATCTCCATTTATAACCTTTGTCCTTGCATTCACTGATTTGAATACAGTTGGATTGTTTTGTTGTTAAAATATTAAAACACAGCTTGACAAAGATTTAAATGAACAGGGTGCACATGTTACATGGCGTTTCATATTAACTGATCTCAGTGGGTCTGCATCATGTAGTAATTATTATTTATTTGCCAAAATATCTTTTTAGTACCCATTGCAGTGTCATAATCCAAGATGATTGTGTGGTAATTGCTTGTTTAGTCTGGCCAAAACAACTCAAAAGGAAGAAAACCCTTGAATGGGGTCTGCTAATAATTAACATTTAACAGATGAATAATTGATTAACGTGACTATGCACTTATCTTTGCAACTGATCACCCAAGTGTTACAAGAAATAAAAGTCAGTAGTAGTAGTATTTATAGTTAAATGCTCTACTTAGAATTACTAGCGACTATTCTTCACAATCTGTCTGCCTGGTTTCCATTAAACTTAGATATCAGCCTGAGTCTAATCTCTCTCCTTCCATCACCGCTAACATACAGAGTGACATTAAAGGTCATTTAATTAGCTTTGAATCCATAATAATCAAAAGAGTTCTCATAGATCTCTGGGTAAGTGTGTTCTCAGTCAATCCAGTCGCTAAAATGAAATTAGACCAAATTTAAATAATTCAAACTAGTGACATTATAATCTCTAGCAATTACACAACTTCAAGAATGACTGAATTAATGAAGCTCTGCATCATTGATTCACCAATCTGAGTAATGATTTATTATGCAGCCAAAGCTCTGGATTACAAACACAGGGTTTGTCTACATGGCAGTTTATTTACCAGAGAATATTTTCGATAAATATTAACTTAGGCACCCGCTGACCCTTTCAACATTCTTATCAAGTCTTTGTGTGGTTCAGGTTGGGCTCAGAGACTGTAATGAGATTTCACATTGAGCCTAATAAAGCCTGGCAGTCTGCCTTAAGTCTTGAAAGATATTTATTAAGATAGTGGCTCCTTATCACACTGGCTCACAGACAACCCTCTTTCTGTGGACATGTGGTCATGTTTGACAGAGCCTATGGGTTTGAATGTTTGTTTTGCATAAAATATAAAAGGTCTAAGCCTGCTTCACATAAGATCAGAATTTATTTTCCAAGATTTTCTGAAGCGTTCAAAGCTCTGGCTAAGCATTATCGAGCTGGCAACAAGAGGCTTTGAAATACAAAGAGGGAAAAGGAAAAAAGGAAAAGCATGAGCAAGAAGATGGAGGAAAGAAAACATGGAGGGAATGTGAGTAGGTGAGCAAACCAAGGCATTAATAATTAATAAGGAACAGAAGATGCTGGCCTCGCATGACCTTACGCACACACAGACACGGTACTGCTCAGGTTTATGAATGGAAACTGATGCAAAAGAGAAGTGAAACACTAGAGGGCAGCAGTATATCTGTGCAAAAAGAGGCTCTGCAATTACAGTACAGTAGGTTAAAGGTCGCAACAGCTCGTCAAGTTCTGTATGATCACACGCAAGCTGCACGTTTTAATACACACAATCAGAGAGACCAAGTAGATGCAAACACCTTTCACTCATATTTAGCCATTTGAGCCAATCTTTACACATTTTCACACACGAACATGAACAGAACTCCTCCCGGTGTGTAAATACAAACCGAGGCATTAATAATGCTGAAATGCTGTCTCCCTCCTGCTGCTCTCGGTGCATTATGGATTAATTCTTTGTTACAGGTGTACACAACATGTCAGCGTGCCTCGAGCCAACTGGGTCACCCAGCTCCCACCATCATGACTCCACTAATCCCTGAGATAACTACTGACTTCTCCTGGCGGCACTTACAGGTCTTATGTTCAACTTACTTCATGTTAGGGATTTGTTTATTCTTAAACAAATCTTATCATTCCTATGCCTTAGTGGTTTGCTACATTTCCTGCAAACCAACAGATAATTTGTTGCCAATGCAGGATATTCTGGATTCTGTGATTTTTACATCGCTCTGCCCCTCATAAAGTCCTTTCCTGGTTCTGTTTTAGATTGGAATAAACCCACTAGTGGTTACGAATCTTAAGGGACCTAACTGAAGTTTAAAATAAAAAGATAAAAACTAGCAGTGATATGGACAAAAATGTTGTTGTTTTTTCCCCTGAATGAGAAATAACTTTAATAACTCAGCCCAGTCTTGGTGACTAAGTGTTCAGAACTGAAATCTATTTGTGGCATTTGTAGGAGCTGAAATCTGCCTCCTCATCTCCCCAAAGATCAGTTTCTTTCCCTCTTCATTTTAAACTGAAGTAAGATGGAAAGATCTGGACATGACATCACGTATATACCAGCTACAATTCATTGTATATAAAGTGTATTTGTACTCTCTTTTATTTTACTCGGTGCTGCATTTACTCACTTCTCAAATGCCACTGACTCACAACAATCAGGTGTGTTTAAAGCACAAGCCAACTAAGCTGCTGCCAAGGGAGTCGGCAGCTGACACAGCTGCACACAGATAAAGAAGAAAGAGCACCTCTGAAGCTGCTCCTGATTTATTGACTTCACATACATCCCATTTATTGTTGATTGCATTTCTCACATTCTAATAAACAAAAGGTTACAGAGCAACTGAAGGAAGCCATTGCAGGGTACTGACTTTAACAAAAACTGACTTTTAAGCTTTTTTAACTTGGACTTCTGTAAGTCAATTTAAGTCTAAAGAACCAGTTATTTAAATGCTGAAATATGAATGTAAACAAATCCAGACATTGTATTTTCAATAGATTATAGCCTCTTGTCAGGAAACTCGACCAACAGGTTGACTGCAACTGCGAGCTATGTCCCTAAACCTTTGTGGGAGGACGACTCATTCTAGGCAAAAGAGAAACTCATCTACGCCTCTGTCAGAAAATGAGCTTTTTCACTGTAAGAGAAATGTAAATGCAGTATCTCACTAGCCTGCAATTGCTGGCAACTACTTGGCAAACAGCATTGCTAAGGTAGTTTCCAGAATGTCTCAAAACATTTGCAGTAGTTCTCAATTTCCTCTTGTTTGGTTACAAACACTCAGAACTCAGTGAGGCTGCAACTGAAAAGTTGCCTTTTTTCTCACAGTTTTGAGTTGCCACATAGTATCCAACAGTCACAGCCCGGTGAGATACTGCCTTAAGCATCCTGCACATCTCTAGAGAACCGCATCTCATCTCACTCTGCCCTCACAGAAGATTGGGTTCACATTCAGTGAACAGCCTGCAAAGGTACTCCTCTGGGGCTACCGACATGTGGAGGCGTTCAGAGTTCATACAGTAGTTCTGCATCACAGCTTTACCAGTTCAAGGAATCCCTGAGGTGAAGCCCAGCAGGCACAACCCAAATCTAAAAACAATGACATTTAAAATATCAACAGTCTGCAGTGTAATGAGCACGGTCAAATTTGATAGTTGTCAGCATGACATCATCCAGATCATGCCACAAGTCAGAAAGGTCAAGGGTTAACCTAGCCAAGGGTAAAGTGGGCTGCTGCATCAGCACCACGGGGATGAAGAAAGAGAGAGAGAGAGAAAGGAGGACAGAGAAGTGAGTGAGAAAGTCAAGTAAAGTAGAGTAAGAAAATGTGATTATCAAAAAAAAACAACAATGCAAGGGGTAAACTAATGCAGTGTCCAATAACTTGGCTTCTTGTATCTTTTCCTCAGACTTCAGTTCTGTCTCCAAACAACCCCCTGCTGGATGCCTCAGCACCCCAAAGAGTCATGCTTACTGGACAGGCTGGCAAGCATGCACTTGCTGGCTCACTAATGCGGGCAGACACACAGAGACAGCTCCTTACCCTCACTGCCTTACATGGTGTTAAAGTGATACCTCTTGCTGCTGCAGCCCTTTGCATGGGGTTGCTAAGCACAGCCAATATATCACAAACACAGCAAAACAGCTACGCTGCCGATGTGGATAGCAGGGACACAGCTGGCTTGTTTCCTTCCAGGAACTCAGTGATTTTAGATCTGCGTTACCATTAGGCCAATCTGAGCCAAACACAATACAATGATGCTGCAGTCCTCTGCGATCATTTGTAAAGATCAACGAGCTGTTCGTAGCTGGGACAGCTTACGATTTCTTTTAGAAACACAAAAATACAAGAAATACAATCTATTGTAGTTGATGTACACAAAACATAAAAGTGTATCTTCTTACAGTACAGGTGAAAAGACAGCAAACATCTTTGACTCATTACAAAGTGGCATGTATTGTAGCTGCAGATCTAACTAAAAGACAAGGAAACAGGTACTACAGTGAATAAAAGAGCAAATGTGAGTGATGGTGACTCTTATGTCCTGACCTGAGGGTTTTCTCCAGCCTCTGACTCTGGAGCATGTCTTGAAGGTCTTGAGGACCCCTGCTGGCCCAGAGATGGGATGTGGCTCTTCAGGGGTCCTGAAGGCAGAGCTAAAGCTGAAGGCCTGCTGGGAGTCTGTGGGATGGGCAGGGCACTGTGCACAGGTTTGGGTTTGGGGAGTCCTGACTTCATCTTTGAGGCCACCAGGATGGCTGGCATCTTCTTCTCCCGTCCACCTAATTACCAACGCACGCTCCTCCTCCTCCTCCTCCTCCTCGTCACCCTGCCAGCTGTCAGTAAGAATCCCCTCTGACTAACTTCTGATCAGGGTGTCGTAGATAAAAAAAAAAAGTCAAACGTTAGGACTGCTGGTCTGATTTGTCAGCATCTGGATCTGTTCCTGCTGGAACTTAGCCAGGAGGGGAGCTACGCGTGCCAATAGTGCAGGGGTTTAAAACCCCCAATTCCCACCTGTATCCCGTTACCAAGCAGCTTCAGAACACAAAAATGTCCAAGTTTTTCTTTTAGAGCATGCATCCAGACAAACGTGTTCCATAAAGTCCAGCAAGCAAAACCAAAAAAATAAAAGAATCTCTATTCACACTTAAAACAAATTCCCAGATGCCTGGTGGTGTTGCGAGTGATCCGTCCCACTTACTCCCAGTTCAGAGTGGCAGTCAGCAATTAACCAAAAGATCCTCCTCTCCAACTGAATGCTTCTGGTTGACAGCAGGAAAGACCTTGTTTTATCAAGGTAAGGACAGAAGAAACAGATGGAGAGAGGGGAGGGAAAAAAAAGGAAGAACAGCAGCAATGCAGCAACCGTTCGCTTCAGCGACTGCTCAGCCTGTGACAGCACAGCCTGGAAAGCAGCGCTCTCTACTCCACTGCCTCTCTCCCTCTCTGGTAAGTCGTGTTCAGCAGCAGGTGTGGCTTAGATCAGAATGACATATGTGGGGAAAGGCTCAGCACACATCGGTCGCGTCTTTCTCCAGACTGCCTCCCTCTTATCCTGTTGGGTGTAATTCTTCTTTTAAAATGCCACATTTAAGAAGCTATTTCTTCTTATCTCCAGTTTAGAAATGTTACATTTGCAAGTTTAGAGTGAGGTGTTGGAAAAAGATTTTCATCCTATGAGCAATGTGTAAAAAATGCCAATTTTAAACCTTGATGTTTTCTTGGAGTCTTGAGACCATTTTATCATAGAAGGGAGGATTTAAAATTTACCTAAAAACAATGTTTTCTAATGGGTTTTGCAACACTTAATTTTCCTCAAGTCTTATCAAAGATGACATTGACATAGTTGTCTTGGAGAAAATAAACCACTTGAAGGGAATTAGACTGTGCTGTTAAGAATCCCAACACACACAAATACAAGAAATATCAGCAGACTCACTTTTCAGTATTCCCTCCCTGTTTTTAGTCCATAAATGTTCCCCTTTTTTAAATACAAGGTTGGCCAATTAGTGGTCTGGTGTTAGATCAGCCTGAATCCCAGCAGGCTTTAAGAGACTGCTGAAGTGTTGAACCAAATCTTACTGCAGTACTAAAGAAAAAAAGAAGGAAATACCGAATTCCTTCCTCCTCTCACTTATATCTAGCTTATATGAAAATTTACAAAGCCGTATTGTCTTTTCATCCTCATTTATTAACACCCAAAAGTAAAGTGCAATACCAAATGTGAACTGTCCAGCCTGCATTTAGCGATGTGTTGATTAAGTTGGTGCAGTTGGTTGGGTGACATCTGCAAAACCTTACAATAATTGTACATTTTCACAGTAAATGTGTTTCCTTCCAACTGTGCAGGGAATTTTGAATGTCCTAGATTCGCGCTTCTCAAACTGTGGTACAAATACCACTGGTGATACTCACGATCCCCCTAGTGCAGGAGTGTCAAACCCAGTGACACAAGGGGGCCAAAATTAAATATTTGGTCCTAGCCAAGGGCCAATCACAATCAATATTTATTAAAAATTACATAAATTAATTGGTTTTAGATGTATTATGTCAAATCATTCATATAGAAATATCAATGACCTTTACAGATTATACAGAATTTAGAGCAAACAGACTTTAATGAACACAGACAAATAGATCAAACTTCAAAAAGCACATCATTAGCAGCCATTTCTTACACCTCACTCAGCTTTTAAATGAAGTTTTTAACATTAAAACAGACAAAAACCTGATCATACAGAAATTAAAACCATATATTGTTGGCTTCTAAGTCACTGTCAGAGAAAACTTCAGTTTTATTAAGCAAAATAAGAATCAGAGACTCTATCTGAACCAGACTGGAGGGCCGGATGAAATGTTACAGAGGGCCGGATCTGGGCCGCGGGCCTTGACTTTGACACGTGTGCCCTAGTGGTACTCAGTAGAAACTTTGATATTAACTACTTTCAAGTTTTAAAAAAAACAAGCTGTTGTGAACTGAACTGTGGTGTAAATATGGAAACAACTTGAAACAAAACTTTAATGGAGAATATTTTGAGAATTCCTGTAGAAACTGGGGTGGATGAGCAGCAGTGCCAGTGAAGTCTTGCCTTGCCTTCCAGCAATTTTTGTTCAATTTGTATTCAGTTGTAGGGCAAACAAAAAGCCAAGATCACAGCGTATGCATTGCAGTTTTTAGTAATGAATGCATGGAATCATAACATTTGAAAATGCTCCCTTCAGCTGTAGTCAGGTGTGGTTTCCATGTTTTGATGGTTCCTCTTAACTTAGTCCAGTGATCAAAAATTTGAGTTGAGAGTCAAAGGCCAGGTGCATGCTGGCAGATGTCAATCAAAATCCAATCTTCTTTGAAAATTTCAAGGGTTAAAATAAAAGGTTATTAAAAATTATTATATTCATTTAGCAAGGAAAGTCTTTTTAGGATTATTGTTACAATTTTGGGGCACATCATCTGTAATGGACTTTGTGTTTATGTGGTGTCTGGGCCATTAACACTACACACCCCCAACAAATGAAGCCAATCAAGGAAGATCAGGCCTGAGTGTGTGTTTCTCAACCCTCTGGGTTTGTTGAAGGATTAGGGTTAAGATAAAGATGCATGTTTGGTCTTTAGATTAGAGCTAGGTGTTCAAGTTGACTGGTCAGTTTGTTTGTTTTTGTCAGGTAATCAACAGAAATATGTTGAGTTGTGTTATACAGCAAACTGGGCGCTCAACGAAATCATACTTCCTGCTGCAAAACAAAGTTGCCTACAGGTCAAACAAAAGAACATATGCTAACGTAATTTAGTTTTAAAGGCAATCCATCCAATAGTTGTTTTGATATTCAACTCTCGAATTATTTGTAGGGTCATAATATTAATTATTAATTTTAGTTTCATCCTTTGTGTACCATAACATTTGCACAATACTTTGATAAAAATCTCTGCAATCACTGATATATATTTCTATCTGAATCTCCAAACAGAGCAACATTTTCTTTCCCCCTGGAACCTTACCATCCACACAGCTAAAACTCCTCTGGTAATTTACTCTGAAATCACTGTTTACTTGAAATGACAGACAGAACTCAGAAGCTGCTTACAAGAAACAATTCAAACCAAACTAATTAGCAGAAATTGCCAGCATGAGGGACATGAGAAAATGAAACTCACTAAATCAAGTTTGGTTTTTCGATGTTCAAAATCAGAGTGAGGAGATCGTTTTGATTTATCCTAACGTAGCTGCTGGATATAAAACACACACTCACACACTTCTTTACCACAAACTTAATAGGACCAAGATTAATCCAGAAGAGGTTATGTTTAGTATGTTAATCCTGTTACATTAATCCTGAATTATGCAAATACTAATATCTGATTATGCCTAAGTGCCATCTTTGAGTGTGTGTGGGCGTATATGTGTGTATACAAGGAGATATGGTTTTGAAGATCTGAATAAATCAAATTTGTTCTCCAGTTCTTTATTAAAACCAGTGGTCTGACACTTGACAGTCCTAAAAACAATAATATTGCTTTCATTAAAACAAACAAAAACAATTTTTACTTTTCAGAATGGCTTCAGTGAAGTTTTTGTTCCACTGCACAAAATTTTCTAAATGAAAAACGTCTGTTTTCTTTTTCTAGCTAACCAAATGAGAACATGCAACATCACGCGAGGGCATGTTTTCCTCAGAAGACAACGGCTTCATATATATATCGTTTCAAATTCTTTCACAAGTTTCCATAACATCTGCTATGATTAAAAAGCCAAAGCGGCCCCCTCGACTCAAAACACCCATAACGTGACTAGAACCCTTTGAAACATATAGGAAAATACATTAACTCCACCCAGCTTGCCTCAGATGTCACTCTCTCATTTGGAAAATGGAAAAAAATTGAAATCATAGATGGCATAATAAGGGAAACTTCCATTATTTTCTTTCCTCTGTGATGATAAACATATGCTGGACCCACGTGGATCACAACGCAGAGCTTCACAGAGTAGGAAAAAAAAAGTTGTCAAATGTGATTTATGTTGCAACCTTTGAAGATACCTGATGAGAGTCCAGTGCAGTCTAATAATAGAGCCTGTTTGGCAGTAAATGGGCGGTATTGACAGTAATAACTAGGACACCCACTGCTGTGCTCTGCTGTATGTTTATACTGTATTTCTTCCCAGAATAATAAACATTCATGTGGGGTAGATGGTGGGTGTTTTCAGTGAGCTTCAGTCAGATTCATGTCAACACAGATTATATAGGGAAGCCATAGGTGGTGTACTAAAACATGTATATCTGTGAGTGCAGCTTTACTACGAATTTAAAGCTAGGCCAGCTGTTAGCAGCTGCGCATTATTCTGATACTTGCCAAATACACAATATTTTAATAAAAAAGAAAAAGCTACATGAGACAATGAAACACAACCAAAAAAGTTCAGTTTGAGCAATAGTCTGCTTTCACTTCAGGTGAATGAAGTCCATATAAAGGTTTGCAATTCAGTCAAAAAAAACAGTACAACTTTATTTTTAATCACAGTGGTAACATTATCTTGTCTTTTGGATTAAAAACAAGAAAAGTTAAAAAATATTTTACATATCAGCACATTTTGTTGGTGCAAAAGCTGAGGTTTACTCAGCCAAAAAGACATTCAAAATCAAGATGACTAATTTGAAGATCCTGATCACACTAACATGGATATTCTGCTCCACAGTCTTTTTCTGCTGCATTTGCACTAGTCACAAACACTCCACATTTTGGTGTGTGCGTACACTTGTCTAACAGAGACTGTAGGAAACAATGAGGTCACAGCCTATTTCAAACATGTTGCTTTGTGTATTAACTACACACCAGAAACTACAACCATTTTTGAAATTTTGATTTATCTTTTCTTTTCTGACATTATTAACACTAAGCTTCAACCATATGATGCAAAAGTTAATCATTGAGGAAAAATGGTAAAGAAGGTAGAATAAAAAATTAGCTACAGTTCCTTTGAGAGAGTAACTAGCTTTCTCTACATTTTCTCTGAATGTATTTTGTTGTGTCAGTGTCATCTCCACTTCTTTATATCCCCAAGTGTTTCCAAGTGCTGGACTGCACTTCCTCTCACTGCTGTGTTTCAGCTTCTGAGTCAGGCTGAATCAGGTGCTGAAACAGAGTCTTCTGATTGGCTAAAGACCTGCAGTCAGTAACCTTCTCTGACCTGGGCTACAACTGATCTCTGTATGAGACTGCACATTTATTGTCTGGTGCTACAAAAGGAGGGCATTAATAAACCTGCCTCTGTGTGTGTGTCTGCATGTCTGTTAGCAAAAAAACTCATAAACTACTAGATGGATTTAAAAAAATGTCAGAAAATGCTCATTTTCATTATTATTTAATGATGAAATAATATCATTATTTAATAATAATATCATTTTTACAATCAATATTTAATTTCCCTTTGGGATAAATAAAGTATTTTTGAATTGAATTGAATGTACTTGTAAATGTGAATAACATTTGTAGATTTGAAATGACCACCACAGGTAAATTACCTTATCAAACACAAAAATTGCCGTAACTCAGTCATTTTTAACAAAAATATTGATCTATAATGTTGTATAATGTTTACATTTAATAATAATTTAATATTTTATGGCCTGGATAAAATGAGCTTGAAGGCCAGATATAGTGAGCTGCCAGGCGATCACTTTTTTGTGATCGGAACTAAAATACTTTTTTTTTTCTTTTGACAACAGCAAACAACTGGCAAAAGTTTTTTATACCCAACCAAAACTTTGATATATAACTTTGCCATTTAGATTTGTAGCCAGAAATATTATATACAAGCAACAAAAAGTAAATGTAATCTGACACAATGTTCGGCGTTCAAAAAGTCAAGACATTCACAAACAAATGACAACCTGTGTGCTTTCAGATCCAGTCTGAGCTGGGCAGCAGAAAAAAGACAAGATTACTGTTGATTTGATGCAAATTTCAGGAAGATAATGCTGTTCTGTTAGCTAGTTACAGTCACCATCCTGCTGTATTCAGAGGATGCTGCACTTGAGCACTACAGTCTGTGTTGACAAAAATTAAAGTTCTCCACACCCAGAACATTGTGTGTGCATATATATATATATATATATATATATATATATATACACACACACAAACATTTTTTATTCACTTGAAGAGAAATTCATAGACACTAAGACAAATCAGAATAAAGTGCTTACGTCTTATTATATGAACACGCAGATTCAACTTCATCTGGTCAATATAGGCATGAAATTAAAATCTATTTAAACACAGTTCAGTTGTACAGTTGTCTGCTGACAGCAATTCTCCTCCACTGCCTTCATCCAAGCAACTCAATATATTTCAATAATCAAGCATCAGAAAAATAAATGAAATTGTGTTCAGACACGCGCACACACTTCGTTGGCTGATTGTTTTTCATCAGCAGAGTCAGCAGAGCAGAACAACTGGGCTCTCGCCGACAAGAGCCGCACTAACTGGAGCAATGGTCTGACATTTCCATCGTGACGGCAACTTGACCTACACGCCATTTCCTGGCTCTCATCCATGCGCACTTCAACACACGCGCAAAGCTATTCGCATTAATGTACAGTGGCAGTTCTGTAAGGCTGGATTGCAGGGAGAGGGGGGAGGGGGGGGGGACTGGGGTCATGAAGCCTAGCGGGGCTCTGGTATGGCTGAAACAACATTGGATAACACAACATCCAGTCAAAGGGCAGGCACACAACTAGTAACGCGCATTCTGCTCGTTGTACGCATTCAACACAAATTAGTCTCAGGGGAATGAGCTGAGCCAGCGTGACGAAGAGAAAGTCCTGTTTGCTTGTGAAACATGAAACCAGACCTCATGAAAGATAAAACAATAGTCAAATTACAGGGAAGATGCACATGTGGCAGTTCGAGTCCTGTTGTGTGGGTTTGTGAACTCGTGTCACTCCAGCTGTGGCACGAGTGTGCATGCATGTGTGTGTGTGTGTGTGTGTGTGTTGACATGCACATATGAAATCTAAATGGGTCTTTGGGTTTGTGGTTGGTATTCTGTTATCATCCTGTCAGATGTCACCAACGCAGAACAGCAGTGAGAGCTGAGTTCAGTCTGATCAGATGTAGCTTCAAACACACAAACATAAACCAAAGTACTGTGGTCCTATATTCAGCCTAAAAAGTTCAAGAAATATTTAACCTTTTGTAGACTGGCCTTTAATTATTAAATTTCATTATGAGAAACTTAGTGGCCCCATTGACATCAGCTCTAACATGTGCTACATGTAGCCGCAAAACAAGTAATGAAACGTGGAAGCTCTTCAGTGTTGTATTAGAGACTTAAAAAATAAAAAATAAAACTTTTTGTATAATTTCCATTTTCACACGTAAACTGCACACATGCAAAATTATTTGATAATTTTCATAAAACAGTCACCAGATCACCAGGTAAGTTATTTTATCTTCTCTTTGAGTTTTGTCAAATCATATGATTAAATGCTTGGATGTGTCTAATATGTCCCTTGTTTGCATGCACTCTTTTCTATTGAATAAGCATGGTAACACAGTAACTAAACCTGTTTAAATAAAGATCTTAATTTCATATCAAAGCAACAGCAACCTTTAACCTTTTCACGCTACAGTTTCATGATATGGCCACAAAAGTCAGTTTGTACAAAATAATTTTGTGCAAAGAGGAGGTCTTATAAAGAAATGACAGTTAAACTACTGTAAATGCTGTTAAAAGAATAGTTTGGTCAGTTTTGGTCAGAGATGTTCTGTCAGCTAGTTATGCACCTTATCAGCTGTGTGGAGAAAGAGGCAAATGTTTTGTCCAGGCTACGCTAAAAAAGGGCTTGTTTTTATTCATTTTTTAGACTTATAAAACAACTCTCTCAAAAACAACATACGGTTCAGAAAGATCACTGGCAGTCCTCCAGGTGTTGAGTAAACGTGTGGACTGACTAGATGTATTGATCAGGCAGACTGATGCATTCAGCAGCCTCAGAACCATCGGCGTATAAACAGGCCATCTATGCTCTGCACACATACATTTAGATAGTGCTAGTGAAGATTCATTCACATCGTAACACAGACATTCTGTTGAGAAAACGGCAACAAACAGTGACATGTTACAGTGTAGAGGTTTATTATTAGCTCATGTGGTGTTCTTTCACAAAAAAGACAGGAGACAGAACTGGAAGTGGCAGAGCTGAAGATGTTGAGGTTCTCCTTGGGAGTAACATGGATAGACGGGATTAGGAATGAGGTCATCAGAGGTACAGCACAGGTTGAAGGACTGGGAGATAAAGTTAGAGAGGCCAGACTTAGATGGTTTGGACATGTGCAGAGGAGGGACAGTGGGTATATTGGTAGAAGGATGTTAGAGATGCAGCTGCCAGGAAAAAGACAAAGAGGAGATATATGGATTAAGTTAGAGAGGACATGGAGGGAATTGGAGTGAGGACAGAGGACACAGAAGACAGAGTTAGATGAAGGAGGATGACTCGCTGTGGCGACCCCTGAAAAGGGAACAGCTGGAAATAAAAGAAGAAGTGTTCCTTCACACTGGTATGTTGTTATTTTGAAAGTTCTTTTATAATCCTGAATAACAATTAAAAATAGGCTTTTGTTCAGCTAGCTATTAGCCAAGCCTGGACGAAGACTTCTGCCCTTTTCTCCTTACTCTGAGCTCTATGACTGATGTCATTACTTCCAAAATGACCAAACTATCCCTTTAAAATGTTCTAAAGTACATCCTGTAATAAGACAACATGACAAGACATTCTACAGACTTTTTCTTAAAACTTATTTACATGTTTTTCTCAAAAATTATTTACATTTTTACTGAAACTTGTCTACTTTTTAGTTTTTTATGCTAATTTATTAGTTATTATTGGTTTGTTGATTGTAAAAAGGGAGAAATCAATATTAAAATTTCATTACATGGTTTTGACATGTGTTATCACTCTATATGACAAGCTTTTTGTATCTAGTAAGGAGACAGTAATACTGTGTATGGTGTATAATTTGAGGAAGGTTTTACGCTATCAAAAAATGAAAAAACCACCCAACCGCATTATGAACCAGTAGTTGAGCCAAAAACAAAACTATAAAATGGCCTCAAACCAAATTGCTAATCTCAAAACCAAGGCCTGTGGCTCAGATAGTTATTTGAAAACCAACAAAATGTTCTAAAGCTAAAAAAAATGCATCATGCAGAAATGTAAGTACAAGGATAAACATGCGCACATGAAAAATTTCAGTTTTGTCACACAAAAACTATGACCTGGTTAGGGTGAACTAAACCTCAAAGACAGGAGCAAAACTCTTGAGTAAAACACACAAATGTAGTTCAGACACAGAGTTAAGGCGAGACAGAGGAGACAGCAGCACCCAAACAACAGTCTCCCTGCAGTTAACTGGGGTGACAAATAAGGAAACCAAAGAGAAGTCACGACGGCCAAAGCTCCGGGGTGTGTGTGTGTGTGTGTTTGTGTGTGCATACAGAGAGCAGACGTCCCGAAGACCTACTTTACATCAGAGGATGAACACTTTGGAAGGGAGAAAGTGCAGAGAGAGGAAATATAATAAACCATCTCATTGCATACCTCTGCAAAATTAGCCAGCACTAACGAATCTTTTCCAGCTCATTTAAGGCCCATTAGCTGAAGGTGGAGTTAGATATGTGGTCATTATGTTCGACATGTTTTCACGTTCCACAGAAATTATTGCACAACATGTAAGACTTCTTAGATCCTTGTAGCTGATGTTATCTGTCACTTATTTAGAACATTACCCACACCTCTAATTTAAGAAAGACAGTGGTACACATGCTATGAATAGGATGAGGGTGAAGGACAACAAATGTCTGAAAGTATAAATTAGACCATCCAAGCCTGCTGACAGTAGAGAACATTCAAATTATATATCCAATGTCCAAACATCAATATCTGCTGATTTGACCTCATTTATGCCTTCTAGTGCTCAAAAAAATGTCCTGCTGAGAAGATGCTGCTTGGCCTCAATATCCCAAACACTATATCCTTCCCACAAGCAAGTGACATTCAGCTGCAGCAGTTCCTTAGTGGAATAATCAATATGGGTGAGATTAAAACAGCACTGTGTAACAGGGCTGCAATAAAGACGCCAATGTAATGTCAGCCCCAGGCTTTAGTAGCAATTACCCCCAACTGCTGTAACACAAAACCATTTATTGCTTTTTCTCCCCCTTCAGTGACAAAACACAACGAAGTGGGGAGACAGACAAGGGCAGATCGAGAAAAAAAAGACACAAAGATAAGAAGTGAAGGAAATAAAAGATGAAGAAATACAAAATCAGTGAAGGAGAATAAAACGAATGAAAGAACAAGGATAATAATTGTGGATTTAATGCTGTTTTATTGGGAAACTGAACTGATATGGCAAAAGAAAAAATGAGAATGAGTAAATATTAATATTATAGTATATAATAACTGTCCACTCACAACCCACCATAAGTGCACCATACAGGCAGTCTATGAGGAACATTTAGCCAAGCTGTGCTTGACACTTATGAGCCACTTGCGTATGTTTAACCCTGTAGAAGGTCGCAGAGTGGCCATGAAGACTTTCGGTCCTGCAATTGCAAATTCTACGAGTCGTGAGAAAAATCAAGAACCCATACAATAGGTATGAAACCTGTACTTCCTGTGTATACCTGAACCAAGTCAGGAGCAAGGCTAGTAGGGTATTTTAAATGACAGTCAAATGCAAGCATGGCGCATGGTCATTGTACAATTCACAAAATATGTGTGTGACCTGTAAGTCAGAAGAATATCTAACTTTCTAGAAGGAGAGACTAGAGCAGTGAGCCAATGCAAGCGTGACCCACACAGGCAGGTGGCAGGTGGGGAGTTTGACTGGGGCAGTACACCTCTGCACACAGGTGTCATAAGGAGAGCTCAGCAAGGAAAGCTCCTGTAAAGCAGAAAGGAAGCTCTGCACTGCAGCTGCACCATTACAAGTAGCTGCTTTTTACACTGTTCCCTCTCTGGGGGATTTTTTTTTTGGCTCCCTTCTTCTTTCCATTTTCTAACATTCATACTGATACTATTTTTTTTTTTTTTAAAGTGATTGTCCAATGCTAACCACTTGCGTCACAAGTGCAGCATGTACTCCTGGCACACAGGACTGGTTAACTGCAGCTCACATACACTCCACACATACTGATCAGGTTTGTCACACGTTCGTTCATGAGCTAACAGCAGAAACTTTCCCACTTCTTGAGCAAGTCAGGCGTGTTACCTTTACTTGGCAGGTACTCTGTCCATACTATTTTCTAAACTTTCCATGTGTGATCACTGGGACACTGCAGCCCGGCTGCAAGCTATCAATCCCTGTGAACTATGAGTATCAAAAACACTTGTGGTCATTTGGGAGCTTGGATTAAGATTAGATCACTGTTGTATTAGCAAATATCTATGAAGTCTACTGTCAACATCTGTGTTAACAAGAATCAGTGAACATGTTGTACTCGTTTCCATCATTTTCAGACTAAAGCTTTGAGAATTTGTTTTGTAGAATATAAAACATTAGGAAAATTCAATGTATCCTCTGTATTTCTCTTACAGTGTTCTGAATACTTATACTTTTAATAGTTACTCATTCTCTTTGCTCCTGCTGTTTCAAAAGGCTTTTAAGTCTGGCCTCATTTTAAATCCCCACTCCACACTTTGTACAGTAACAGAGTAAAACATTACACACAACATTTCTCCATTTAAGATATATTTTATGGGTTTTTTTTGGTCCGTATTTCAGTTTCAGCAATGATTTGTGTTACTTCATAATGCAACCTAAGAGTACCAAAACCAGACTCAGCTGGTACAAACGAATAATAATATGGTTTAAAAACATCATAACAGAACCAACATGGAAACAAAAATAAGCTCATAACACCACCATCATTTCAGATTTGCTTTGCTGCTCTGAACAATCAGATGATGAGCCCTTTTTAAGACTATAATGAATCCAAATAAGTTAAAGCCATTGGTTTAGTTGGCTTCAGACACAAATTTAATGACAATTAGGTGACGATCAGAATTACATCCTGTACATAAATCAGAAAGTGCTTTTTTTTGCCATGACATTCTTTTTCTTTCTATTGCAGTGCATCCACAAGATAATAAAGAGCTCATTAGTGAACATATAAGTTTACTGAACCATAAACAAACATTTCTCTGGAACACATATCAAACTAAAGTATCATTAGTTTTGTTATGTAGAAGATGAAAGAAATATATTAAGAAAATAGAGAACATAGCAGGCAAACATTTTCTCCAAAATAGGCTCTCCAAACTTAATGAAGCACACAACCTTAAATCTATTTGAACTATTTACTGTAATTAAATGCACATAATGTAAAATAATCATTTTAGCAAAAAACAAGCTCATCAGCTCGTTGAGTGTTTCATTTTCAAAGTGCATAAAGTCAAGTGCCAAACCGGCCCTCAGTATTTAAAGAAAGATTTGTTTTAGTTTTAATACCCTTCCATAAAATAAATGGTAATGAGGGATGGATGGACAGATGGATTTTAATTTACCAAAAATAATGACCCAAAGCAAACACCCTAAAAAAGATTTATAGGAACCTGTGAACACTTTTGTAACAGTTTAAGAAAGTTTCTGTTCTTGTTCAGGGATTTTCATTCATTGTTTCCAACAAATGACTTGATGCTTTGTGATTTTTACGAGTTGCCTTGCATATTTTTGACATTCATCTGTAAAGGCTGTAGTAAAAATAAACCTTCAGATTATGTGTCATAAGGTGGTCACGGGTGGATGTTTACTCTCAGGCTGTGCTTGTTATTGAAGACATGTTCCTTTTACACCATCAGATGTTCCCTGAGCCAGTGGCTACAGCAGAGGCTCCACCAAGAATCAATTCATTCCTCATAGTTCACAACTGGAGAAATGATCCTGTTCTCTCTTCTTGTCCTCTAACGATATTCTTACTGTAGCCATAAATTTATATTTAACAGAACAGGACTGGTTTTATGAGGACAGACAGGCTCACTTGCAACTTTCTAAAGACAAACAGAAAAACTGATAAACTTTCCTGAAGTTCTTTTGTTCTTAAGTAAAAGTTAGGATTTGCCTTTCTAACAACTTAACAAGCAAATCATTGTTTCACTCAAAATTGTTCTGATCTTCAAGACCTTTATTTGCAAGGTCTGAGAAAGCTTCTTTCTGAAAATTTTTCTTATTTTTTCACTTTACACAACAAATGAAATGACATTCACTTCTGTTATACTATGGGAAGAGCTGAAGTTTCATCTTTATGTCTTTAGGACAGTAGCGGTTTTCAATATGGATTATTTGGCTCACAACTCGTGGTGGCATCTTGTTGGGGCCAGTACAAGATTAGTAGTCAGAATTGAAACTAATATCTGCAATCACTTTATTAGGCGAGTACATTTAAATTTGAAATATCTGCAATTCCAGTTGTACTAATAAAAAAATGATTTAATTATTGATAAATTATTGAAATGTTTAAGCATCATTTATTGGTACGACTGGTTATGTTTTACTGATATATATAATTCAATTCTAACTTATCACAACAAACATTTCCAAAATGCAGAAAGACTTTTTTACTATGTATTTTAGAAATCACAAACATTTTTTCTACGACAAATGATGCCGCTTTTTCTACTTGTGTAATGAGGTTAGTGTTTGCTTTTGGAGAGTGTCTATTGGGGGCGAGAGGTGTGTGGCGTATATGTGCATGTGTGTGTGTGTGTGTGTGTGTGTGTGTGTGTCAGGGAGAAACAGGAGACACAGAAGGAGGGGCTTGCCCTGGGTACCATTCATGCTAGAACTGTCACTGCTTTAGTAGATTAGCTCATTTGCTTCTCTTGCATCTGCTCACAGTCATTTTGACCAAAGATTATCAAAAGTCTTGCATATCCTGTTTTTTTTTTTTTTGTCTAGATCTTCTTTTTCTCTCAACAATCTGGAGCAGCACAAGCAAACTGATGATGTCAGATGGAGAGGGTGAGCTAATGAGGGCATAGGTCATGCATTAGTGGATTAGAGAAACAAAAACGAATGTAAATTGGATTCTCAGAGCTAGGAGTTGAAGCGTGTGAGCTGATTAAAGATAACTGAGCGCCAAATCATTACGAAAACTGCAGAGGAGTCAGAGTTTAGAAGTGAAAGTTACAGAAGTAGTACTGCATGACTGCATAGTCTGCATACATTCAGCAACTTCAGGCAATGTTTGGATGATTTTGCACCACAGGATCATGACCTGAAGATGTGCAAGAAACTGGGTAATTTGTCATCTTCCCACGCAGCTATTTCCACGACTTATAAAGTCCGCAAATATGGATTTATCTCTATTTGCGTTTTGCAGTTCGTATTTACATAACTTTTATGTTTAATGTTGTTTGTTCCCTTAATTCCCTGTATGTTTTCCAACCATTTCCTAAACTCAAAGAAAACACACAATTTAGGTGTTCCAAATGTAAAACGGTGGACATTCAGCTGCTCCAACATGCAGTGTGAGCTCAGCTGTGTTAAGTGGCAATGAAATTTAAAAGTGATACCACACCCAAGATCTTTCTAATATTAAACACTTGTTTACCCACAGGCTTGAAATGGGTGTGTAAATGAACCTCTATGATCCAGATGTCTATGATTTAATCTTTGCAGCTTGGATGTTCATCAAACTCATACTAGTCAGAGTTTTATTAACAGCTTTTCTAAAACACTTCCAAGCTGTTTCTGCATGTGATACAATTGTTATAAGGAGCTAATGTCACATAAAAATGAGCATTTCCTAAAGGTGAGGAAGTACACTTTTATACTAAAAAGGCTTAACATATACACTCACCGGGTACTTTATTAGGTACAACTTGCTAGTACCGTGTTGGACATTTATTCATATCAAAGATTCAACAACACGTTAGAAACATTCTTCAGAGATTTTGGTCCATATTGGCATGACAGCATCACAGTTGTTGCAGATTTGTCAGCTGCAGATGATGATGTGAATCTCCTGTTCCATCACATCCCAAAGGTGCTTGATGGGACTGAGATTTGATTACTGTGGCGGCCAGTGGAGTTCAGTGAATCGATACTCATCAGAGCAGGCAATGTTTTTCCTACTTCTAATGGTCCAATTGTGATGAGTCTGTGTTAACTGTAGCTTTAATTTCCTGTTCCTAGCTGACAGGAGTGATAGACGATGTGGGCTTCTTCTGCTGTAGCACATCTGCTCTTAGGTTGGATGTGTTGTGTGTTCAGAGATGGTATTCTGCAGACATTTGTTTGAAATCAGTGTTTATTTGAGCTACTGTCCACACAAATTACTGGATATTTTCTCTGTTTTAGACCACTCTCTTTAAACCCTAGGGATGGTTGTGTGTAAAAATCCCAGAAAATCAGCGGTTTCTGAAATACTCAGACCAGCCCATGTGGCAACCACGCCACCTTCAAAGTCAGTAAAATCCCCTTTCTTCCCCATTCTGATGCCTGGTTTAAACTTCAGCAAGTTGTCTTCACAACATCAATCACTAAAGGCATTGAGATGCTGCCATCTGATTGTCTGATTAGCTATTTGTGTTAATGAGCAATTGATCAAGTGTCCATAATGAAGTGACCATTGCGTGTATATAATTAGCTTTTTGTCTTTTTTTTTTTCAGCTAAGAGTGACAAAAAATCCAAAAACCCAAACCAGAAATTGCAACTCCTATCTTCTAAAATCAGTCAAAATGTTGCCAATATTAATACCACCCAGACATATAATTATGTCATCCTTTCTTTACAGCACATGTTTAAGATATTTGTTGAGTAGTTTTCTTTGTCAAAATTGGACAAAGCTGGATTTATTTTATAAATTGAGACATGACTGAAACTCACATCGCTGATGATTATGTTGCTCAATGTATTCATAAAAGGCCGTTTTTATGTTATAAAGTAACTATAGGAGGACTAGATTTATTTAACCTTCTGTGCAGTTTGCTGAGAACAACGCAGCACTGCAGAGAGCACAAAGTTAAGGCAGTCAATAAAATGAAAAACATTCAAGTGGAGTTATGTGCATGAACTGCAATTCTTACTGTGACCAACATAAAATCTTTACTTCATGGTTACTTCACTTGGTTTTCACTTAAATACTAAATATGCATGAGCTGCAGGTTGAAGCTGTTCAGAGTTGTGTTTCAGTGTTCAAGCACACATGGTTAAACGCTGAAATGTCTTGAAACTTGCTGCTTTTAACTCTGCATCTGGCCTGCATATGTGAGCTTCCGTTGAGAGACTCGGCTTTTGTTAGAAAGTCGCACTCAGCTGATTGTAAAACCAGCGTGCTGCCGAGGAAACAGCCTGGGACACAACAGCAAGCATGCAAACAAACAAAGAAGGAGAAGCAGCTCTTACCTGCAAGGAGGTCAAAGGGCATCGTGAAGGCAGGATGGAGGGCAGCAAGAGAAAAAGAGAACCATGTTAGTGACTGAAGAATAAAAAGCAACATTTTAGATTTAGTATGGACATACTGTTCAACACATTCTGTAGATTTAGATTCTGTAATATTGATCAATTTACTCTTCAAAGGAGGTTTCCATGTAAAAACGACTGAAATGCATTTTATTGACCAATGTTCTCAGAGATCTGTTAGGCCTCTCTGGCTTTTCAGAATTTGGGAAAACAGGAAAGTCATAAAACAACTTAAACGCACAAAATAAATTGCAGAACACTTTTGAGGAATTCCTGATGGTGCACAAAAACACACGTACAGGTCCTGAAGCATATCCATCATTTGGAAACAAGAAGGTGAGCGTGAGAAACTGTACTCATAAATAAGGTGTCTTTTGGCCTGCAACCTGGTGAAATCTTTAGGGGAACCACCCATCATGTTTATGGTCCACTTCTGCCTGCAGGGAGCCAGAACTGAAATATCCTGCCAAGTGCTGCCCACCCAGCTTAGCACCACTTACTCACAGCTTCCATTCAAGCTGCAACGTTGTTCGCATGGTGATGCAAAGCCAGTAAAAACCCATTTTACAACAAGCATATCCAAACCTAAAGAGAAGAAGTCACACGCTTATTTTGACACAGTAAAACACATGATCCTTTCATGCTGAGATATGTTGGTGGAATTTACAAACAAGCTGTGAGGTCGACACAGTTTTCCAATACGGATCCTCAAAGGCAAACAGGAAATTAACATCACCACAAACAACAAATTACAAATAAAAGTCTCCATATAGGGATACTGGTTAAAGAGGAGGAAATCAAGCCTGAAGCCTAATTTCCTGCCTTAAAGCTTTGATGGAATCTAAAGGGTTACTAACGGAAATTTATGAAATCTTGTAAAAACCTTAAACGTTTGAAAGCAGAACTTCTAGATGTTCAGAGCCAAACAGCTTGAGAATAGGAAACACACCAACGTGAAACCACAAAGGAGCAATTAAAGGCTCTAATTTGGCAGAGGTTGGCAGATATGGTTCTAATAGACCAACAGAACCGCTGGAACAACAGCTGGCAGGACGGAGAAAAAAACAAAAACACTCAGATGTTCAGCAAACAATCTGAAAACACAAAATATACAATGAAAATTAAGTTTTGTTCTGTTGGGTGAATAAATATATTTTGTTTTATATTTGTTGTATTTTGTCTTTCGATCAAAGGAGACAAAACAATATTTTTTTATTTAAAGGTTTGGCCTTTCTTGAAGGAATGCTGTTTCTAGAAGAAGGCTGACTCTAAAAGTTAACCACTTCTAGATGTGTGGTACATCCAGCGTTTTAGTAAAATTCAATCTAGTGGTTCATGACATATTTTGCTAACAAACAGGCAAATGTCCCCAAGCACAGACACAGAGGCAATTACATGACTGGCTGCCTTTCATGGCAGCAGGCAATAAAAACACCTGTATATGTCTAAACAAAGTTTATTTTCTTGTTTTTGAAAAAATAAACTGATTAAACATAAAATTGTTAGGAAGTACATATTCAATAAATAAAAAAACAAATCTTAAAAGCTGCTCCTAAAACATATAGTTTAATAGCATCCTTTGAGCTCCTAAAACGCATTGAAATGTTGACAAAAAAACAGAAAAAAACAACTACTTTTCTCTCATAGCTTTTACACATCATGAAAAAGTGTCACTGTACTTCCTTTAAGTGTCTAAAATGTATTCAAAATATTAAAATATTCTATTTACCTGTTTACATGTTCTTCCTTTTCATATTGGTATATTAGATAACTTTCCAATGTCTGGCTTTAATGAACTAAAATATTATATGTGACATATTAGAGCTGAAAGCTTCCATTAGTAAAATACAATGTTACTGGTTTGCAAATCATTAAAACAAGATTATAAATATTAAATTACCTCAACGTGAATAAGTTGCATTGAAATTTCAGACCTTGCATCATTCACATTCAGATCTTAATGACATTGTCCTTGACAACTCATCTCAACAAAAGTCGCTGCTGAGCTAACCAGGGGTGCTTTCCTCACAACAGATGCCACTTTTAGTGCACCTCTATTGTTTCTGACAGTGGCAATCTGGAGATCAGATTAGAAGATGTGCTCTCTATCAGTAAGCAATCCTTTAAAGAGCTTAGTGAGGGGGTCCGGTCTGCCTCCGACAGTGCGCCGGGTCAGAAAAGCACCCGCTCCACGTCTCCCACTATCAGCTGCAAGGTAATCCTGTTGTCTGCAGAGAATTACTGACATACATTGAGCCACAGATCCAGGAGCAGAAGGCATGGAATGGGAAGAGCAAACCACAATAGATGAAAGTGTTTAGCCTTGTGATGACAAAGTGGGGCAAAGGATTCTGCAGGACTGACTGGAGGCGACATACTAAAGGCCACGAGTTGCCAGCCTTTACAGTATAATATGACAGCCTGGAACAAGCAAGAGAAGTCATTTCCCAGAAAAATGAAATTAATGTTCAAGGTTTTGCAGCTTTTGCTGTCTTTTAGCTCTTACATTTAGCCAAGACCAAAGTCAAGGCAATTGAAGATACTAGTAATGTTTCCAGATGAAGGATGTTTGGAGTATAATGTATGTAGTAGTAAGAAATCCCATTAGAAATGTTTGGAAACACAGAGGTAATTGAAGGAAATAATTAGCAATGCTACACCAGTATAATGTTCTTTTTATTTAATGTAGATCCTAACAAAAGTTTACAAGTTTTTCCTCATTCAACACTGACATAGAACTTCCTATTTGTTATGCAAATCAAATCAAAAGCATATTTCATGAGCTTTCCATTAAGAACTTAAAACATAAAGCAATGGTTTTATATACACACTCAGACAGACAAATGCACGCATACGGACAGACATATTCAAACACAGAAATATAAAAGTGTGATACAAAAAACAAGCAATAAAAATTGTATCAGTTTTTCTTCCATTTCCAAAACTGCAAAGAAAAATATTTTTTAAAAGGAAAGCTCTAAACTGCAAAATTTTCACTCTACAAAAACTTCAGATAAGCCTTCATCATCGCACCTCAAGTAAAACGTGCAGATGCTCTTCTGAGAAGAGAAGTAAAAAGGTTAAAGCAGGTTAAAGCAAACCATTTCTGATGGTAGAAATGTGATTTTATTGGGTTGTTTTGCTGTAATCTAAGTTAGTCTCTTGTAGTGTCTGGCATTCTGAACCAAAACAGTTACCAAACCATTTAGTGGTACCATCCAATACCCACGCGTCTAGTTGGCCAAGACTTCATTGTACAACAAGACAATGACTCAAAGCAAATCTCCAGTCTGTGTAAGAACTACATAAAAACAAAACTGCCACACAGCGCCATTAAAACATGCAAAAGCCACAGTCTTTTGATCAAAACCTCACTGAGATGATTTGAGATGAAATGAGCAGACAGGAAAAAAAAACAAAAACATCTTACCATTGCGGCATACTAGTGGGAACCTCTGCAACAATCCTTAAATTGAAAAAGGTTCATGTGTACATGTCTAGTTGTAATTTGACTGTAGTTTGCATACGGTGGTTACTTTACAGAACTAAGACAAACAAAAGGTTTTACTTTATGATTAGGGCATAAAACTGCAGGATTCATATAAGCAGAGAAAAACTGAGATGTTCCAAATTTTTTGACTGGTACACAGTGATCCTTTTAATTCCAATCAGACTTTAATATCAGCCAAACAAATAAAGGTCAAATGAAATAAAATTTAAAAAGAATGAGTTTTCATGTTTTTCTTTTAGTTAAACATGTCCATAAACCCTTCCAGTGGCCCATTTCTCTGATTTAAAATGTTAATGACTTGTTTTTAGAGTCTTTGTGTAACAACCCCAAAATGAGGTGAAGGTTACCATCCTTGGTTGGTGACAAAATTGGCGCCACAGTCAGCTGTCACAGACCGCTGCAAGACACTGAGGAGGTGACTGACCTGACTGGGGGTTGGTCTGGAGTGATTCCGTGGGACACTGGGCCCCACATTTCACAAGGGGAACCCCCAAGCTTTACAATGATGTCAACACAGTACTTTGGCGGGCAGCAGAGAAAAACAGTCAGTTTTAACGAAAACTAATAGGATTAGTATTAATAGTCTTATTTCTGAAAACATACTTGTTGGAAAACTTCAGTTTAAAGGTAGATTATATGCTACTTTAGTAAGTCGGATCGCTAGACATTGTCTTTATGGATGCAAGGTTTTTTCACTAATCTCACTTAAGGCAAAAATCAACATTTTCACTTTTCCTGCACTGTAGCCTGTGCATGCATTACAACTCATTTTACTGCACAGGTCACATTTTATATTTACCACATCAAACTGTCTCCAAACCGGCTGTGTGCAATGCTACTGGCTCAATTACGAACTGATTGGAGTTGCTGATTGGAGTTCTGGGTGTTGAGAATCTCCCGATAACCAGATCAATATACTGTCACAATATTTGTTTGTCAAGAGCAAATTTTATTGAATCACAAAATAATTTGATGATTATCAGGTCTACATACCTCTACTACATGTGCATGTTTGCGCTTTCGGTAGACTCCTTGTCTTTTCAGCATCTCGTTCACTGTGGCGACTATCACTCTATCTGCCCTCTTTTTGTAATTAAAACTAGTCCGGATGGCTCCTGGTAAAGGTTGTTGCTGTTTCTGCCTGAAACCAATGGACTGTGGTGGTCCTCTTCAAATTGTTAACTGAACACTCAGTCAGTCACCAGACTTTGGGTTGTAATTTTCCCACTGGAGCTTAACAAACCAAATTCATTGAACTTTCTTGTCCTTCGGGAAGGTGAAGAATGAAACACCCATTGTAGTTTTGGTTTGGTTTAGACAATTAATTGCAACGCACTGAACCATTTCACCCGTAGGCTATCTGCATTCACACAGTTGTTTGCAATCCTGTTTGGTACTGTCACACTTCTGAGTGATCATGGAAAATGCTGAAGAGACCAGAGGATTTTTTTTTTTTTTAACTTTTATTATTAATTTGAAATTGGTGTGAAATTTTCAAAAATGCAAGATCCTCAAAACAAGCATCTTTTAGTTAGTTTCAAAACACTTCACTTTACATCATCATACCCAACCAGTAACACAGAACAAGCACATGGCAGGTTTTTTCAATAAATCTGACAACATTTTTACGGTCATGATGCAAACGTGATCTCAGATAATGTAATGTTCCCCAGAAAAATTTAATTACAGGATATTTTAGAGAAGCTAAAATGTTGCAAGCAAGGCGTTAAAACTTGGCTTTGCTGTGCAGATGTTCAGATTTCTGTTGCCCTGTATACTTGGTTTGTCTTTACCCTCAGCAGAGTTGCTCATCAGTCATAAATACTGAAGCTGGGGATGGGGACCTTCTCATCGCTACACACCAGCTGACAGCAGATGATCCCTGTGAGAGAGAATCACCCAGATGTCTGAGCTGATGCTTTTAAATAGCAACAAAATCTCCCAAAAGATGACTGAACAGCAACATGCCTACAACCAATGCAGGGAAAATAGCTGGAGTTGGACAGAGGGACGCTTCGAGGGAGGGAAAGACCGAGAGGAGGGAGGAGTGGGGGGGGTGGACCCTGCTGCTTTGTGCTCCGAGTCACAGAGGCCCAAAGCGTCCTTTACAAGCCTCTGCCATGTCAAATCACATCAGAGTTGCTGCCTGCTCCTTCCCCTCGCTGCACACTTTGGGGCCAGCATACACTGGTGAGTGACATTGACGAAAAAAATAAAAAATAAAAATCTATATAAGCTTGAACACAAATGCACAGAAACCTTGAAAATATTTTTATGGGATGATTTCCTTGAACTCTGCAGCCTCAGTAGATGTAATTTCACAGCAACAGCTTAGAGAAGCCATATAGACATGCTGCATTCCCGCTCTGGGGTAAAAATGTTCAGATAGAAGGACATAAGTGGCTGATTGAATCGTCCGTGTGACGCTGAGAGTGACAGACGACTCGTTTTCTGAACCCCTACCAATTGCAAGATTTTTTTTCCACAAAGACCCAGTTTTTCTTTCCTCCCATTGCCGCTCCTCTATTTTCCCTGAATCTCTCCATCAGTATGTCTGACCCATTTCAGCTCAAGCAGTTCAGCACTTTTTCCTCCAATAACAAGCACAAAACCTTCCTGAGGATGAGCACACTACAGGAGCTATAGCCCTTACCGACTGTCTAGGGATGACTTCAACTACAGCAGCAGCGCAAAAGCTATACTGATGTCCTGACCCAGAGAAAGGACTCTGAGATTTTGTAATCTTGATGGTTTTTGAAGCTGCGCTTTTTCTTATCCAGGAATGAAATCAAACCGGCTGATGAGCAGATGTGAGGTAGTAGCAGCTCAATAGTATGCCTCAGTAATGGAGATGCAGCTGTGATGTTTTCAGTCATTAACATTTCACACAGGAAAAGTTCTAAACCTAAAATGATTTGCTGAAAGTGTTACTTATGAAGTGTTTTAACATAGTCTTATTCAACAGAGGCAATATATTACAGACAGCTTCAAATGACTCCACACAAAGTAATTAGATATGTTAGAAAAACACAAGCCCTTGTATTGTAATAGACCCTCACACAATGAATTGTTCAAACACAAAATCTAACAGAAGCACAAAGAAAATCTCCATCTTCTGTTAGGAGTTTGCTTGTTCGTGAAAATATAATTGTCATGATTTTAAACAAATACAACTTTTATTATAAATGTTTTATTCAGTATCACTTCCAAATAAATCAAAAAGCTCAATAAATAGCATTCCTTTGTGTATTTTTATAACCACTTCACAATAACCCCAGGGGTGAAGTGGGGCGGTGTGACTACACAACCTAAAATTTGATATTCCGTTTAGCATGCAGAGCATAAAACAAATAAAATGAGCCAACCAGTTGCAGTGAGGCAAAACTTTTGATGAGCACTGCTCTCTGTTAAATGCCTTTCTGCAGTCTGGGACCATCCACCATCCGCTGGTAGTCACCCCGGGGTGGCGCGTCAGAAATCGTTCAGCTGGTAGCCGCTGTCAGCAGCGTGCAGTGATTCTAAATGAGAGGAGCTCCTCACTTCTTTGCAGCCTGCATGAATTTATTTGGACAAAAATAATAGAATGATAGATTGCCTCATGCACCAGGGGGGTAGCTGAGGAGGCACTTTCTCCCTTCCCCACTCACTCACTCATTCCCCCTGCTGAACTAGACTGTCTGGAATAATTGGCTTCACCAGAGAGGAGGAAAGAATTCCTAAAGGGCTTCATGGTGGAGGAGAGAGTACAACTTTCCCTGGTCTTTACTGTACTACTTGTCAAGGGTCTAAAAAGTTACACCGTCACAAATGAAAAGGTGGGTTCTTTGACAGGTTTGGGTAGCTGCCTTCTTCTGAAATAAATCATCTTGTCAATTGCTTCTTTGTGGAATTCTAACCAGGAAAACAGGGGTTTGGAAAAGCCAATAATGTACAAACTGGCTTCTGTTATCAACTAAAGGCCAACCAATGAACTGAGAACTTGCCCAGGTTCGTTCCAGCCCCTCCGCCCCTTTCCATGACCCTGAACGGGATTAAGGACGTGCAGAAAACAGAAGAACGACTGTCAGTTTCAATGTGTTCAACCTGAGCTTTGCATTTACCCGTCCTGTTGACTGGCTGAGCCAGCTAAAGTGGATCTATGAGTCCAGCCACTGATTGTGTTTATGTCAGGCCCCACTAGAAAAGGGCAGTTATGAGAGTCATTATTTACACGACCCCCGGGGCAGCTCTGATCCAATAAAAGGAAATAAAAAGTGACAGGAGCTGATCTCAGTTTACCCCACGTCTGCGGTAAAACTAATAACAGGTGTATATTAGCTCATGAAGTATGCATGATTTCGCTGAGATCCAGCTTCGTCATTGGTCTGTGGTGACCTAGGGCAACCTCAGGATATTAATCCCATCCCGGAGAAGAGTCAGCTTTATGCTTTAGCCCTGCACCCAAGCGTGGCTGACTTCACCATGACCTCTGAACTCTACATTTCTCAGAGAGGAAAGAAAAAAAGGGAGGAACAACTTCCTCAGAAGAGGGTTTGATTGGGCCAATTAGATTAAAATCTGAACCTCTATCTCTCCTACCTCCATCAAATGCTCTCTCATGAGACAAAAACTAGTCTAAACAAATTATCCAATGATTTAGTGATAGCTTTTATCAGAGATTTATTACTATTTAGGACCAATACAATTTAATTTAATAAATAACAAATATAGAAAGCAAAATTCAATAAAGAAATAAAATTGCTTACAATGTGCATAAGGTAGTTGGATTTATAAAACGACATAATGTACAATGTTTGCAGTTTGTTGGATTTATTATCCTGCTTTTTTAACATGGGAGGGAAAAAAGGCAGAAACACATGAGCTGGGAATTGAAATCTTGACCTTCCTAGTCAAGAAAGACCCAATCAAGCATCTGTCTCCCTGCTGCCCAGTTTAACTGATTTACTTCATCAAAGTTTCATGAGAATCCATTCGACAAGTTTTCAAGTTATGCATTTATGACCAAACTGTTTTCTTCCACTGGCTCCAAGTGGGTTAAATCTGTGACATGCTAGTTACATTAAAAAACAATTGTCAGGTTTATGACAATTTTATCTAGTGTTCAATATGAATATGAGTAAAACTTTAATAACTTCAACACATAAAGATGTGCGGTCCCAAGATACAAAACATGTAAATGCATGTGTTTTGTACAATGCAGAGGTCAGAGTCACTGCTGCAGGCTCCATCTATAATGAATAATTTATCTGTAGTTATGCAAGAACCTCTCAAAGGATTTGGGACAGCTCACGCCTCTCAAACAGAGCTCAGGTTAATGAGTGTGTTTTTAGGTTAAACCATTTGCATTTAAAGATGTTTCATCACGCGGCGTGTTTTACAAGATAGCTAACTACAACTTCAAATGCTTAAAGCAGGCCTTTTGAGAGAAAGATAATAAAAAGTTCATGTTGAAGACTTCAGAAAAAAAGTGCTCATGATTACATTTATCTCTCATCCATGTGAGACCTGCTTCCACGACCTGATAGTCAATTTTACGGGCATATTTGATTTCAAACTTTCCGGAAAATTAAATTAGTTTGACCTCGTTTGAAAGAAGCCAATCAAACTGGAGGAGCTCTTTGAAAAAGATGTCACGTAACGTGCTGAGAACAGCTGAGGGGTGCGACTCAAATCAAATGTAATCAGGGTGGTTTTTCTCCTCCCGAGATCCTCACATCCAGCGGGCTTTAGTGGAGAACCGCAAGGGTAATTACTGTGATCAACATGAGGACTGACAAACATGAAGAAGTAAATATGTTTCTCGATCATGCTGGAGTTCTGTCACTGGGGAGCTCTGAAGGGACAAATATGGTTGATCTTTCAAATCATTCTCATTTCCTCCTTCTCCTTAAATATTACTTTTATTTACTCTGTCAATGAACTAAATCATCAGCTAAATTCCAACCTTTTCCATATCCTTGATCCACACATTTATGCATTAGTGATTTGCTGGTTTACTAATGGGCCTTAAATGTTTTTATTTTATTTTGCATATTTTCAAAAACAATATTTTTTTGCTCAGCCTAGTTTTGGATACTGTCACCTGCCAGTAAGAAGGTCCTGGATTTAAATCTTGGCTGGGATATTTCTGTGTAAAGTTTGTTCTCCTTGCACGTGGGCTTTCCTCTCACAGTCCGAAAACATGCATGTTAGGTCGATTATTGGCTCTAAATTGATTTTAGGTGTGAAACTGGATATGAACAAAGGTATTTTTTGTGGACAAGGATATGATAAAATGATTATTTCAAGTTGGAATATACAATCTTAAAGTAACAATAAAAGCCAGAATGGTATATGATTATATACTAAAATAAGAGAATCTACACAACTAATGTGGTCAAAATTCAAAGTAAAACCTCAAAAGCTGAACCTTAAAGGCAGCTCTGATTTTCTCAATCCAGTTTCCTTTCTATCTAAAAAAAAAAAAAATCAAAGAGTGGATTTTGCACGTATCCATTTCTTGATGAGTTTTGTGGTTCAGACGAAGGTTTGCTCACTTTCCCCGGCACAGCAGAAGCTAACACACACTGACATGCACATGTGGAAGACCAGCTGCCTAAACAAAGAGGAAATTAGCTCAAACTTCAACAAACAAAAGGGAAAAAGTGAAGCCTTTCTGCACTCGCCCCTCAGACTTTTCTACGTTTTAACAGCTTATAGCTACAGCTAGTATATGACAGTTTAAAGCATTTGGTTTTACATTTTAATATTGCATGCACCTTTTTTAAAAACAGTTTCAAGACCAGTTTGAATCAAACAAAAAAAAACTTTAAACTGAGACACTATTCATAAAGTTCAAATTTAAACAATTATGTTAGAAATGTGTCAGATTCTGACACATTGTAACCATAAAAACAAGGCCTTCATGTCTGGGGTTTAAGTTTTTGAAATAAAATGGAAACTTTTACCAAAATTTAAATCCAAAGCCACTGAATCCTTATCCTGAGTATAAGTGAGGTGCATGCTACCTGCGACACGTTGTGTTGCTTGGCTTTGATTTGTTTCAAGCTGCTTACATGGATGCGTGTTGTGTGGATCATGACGAACAGCGAGGAGCTGCGTTTCAATTTGGAAAGCAAGGCTGCTGAACTTCTACTGATTAGCCTTAACATTTAATGAGTAAATAGCTGAACCGTCTCCTGGTGGAGTCACAAAAGCATCGCCAGCTTCTGTGGGGTTTTAAAATAGTAATAATGAAATGTTAAAAAAAAAAAAAAAAAAATCCAAGTCTTTAGGGGGAATGTGTGCCAATAGGTAACCAATTACAAACTTCATTCATATATTTTCTTTAATATTTTATCATGATTTTTTGTTTTTTAATATAGCTTTCTTAAAACCGCCTGATAATTGAATGTAAAACCCACCATGCAAGACTTTTTTTTTTAAATTAACCTTTGTCTTTCAGAGTAACGGACAGAAATTTGATCATTGTTTATGCTGGCTTGATTAAAATGGAAACAGATGTTAACATTGGAATAAAAAAAGCACCACCCAAGAAGGATCACCATCACAGATTAAACTGTTTAAACTAAAGTCAGAGCTCTGGGAAAGTAACACTTTCTAAGTAAAGCTTAAACATACACAGATATATACTTTATATGGTGCCTCCAGAAGAAACATCAGGTCAGTGTTCAGGATATGTTTTAAAAAGAACAAAAAAAACAACTATTGCTGCATAAAAAGACATCACTTTCTGCTGTGTTGAGGGAGCTTCATAATGCAAACGTGCACACACACCACAACTCGAGTCAGGCCTTTCTGCTGCTTACATACATCGCCGGTCAGGGTCTTTGTCTGCTGTTTCCATGGCAACAGCCCACCTCGCTCCGCAGTATATTGATGAAACGGGCTGAAAAGCGTAGAAAATAGCAGGGAGAGCTATTTCTGCTCATTAGGCACTCAGCGTGCGTGGCGGCAGCAGACAGAAGCCGTTCGGAGGCTTAATATCGTTTCACGCATGGACTGTCTTGAAGACGAAACAGGATCTGAAAGCGGACTCTGTGCTGACTGAAGGTCCTGCATCAGTGGGGAAATTTGGGGAGGAAAGCTGATATTTCATTTATCGACTACAACTTCAGACTGCGTTCAGATTGCAATGATAACATGGACAAAATAAGTGAATAAATATAAATAAGACACAGAAGAAAAGGCATCATTTCTCACAGCTAAGTGTTTTACTGCAACTGTATCCACAGAGAAGAGTTGTAGAATAAAATGTGCTTCAAAATGAGTACTGATGGTTATTAATGCTCTTGTACAGTTAATATTTAGGCTTTTTTTAATAAAATTGTATCGCTGCTAAGGTTCTTTTTAAAGCAAAATAAAGGGCTAAAAAATATTGTATGAAAAAATATAAATAATTCAAAAAAGCATTCGTGAGTCTGCTTCGATTTATACAAACTTCCAGGAAAAGCCAACAGCGTCACTAAACAGACACTTTATCATGGTGCCAAATGCAAAGTGAGCCGGCATTAAAAAAATATGTAGATGAATGAATGAATATAAAAACATGAAGACGGACAGCCTCAATATTAAACACTTTAAAGCAAACAATGAGCACAAAGCTCAGCTTTAGGCTTTTTTTTTTTTTTCAAACAGTCAAAACAGCTAAAATATACTGAGACAGAAAATGTGCAGGCAAGATGGAAAAGGAGTGGCTGTCGTGTTTTTACTGGTGACTGAGTGACGCACATGCTGGCCATGTTGTGGTTGAAGGTGCTGCTGCTGGTGGCAAACTGGAGATTCAGAGACCACCAATGATCTCTGAATGGGCTTCTCAACAAAAACCCATCTGTATTATTTTGCCATTTTATTTCCTGAAGGTGTACACTGTAAAACTTTTTCATGCAAATTCAAAAATAATCTTTTTAAAGTCGCATTGAGTTGCAACATATCTACAATGTGGCATTTAGAGAAGAGGCTGAAACTCTTAAGCTTCATACAAATAAGATATAAATGTTGCAAACATTCACATTTTCTTGAATTTGTTGGAAAGAGTGCACCTGGAGCATTATGTATGCTCCTTCTTCTTTTCCTTATTATTATTTTTCTTTTGTCTGGTCACCACAGCGAGTTATCCACCTCCACCTAACTCTGTCCTCTGCGTCCTCTGTCCTCACTCCAACTACCTCCATGTCCTTTCTAACTGCATCCATGTTTCTCCTTTTTGGTCTTCCTCGTGTTTTGTAACTAATAACACACACTGTTTGCAGCTATAAGATATGTAATGAAAAATAACAAGCAAAATCCAGTACATGCCATTTATGAAAATAAATCTATTTTCATAAATATATATATAATTATTTTCACAAATTATTTTTGATAGTAAAACACAGTTTGAGGGTAGAAATGTTACACATTTTAGTGTCTATTATATGTTGTAATAAAATACAACCAAGCAAGATCTACCAGCTGAATAATGAACTATGTTGTTGTGTTATCTAATACTTTTTTTTCCAATATAATTTTAACAACTTTTTAAATTCTTGACAGGTTTACAACAAATTATTTTTTTTAAAACCTGGGAAAATTTTGGTCATAGAAATTTAAGAAAGAACATTTAAAATCAGAGCCGCAGAGATCAAGATTTTGAGTTCGTAAAATCATAATATCATTGATAGAATAATCAGATTATCATTTGGTTCACAATAAACTATTTTTCTTTCTCTGGCTTCTTTCTTTCACTTCTGTTATGTCCGTTGAACAACACTCTGTGTGAATTGGCGCCTGAGCCACCATCCTCCTAATAGGGTGAGGGTCCATATGATTGATGATTTTAGCTACGTTAGCAGAAAATATTGACTGATTCTATCTCAGGCCAGTGGAGCAGAGGAGAAACCTCCCAAAAGAGTTCATAGGAAGGTCTCAAATAAAACCCACCAGAAATGACTTCCATATCATCCACTTTCACCTTGGATCACAAAAACGGATTCCAACACTGATCTCCTGAATAGTTTCTTATAATTAATCACATAATGGGAGAACACCACTGAAGCCTTTCTTTGATGGTTATCACACTAAGCAGTTAGTCATAGTCTATTTCACTTTATTGAGGGGGAATTACTACTTTATTTACGTTTTATTTTATTCATCACACACCGGGGAGTTTTCTTCTAACAGCTGGCATTGCACATGTGACACAACGACTGTTGGAGCAGCAGCTCCGAGGCAAAACCAAACAGTCCTGGCAACACGCCATGGCATAAAACGGGCTTAAAGTTTAACATTCAGGCACACAAACTAGTGCAAAATAAAATTCAATACAGGCTCCAAGGGACCAGACACGGTGATGTATTTATATTAAACCCATGACGTAAAATAAGAGTCTTAATTTCCATGAAATATGTCCCCAAAACCTCTAATGGAAGGCTGGTGGGGTGATGGGGAGGGAGGGAGGCCACATAAAGGGAATTAACCAGCATCACAACTTTGGTTCCACATGGGCTAGTTTCCATCTCTGCCATGTAGCTGAACATCTGGCATCCAACACTCTCATCCTGAGCCACCTCCTTCTCCTCCAATTAGCAAAAACCACCCCCCTGCCGCCCCGTCACTATGTCACTGACAGCATCACTTAAAGAGCCGTTTTTCTCCATCGCTCGACTCGAAACGCTTACTGCTTCTCAGCGGTTAGAGTAGAAAGTTTTAACCCAGTTCTCAACTCAAAGAAAGGGTTAGATCTCTGGGGTACTTTAAAGCCTGCTGGGGAGGCACTCATTTGTAGAATAATGTGGGAGTACAGCTCCACGTTTCTTTTAAAAGGCCTCTATATATGGATCTAAAGACGAGCGTTTTAACACCATCTTTGGCTGAATGTTTCTGGTGTTGCAGGGAACAGTGATGTGTCCGACCACTCAAATGCATCGAAGTGAAATGTCAAACTGGGCAATTTCAAAGCAGAGTCCTTCTCTTTTGTTTTTGTTTTTTGTGAAACAGTACCTGCAGCAGAAAAAAGTCAGACTGATGTGAAATTGGGAAATCAGGGAGTTAAACTAAAAGCTCCTCAGGGCTGAAGACATTCAAGAGAAAACTTCTTTCATCTAAAAAAACTCAGACCCAAAGCCTTTCAAGCACTTTGAACACAGAATAAGTTACTTCCACACTCAGCTGCTTTTGCATGGGACAGCTTTTTACTTTGTTACTAGTTTATCAACCCAACAGAACGGGAGTTGCTCCACATATAAAAAATGAACTGATAACCTGAGTCCACCAAGAGTTGTTTCCATGTCATAGTTACTTTAGGATAAGACCAACGGAGTAATAATTCCTTCCTGATCAGGAGCAGGATACAATTAGTCACCTCAGTCCACAAAAGAACACAAATGTTGTCCAGTTAAAAAATAAATAGTGACAAAATAAAAAGGTCAAATAAATATGTGAAAAAGTGGAAAAATATTTGCTCCAACTGATAGAAAATGTTCACATTGAAGTTGTTTTAGATCGTAGAAATTTGCTCTTAATCTCAGATCACTACCTGCTATCCACTGAAGGTAAAATACTGACAACTCATAGGTACTCCTAACAACCCCACTTAAAAACAAAACACGACTCCTTTAATACTCAGTTGGGCAAAGAAGCCGTAGTGTTTTCTTAGAGTACAAATCATGTCCCAATTTGTTGATTTCTACTTTACTGTTTGACACATAATTAATGTCTTATCCCAGCTCAGCCATACAAATGCATTCACAGCTTCATAAGGTAGAGCTGTCACAACATCACTGCGTCTGGTTGCTAGAATTACAATAAAACACAATTCAGGCCTGACAGCCTACAACATAACAACCACTGAACACATCCTCCATCTCCTTATGAATGTTTAAATCAACCTATATCAGTTTTGTTTTGACAGATGCACATTAAGATACAAATTGCAAATAAAAAAAGGCAGAAACAGTTTTTGGAACCTGATGAATGCAATACTTTGCTTTTACGAGCAAGAAAGACAGATTAAAGTGATAAAAAGCACATTCTGATTTCAAGTGGTAGACACAGATGTGACAATTTTGAAGCTCAGAAAGTACAGGATTTTTGAGCCTTTTTTGTAAATGTGCTGTTTTGCAGCATAAAGTTTGTATGAGAGACAGTATTGTTCAGTACTGTAAAATGGTCAAAATGTAATAAAACACAGATAAACACATAATCCATCTGTAGAAACTCAAATCATAAAATGTGACTATTTATTAATTAGGCATCTGTTTTATTTAATTTTTTTGCAAAGCATTATATGAAAAAACTGGGGGATTTTAAGGTCTTACAGAAAGATTTTGTGCACAAAGTTAGTCCACATCAGAAAGCGCATGAGACTGCTCCCAACAAAAATGTTCAAGCCCACTGTGTAACAAGCTTCTCCAAACAGACTTTAAAAGGAACCAAACTTAAATCTGGGACTCTTTGTGCTTCTTCCTCTCATGTGCAAGACGAACTACTTTGCAGAAAGTCTGGAGCTCTGCGAAGAGTTCACGCGCGTGTCAGTCTGAGTAGGTCTCCTGCTTACATAACCAGAACGCAGTGAGGAAGTGGGCGATTCTTCCACAGACTTGGAGCAGGCCTTCTGTGGAAGGAAAGACCGGGCATTCTTTCCCAAGCTGGCACCGCTCAGCGACTCCTGCCAGGAAAGCTCCACTCGTGGATAACAAGTTGTATAAATAGATGTGCTGGTAGTGAGGCATCAGGGGGAAAGAGACAAGACAGGCATAACAAGAGGGCATCAGGTGTCACGCCTACAGCGGAGTGGAATAAACAGAGCCACGCGTCACTCTGCTGAAGGAAAGAAGAAAATGGAATAAAGGACAAAGAAAACTGAGCTTCAAGTACGAGTCCTAAAGTCGAGTGTAGTGCTTTTCTTGGCGGCTGTCGCAGTGTAAACAGCTCTGTTGCAAGTCGCTGACTTATTTAGTTCTGGTACCAACTTAATGGCCAACAAAAGCAATAATACAACACAAGAAGCTAACACAACCTGAAAAGCCAAATGCGAATAAAGTCCTTACAGTGAGGGAAAGGCAGAGAAAGGGTCGAGGCAACTCTTCTTTGAATTCCCTGTTGATTTAAAGACACTGCAGCAGCACATTTTAGGAAAAGAAAAAAGCTGCTGGGTAAATTCGTGAACGTGTGGGTGGACCGCCTGTGTTTGAGGGACCACCAGCAAAGACAAAAAAAACTAAAAAACTAAACACAGCGGTAAAAACGGACAAAAGCCCAGAGCTGAGGAGGAGAAACAGCAGAAGGAAAGGGCAAAGTCAGATCTTTTTCAGCTGACGGAATGAAATGTTACAAAAGAAAGAAAGATGGAGGAAGATTTTAAGACAGATATGAATTTCAAACTGCCTTTTTTTAATGTTTTCCTCATGTGACAAGTAGCGCCCATTGTTTGTTTGAGGAAAAACTGATGTATTTTCTGTAGAGTTAAACATCCAACAACCATGACTTCACGGTAGTGTGGGAACTGGAGCTGTCCCACACTGAAATAAAAGGCCTGTTTACTTATTACAGACTGCAGCAGCTACACTTCACACAGCACATCTGCTGCAACACATGTGCCTTTGACTGTGAAGTCAGAGTGGTGGGGACTCCAGTTTCAGCCAGAATCAAGCAGAAAACTGAGTTCAGAACAACCCGGGGGTCATTAAAGTCAGTCCTTGCTCTGATAAAGTTAAACAGGTCAACTATTACAAGGGTTTATAGTACCCGGGTTATAAACCCCTTCCATACTTCAACCCCAATTCTAAACAAGTGACAAGTGACGTTGTGTAAAATGTAAATGATAACAGAATGCAATGATTTGCAAAACTTAAAAACAAATTTCATTCACAATGGAATAATAGTAAGTATATGGGGGGGGGGGTTCTAAAAATGGTGAAATTTAGAATGTGATGGCAGCAATACTTCCTAAAAATATTGTTACAGAGCCATGTTTATCACTATAAAGCCTCCTTTCTTCATTTACCAACAGTCTATAAACTTCCGAGAATTGAGGAGAGCAGCTGCTGGAGGTTTTAGAGGGACTGTTGTACCATTCTTGTGTGATGGATGATTCTAGCTGTTCAACAGTCCTGGGTCTTCTTTGGATGATTTTTTTGCTTCCTGATGGGCCAAACGTTATCAGCTGATGAGAGGTCTGGCCTGCAGGCAGGTCAGTTCAGAACCTGGACTCTTTTACTATGAAGCCATGCTGTTGTAATGGATGCAGGATGAGGTTTAGGATTGTCTTGCTGAAATATGCAAGGTATTCCCTGACAAAAATCCTTCGTCTGGATGGGAGCATATGTTGCTCTAAAAGCTGTATGTATTTTTCTGCATTGATGGTGCCCTTCCAGATGTGTTAGCTGGCCATGCCACAGGCACTAATGTGCCCCCATACCAACAGAGAGGCAAGGTTTTGAACTGTGTGACAAAAACATGCCAGATTGTCCCTCTTCTCTTTATAACAGAGGATTTGTCTGGCCAAAGAACAGTTTTCCACTTTGCTGTCTTCTCTGGACCAAAGCTCATCGAAAATGGACTGAGGCAGAGTTTCTGGGTGGTGTTCACATCTGCTTACTTCTTTGCATGATAGAGCTTCAACCAGCATTTGTTGATGGCACATTGAACTGTGTTTACAGACAGTGATTTGTAAGTGTTCTTGTTTTTAATGTGATGCTGCCTGGGGGCTGAAGATCACAGATCCAATACTGACCTTTGAACTTGTCCTTTGAGCACAGAAATTTCTCCAATTTTTTCTTTAGATTTTTGATATTATGAACTCTAGATGATTCTGCTATTTTTAAACTATTTTCAGATTGGTGAACTTCTGTCCATCTTCTCAGAGATTCAACCTCTAAAAGGTTCTTTGTATGTCCAGTCCTCTTACTGACCTGTTGCCAATTAACCTAATTAGTTGAACAAGGCTCTTCCTGCTGATTTTATTTGCACCACTTTACTTTTACAGCCATTGTAACACCTGTTCCAACTTTTCAAAGATACTATGTTGCACTCATCAAATTCAAAGTTACCTGATTTTAAAAAAGGAACAATAGCTTAATATTATAAATAAATTATGGATTTACGAGATTTACAAATCATTACACTCTGTTTTATTTACATTTTACACAACACCTTGACTTTTTTAGAATTAGGGTTGTATATCAATCATTGTCTATTGTGAACATCAATTAATGGTTTATTTTAGTTCAAAATGACAAAAAAAATTAGATACACATTATAAAAATGAGTTGATTTGACTAATTGCTGTATCCTAATGGTCAAATTGTGAGCCCTAGTTTACAGTATTCAATGAATGGTTAAAGGTTTTCAACAGTTTGACTTTTAATGAGTCTTTTTTGTTTTTTTAGGGACTGTGGTCATTTGTTTTGAACCAGGAATAGCTGAACCAGGATACTGCTACTACTACTGTAGTCATGTCACAAAAAAATTATTATTGCACCCTTATAATTGTTCATGTACAGCAGGGCAATTTAATATTAATATCCCTTAGGTGAACTAAATGATAAGCTTTTCTGGCTAGATTTAGATTCATAACTTGTTTCAGTGGCCAAAAGATCAGTTTTAATCTACAGTGAGACAGAGAAAAGTTCAGCTTAGTTTTACAAGCAATGGCAGAGTGCAGCCTTATCAGCACGAGTACAACAGAGATACAGCTAAGCCACTTACTGGCAATTACAGGAATGGTTACACACACACACCCTCTCTCTCTCTCTCACACACACACAGGTTTACACACTCTCTCATTGTCTGTTTCTGCCTTAAAATCATCTTGAACTCAGGGAGACCTCAAGCAGCCTTTGAACATAACATCAAAACTTAAGAAAACAAAAGTTCATGGAAAAAGTACAAGTAATAGGAAATATAAATTATGTGCTCTTTGGTTATATTTAATTAGATGAACACAAGCCTGAGGCAGTAACTCAAAAGAACTAAACTCCTCTAAGTTTAAAAACAAACAAACACTAATAAGTGCAACTTTGTGGGTTTTTGTTTTTCAAAGATTCACAAAGTTTAGGTCTGAAAGACAGAATGGGTGGGAGAGAAAATAGGATACAATAAAGACATATTGATTTTGTTTTTTGGTGAAACTATCTTAACTAGAAGATTTTTCAGATGTATTTGTGTTTTAGAAACCATTATTACTGAAAAAAGTAAAGATTATACTTGAAAAATAAAACTTGATGATGTTGAAAGTTGACAGTATTTCTTTGTCACCCGAACAATCAGAGGAATACAGTGGCCTCTAGTGGTCAAATAAAAGACTGCAGGTTCCACACTAAATCTTTCAGCAGCACTGTGAAGTTTTCCTAACTCAAAATCAAGCACTTCCATTTGTTTGTTTGTTTTCAAAGCTTTACATTTATCTGCATGTAAATAAAACCACTATGAAAAATGAAAAGAAAAAGAAAACAGGAAAAATGCTAATGGGATTTGAAACAAATCTCCTGCACAGTTTTGAGAGTTTTTTTTTCTATTTCTGCTGCATGATGAACTAAAGTGGTGAAATATTTCACCATATAAATTTTCAATTCTGATTCAAATTATTTAAAGAACCTGCAGCCTTTAAAATAACCCAGTATGGGTGCAAAGTTGGAGAATGATCATGTCACACAAATTCACTGTATACAAGCCAAAACCTCCAGTAAAAATAAATCAGACTACAAAAAGGATAGTTCAGCATTTTGACCCTGGAAATAAATTGAAAAAAAATTAATGAAGATTTGCAGGGTGCTAAACTCTTCCATTATTCACATCATCAACTATGTAAGACGTTTAACAATATCTCCAAACTGGCCAAAATGTCTTATTAGTTTTACAGGTGATAAAACTAAATTAACAACATAATTCACAAATAGAGATGCGTGAAAGGATGAAAAACACGAGCTGAGATGAATGTTAGAGGTCACACTGACGGAGAGTGTCACCTATTAATTTCAATGCAGGTCACATCATCACAGTGAAACAGCCTCAGCTCAGGGTGCCACTTTAATTCAATTACCCTCTCTGCAAGTCCTCAGTAATTGNCTTTCCAGAAAACGCCCTGAAATCTCTCAGCACTTCACTAGACAGAATAAAAAACCACAGCCTTTCAGGAAAACAGTGCATCCTCATTTGCATAACTTTCTGCTTAATTAAGACATTAAATATGATCTTTGGCTCTGAGCGCACATATAGGCTCATATTCATCCTTGAGCAACGAGGCGCCCGTAACGTGATTAAAGGCTGCCGGAAGACATCCGTGCATGGCGCGATTTCACACTCTTTGTTTCTGCAGACAAAACGGATTAAACACCACTGAGTCAGGCTCATCTCTGGAATATGCTCAGCAGAAAATAAATAAATAAATCAACCAGCTCAGAGCTCTGAGGGGAGTCTGACAAGGAAGGGAATCTATATATAAAGTCTAATCCCATACTGTAACATTTTAAAATCTTTTCTAGATTTATTTTAACTCTAAAGACAAGATAAACAGAAGCAAGTATGGCGCTCTGAGACCAAATCCAGTGTGTGTGTGCTTTTTCATTTTGTGCTTTTACTGGTAACAAAAAAAGTATTTCTTTAGAATTCATTAAATTATAAGAAAAGTCAGAATATTTAAGCTGTCAAAAAATGTATTTCTATGAGCGTCAAATAGAAAAATAGAAGTTTGAGTAAGGGTAGACAATTTTCTTCAGGTTTTACAAAAACACTTTTGCATTTTTTATTTTTTTTTAAATATTCTAGTAGGAATACTACTACTACTACTACTTTAGCACCATCAGCGTAACCACAGTCTAAGCTCCACACATACATTCAGTAACTCAGATGTTGTTCAGTTTAGAAAACGGCAAGAAACAAAACAAATGGCATCATGCAAATGTATAGAGGTTTAATAACAACTAATGTAACATTCTTTCACTCTGGCATGTTGTCTTTGAGAAAGAGTTGTTGTTTTAAGCCTGAAAAACTGTACAAAATGGGCGCTTGGATGAAAACTTTTGCCTCCTTCTCCATAATCTGTGCTCTACGACCAAAGTCACAGCTGATAAAGTCTCCATTATTAATAGCTATTTGACAGAACATCACTTCAAAAATGACCAGACTAGTCCTTCAGGTGATAAAGTGACGCCTAATTTATGAATGTTAGCTGAATATTTTCCATTTCAGAACGTGGGCAAGGTTAAAAAAGTCATAAAAAATAGAAGAAACAATTATTTAGTCAATAGAAAATCCTAAAAACAGACAACAGAAAGCCACAAAAAATAATCATATCAAGTCTAATCACAAAACATTTTTCCCCTCTCACTGTTGCAGGCTACTCAAAGAAAATATTTCTTTGTCGTGGACCAGATTGGTAAGGTTGTAAGATGTGGTATGAAACAGCAGTGATGTTCTTTGTCCACGTTACTGCGCACAGTCAACACAATACTGCTTTTAATCAATGAAAAAAAAAAAAAAAAACAGAAACATCCAAACTGTTTTTGCATTTACTGCAAAGAGCCAAACTATTTTAGCAAACCAAATTTCCTCTTTGTGAAGTCTTTCATTTGTGGTTGACAAAAATAACCACTAGGTGGCAGCAAAGAAACTCATAATGGAATTAAAATGAGACCAACCCAATCTGGACCAGAAATGCATTGAAAAATTGCATGTTTTTTATTAATCTAATTATACAAATAAACATATTTAGCTTAGCTATTGTATTAGCTAACAGAACAGTGTGTCAAAGTATAAAAAAGCTGTATGAATCCTGATTTAGATGGAAAACAAAAAGTCCCCTCGGTTTAAAAGAAGATGTTTTCATCATTTCTCTACACACCACCAGGGTTAAAGACATCATGTGGAGCAAATGTTTGTAGTAAAAAGAGATAAATAATGTAGGACATAGAGAGGAGGGGACCTACTCCCAGGACATCTCTGCTTTGATAGCAGAGCAGACGGAGAGAGGAGTGGGCATTCAGGCTGATCCCAAACCAGTGTAAAGTGTGCAAGAGTATGGTGGCAAAAGAGAGAGAGGTCACTCAACAAAAAAAAAATTAAAAAAAAAGAGACAACAACAGCCCGATCCATTAGAAGATGTGTGGGAAATACAACAACTGAAAGGGGCTTCCAGCAGAGAGTTGTTCAAGCACCCCATTACCTCATTCTACCACACAAACACATTCACGCGAGCCTGCCAAGGCCCCCCTCCTCTCCCTCTCATGTCAGCGTTCACAGATAGACGGGGTCTCCGCTGCAGGACAGAACCAATTAAACAGCCCCGGTGATGTTTCAGTGCCAGCACGCTTGGATAAGCAAGACAACGAGACACAGAGAGGGCGGGTGACGGAGTGAGAACAGAGACTTGTAGGGAGGTGGAGGGGAAATCAAGGTAGTCGTGGAAACCAGAAAGCAGAGCAGAGGGGGGCGGCGCTCTAACCCTCCAGTGACTCTGTATGAACCCTTGTTGGCTCTTTTTACACAATGTTACTTGTGGTGGGGGACAGAATGCAATCTCAAATGTTGGAGAGATGTCTTTTCATACGCATGCACTTGTTACACATGAAGCTATAATCGTCCTCGCTGACACCTGCGATTAATGACAGCTAACTTGTGCGGCGTCAGATCTGTGATCAGGTAACAGGACTGAGGTCATCAGAATGTCATATTCAAAATGTACAACTGAACCATAAGCATCCATCTACTTGCCTTTGTTCAGGATTTGTATTCTTAGTTTTCTGTGAATCATCAGCAGCAGCTCGTAAAAACACTGACACATTTAAAGCCAATACTTTCACAATATTGCATTAGAACCTTTTATCAGTAATGTTGTGAAATATTTCAGGAACAGTAATATTAAAGCCATAATAGCTGTCAAAATATACCAATTTTCAAGGTTTTTGATTGGAATGTTTTGTATGTGTGTAACATTTATGATAAAAATAACCACTAAATATGCACAACCAAAGGTCTACTGCATAATTTGTAATAAATGAGCACTCAGGTTTTGTTGCCAACAATTACAGGCCGTTTCAAGGAGGACACTTCAGACGGTCTCGGCATGTGACGGATATTGAGTCAGTAAAATAATCCCTTGGTGTAAACAGAGTCAGAACAATGGAACGATCAGGCTGAAAGCTAAAAGTTAGAGTTCTCTCTTCTTCTTAAAAAGAAACTGACTAAAAGCTGTAAGGATGAGAGTCGAATGAAATAGTTTGGGGGGGGGGAGAAATCGAGAGGTGGAGAGTGCTAAAGCAAAAGTTGGGGCTGAGATCAAATGACGAGCTGTGCTGAGATATTATAAACTAACGGGAGAATTTCCACAATGGATCATAACTAATTGCCAAATTTAGTTGTAAACAAAGGCAAGAAATATTTGCTGTTTCATAACACAATTTTTATGAAAACCCTGATGAGTTTGAGTTACATTATTCCCAAAATAATCATTTAATGGTCTAGCAATTGTGTTAAAAGCATAAAAATTCAACTTGAAAACGCTGAAAAATGGCATATTTTGACAGCTATTATAGATTTTTAACCCTAAAGGACATTAACAGTACATAAGACTGTAAAGTAAATGAGGAAAGTTACGTTCTGATTTATTCTGAAACATTGTGACTGCTGTTTTCCTGTAGATCAAAGAAGTTTGATTAAAAGATTTGTGGCGATCAGTAACATTAATGCTGGTCTGTTTGACTGCTGCTGCTGTTTTTTTTTTCCTCTGGCAGTAAGACAGATGCATGAGATTTGGTTTAATAAAATCCTTTCTGTCCTCCCAGGGCTTTCAGAAAGTGAAGAAACACAAGGCACAAAAGCAGAGATAATCACATTTTGAAACATCTTAGTAACAAGGGCCTAACGGTTAGATAAATGCAGGTAAATTGCACAGTTAAGTATTTTCCCTTTTACCTTCTGTTCTCCTGTTTTTGTCTTTTTGTGTTTATTTTTTGGCTCGCCACATCTCAGCCTTTTCCTCTTGTTCTTTCGTCTACTCTTTTCATTTTTTTCTGTTCCTCCCTTTTGTTGTTCTCCTTCCCATTTTATTTTGTTTAGCATCTCTAATTCTTTCCTTAACCCCTTCCATCTATTTTAGTTCCTCTGTTTGAATTTTATTAGACATAAGCACAGTAACTGTGTGTTTTTAGTATATTTATACCTGATATTTTTCACATTAGCACCAGTTTTATTCCAAAATGTCTATAAATCCAGCTGTAATGCATCCCACAACTATAAACCTATTCTTAATAATTGGTGCAATAAATAAATCAAGGATTGATGTCAGTCACTCTGTTGCATCAAAGTACAGCTCCAGTATTTACTTGCTTCTGTACTTTGATGCAACAAAGAGCTGAAAGTGTGTTTATACGTTGGAGTCACGTGCAGCAGAGTTGCTCCTGAGTACCTGATCAATGCACTTTATGTTCTAATGATTTGAAGTTAAAAGAGTTGCCTTAATAGCTGGCATCAGTCATTACAAATCTGTCTTGCAGCTAATGATTATAAGATTTCCTGAGGTTTGATTGCAACCAGGTAACCCCGAGGGATTCTGTGTGGATCCTCGATCAAATGACACACCACATATTTTGTATTAATCCAGCATAGCGCGTACTGTTAATAGTGCTGCACTTTAACATAATTAGATCATGCTGTACTTCTGCTGTCTGACATAAATGTGCATTTCTTACATTTTTTAGTGTCAAATAAATCGGAAAGCAATTAATCAAAAGAGGATTTGGACCATATTTCTGGGTGCTGCAGTTTGACTCATCTGTATCCAAACACCAAGCATGCAGGTACTCTATGTTCTGAACATTCAGAACTCAGACCGGCTTGGCTTTATTTGTTTATTTCTGTGGCGTTTGGTAGGGTTGCTTTCCCTCCTATGCTACCTGACATCCCAGTCTGCCTTCCATTGAAGCACCTGAGCACCTAATGGGGATCTGCTGGCTGGTGCCGTTGACATGCTCTCTGCAGACACCTCCCTCCCCTTCCATCTGTCTTCTGTCGAAGACTGCTCAATGACAGCTCCATGCAAGTGGTGAACACACAGCTGGGGCACGCACACACACAGCTGGAGCACACACACACATCAGTGATAAATTCACAGCAAGGCAGAATGCCAGAACTACCCTCCCAGCTCCAGAGGAATATAAAAATCTACCCAGCCATTTTGTTCACTTACAGAAATTGCGGCTCATTTACCCAAATCAACCAATTCTTAAAATCTCCTATTAAAACAATTATTAACTGGCAGAGAAGAGAAGAAAATTGCTGAAAACACTTTTGCACTGAAAAAAAATCCAGTAAAATATATAGCAATACAAAAACACAACGACAATAAAAACAAAAGTGAACCAAAACCAAAAGAGATGTGTCATTCTTTTAGTTAAATATGTCAGTGGATATATTTCCTTCTGTTAAAAGACCTTTGCTAAAGGCACTAATCCAAACATTTCACGGTATAAACAGCAGAAAAATCTGTCATCGGGAGAGAAGCACTTTAAATTCAGGAAAATTATTTCAAGTTTTTACACGCAAAAATGATTTAGTCCCCCTATTTATTACAGCATCTACAAACACAGCATCATTTCCATTAGGAGAAACACTCCAGCAACACAGAGCCACAGTTTGTCCCATTTTTCTCCACCACAGCTCATTCCTTGGATAATAAGATCGATTATTTACAGCTGCAACTGCACACGCAGCGTGAAGTAACAGACGGCTCTTTGTGTTGACTGAAAGTTGGCTCATAAAAATGTTTTTATCACAGTAATCCAGCTGGACAGGTTAACATCTTTCTGCGTAGACAGAAAAGCACAAGCTCCAATGCAGAACCCGAGTGTCCTGGATGTGCAGCGCATTTGAGCTCAACAATGACACAGTGATGACGGGGTGAAGAAATGTCAGAAACACGGCCCCGTGAACTTCTGTTTCAGCTGGAGCTCCCGCAGCACAGAATGCCTCGGGGAACACGGTAATAAGTCAGGCTCCCATAATTATCTTAGCAACTCTGCAAAGGTGAAGATCTAGTCCACTGTTCCACAACTTGCTCAAAAGTCCCTCTGAATCAAAGGTTCTACAATCCGTCGAAACCATCCTTCCAATACACTAGAGGCGGGGTGTCCAATCCTGGTCCTGGAGCCCCACTGTCCTGCATGTTTTAGTTGTTTCTCAGCTTTGACACTTGACTTGAATAATTGAGTGATTACCAGTCTTCTGCAGAACTTGAAAACCTGCTGAAGAGAAGCAAAACATCTAAATCATGCAGGATCGTGGCCCTTGAGGACCAGGATTGGACACCACTGCCCTAGAGTAAACTTTCCCAGGGAGGGAGAGAAGTGTGATCCCTCAATAATTGAAACACACTCTCTGGCCCCCAGACCACACCAGTCTGCCACTCCACAGGTGTTGTCCTGGTTTCCCATGCAACCCTGAAGAGACGTGTCAACCATGACAGCCATGCAATGTCCAGAGCCTTCAGCATCTAGGGATATATCTCATCCACCGCTGGCGTCCTGCAACCAGGTAGCATTGTTAACTACCTCTGCAACTTCTGCAATGGTAATGGACTCGCCTTCCATCCTCCGAGTCCTCAGACTTCGGCTCCTCAAAGGTGGACATGGTGACCAGATGAAGGACATCCTCAAAGTATTTTTTCCACCAGCTGACAATATTCCAGATAAGTCTCAGTAATGCTGATTTAGATGTGGGAAACAGTTTTCCCTATGAATTAAAAAAACAAAATCTTCACTTCCTTAACTTCCTTAGGTGCATCTGACAAGATGCCTCTTCCTAATTTTTGCATGTATTTATCTAAATTATTTCCTCTCATTTTACCGCTTTTTACTGCTTCCAGTCTTCAAGTTCCTCTGCTGTAAGGTTGTCTTGTCCTCTGGCCCTAATGAATAATACAAAAAAAAAGCGAACCAAAGAACTGGCCGAGGGACCGTGGGACTGTGGGACTCATGGAACAACAGATGTCAAACACAAACATCTGCATGAATTTCTGAAAGATTCCAGGATGATAAATCCCAGCACTTCAGGTTATATTTGATAAAAAATTAAACCTTTGTACTGCTTTTCTTTCACTCTCCCTGCTTTTTTTTTCTTTCTTTTTTTTTTATAATTTTCCCCAGTCTGTTTAACCTATTCTTCAACATCTTCCTCCCTCCCACTGATTGTTTACTTGCGTTTTTCCTTATTCCCCTATGACTTTGTAGCAGTCTCCCTGTTTATGCTTGTGAGGAGTTCCCTTGGAGCATCCCCTCCACCCTAAATGGGATTACATGAAATTCCCGATGCCAATCCCCCTCCTTTTACCTCCCTACGCTTCCACACATCCTATACTTTCCCTCAAGGAAAAACACAGCACTCCATGAAAGATGAACAAAAAGAAATCCAATTACTGCTGTGAGAACCTAATCACATTTAACCAAAACATGGCCTCTTTTTCAGTTTTATGTAAACAGGGTCTCTTTGTTTTTTCTCCCTGACAAGAACCAAAGTAACTGCTACCTCCCCGACTTTTCCATTGACTCCATCTGGCTGCTTTTGTCATTAATTTATAAGTGCTGACACCAAATTATTCATTTTCATTGTTCGTAAACAGCCTGACGATTCATCCAGATAAAATTCAATTTCTCCAGCTGACAGCTCAGGCCTCTCCGGCTCTCCGTCCTTCTCTTCCCTCCCGCCCTGCTGACAGCCCGCCGACTTTTAATGCCCAATTGATTCTGTGGCCTTTTTGTTCTGTAACAACACAGGCAGCTAATAAATGGGATGGCCTCCACACTGCGAGCCTGTGACCCTGGATGGATGACCCTGCTTGGCCAGATATCAGACAGCAAAGGGAGGGAAAGCAGAACGGAAACCCCGAGAGGTGTCTACCATTGGTTTGGTGGGGAGTGAGGTAGAGCTGAAAGAAATGAGGGCAGAAAGTGACGAAAAAGAAATACAAACTCAAAGAGCCAAAGTTTTCCATTTCTTCAAACCTAAACCTCTGAGATGTTCTGGCCTAGTTTACTAATAATACAAGTCTGGAGCTCTTGTTATGTGCGAGTGGATGTGTGTAATGATGTGGACATAATGAGGACAGATTAAGGTCATTCGGGCAGTTGGGGTGGTGGTACACCTGTAGGGGCTGCAGCGGGCTAAAAAAGAGGAATGATGTATTGGAGATAGGACAGTGCTCACGCAGTCTGTATCAGACAACAGTGTAACCCAGAATTAGAAACAAAAAGTCACCGTCATCACCATTATAACAATGATCATCATCCCCCATTCATCATCACCTACATCGCCCTCACCATCATCATCATCCATCATCCAAGTTGGAAGGGGGAGTGTAACCGGCTGAACAAATATAGGCAGGGTGAAGCGACGAAGTAATGTCCCTTTGCTGTGCTGAAACACACTGGAGACAACCATCCTCCTAAAGTGGAAAACTGCTGGGGTTTTTTTTCATCACAGTCTTTGTTGTTTGGAGCTTATTGCTCTGCTGTTTCTGAAATACAATCCTCTGAGATAATCTCCCATGTTTCTAAAAAACAATTCTATTTATTTTCATATTGTCACAGGGTACCATAAACACAAAACTCAATGGGTGAACTAAAAGGTAAAACATGCTTATTGTTTCATTCCTACAATACTATTAGAGTTACAGGAAAGAAAAAAATCAGTGTTGAAGAATCAAAACAAAAATTGTCTTGTGCATTTCACAATGGAACTCTGAGTTTTAGTTAGAGATTTTGGTGTTAAAATGGTTATTTTTGTCTGTATGCATCAGATACATTTTGCTTACTCGGTGAGTAAGGTTTTCAGGTATTGTTTGAGGAACTGAAAGAACCAACTGTGATCATATTGAGACATGACTGGGACATAATTGAGACACTTTGGGACTAAATTGCAACAAATAAATTTGCATGTCACTGTCAGGACTGTCGTGCAAAAGTCACATTTTGCATTAAAGTACATTTGCAAAAGTGTCACAAGTACCAATTCAGTGTGATTCTGAGAAGAAATTAGCATATTTTCTCACATTTTCTGTCTCCAACTACTAGTCACAGCCTAGTGAGTAACAAGCTTAACTGTGGATGTTAGTTTTCAACTTAACATAGACATCTATTTATGGGGTATTGTTTGCTTTATGTTTCTTAGCCCCCCAAAAATATTAAGGGATATTTCTGATTATCAATTTTTAAAAAAAATAAAACAGGAAAGTGAACAAATGAACAAATCACTGAAGAAAAAGCAAACCTAAACATTTTGACAAATTATGTTTATGTTCTAAATTATGTTTTTAAAAAATTCTTCAAAAATCAATTCTTTCACGATTTCAGCAAATTCAGTAAATTATAAATCTACCTTCATTTGTACAGTAGATCATATTTAACATATTGATCTCAAACATGCACCATGTTCTGATTTTTTTTTTTTTTTTACACAATTTATTTTCTGTTTTTCTTCAAGGGCATCCCATCTATAGACTAATCTACACGAGTCATCTAGTTCACATCAGGGCCGCACAGCCTCTGACGTAAAGCAGTAAATACTGTCAGAGTGGCATTTTGAGCAGAACTGTCCCCGCTGGGCCTGAACCTGTCACAGCAGACAACTCCACTGATGTCAGCAAGAAAGTAAGTCAAAGGAAACAAGAGGAAGGGGTGAACACTACAGGTACACAGGTAAGTAAAATATTTAACATAGAAGGTCGAGCAACACTGCGCACAAAATGGGTTTCGTCATCAAGGGCAAAATCTGTACTCAAAGCAGTTTTCTACGAGGCCGAAACTTTCCAAATGAAGGCAAAATAAACCTTATCTGACTTCTATAATCCTCAAAGCACCCAGAGGAGATGAAAGCAATGACGTAACCTGTCTTTCGAAATACTCGTTTCACATGAGACCGTCCTTTGGAACCGTCACAGCTCCAGTTAAGTAACCTTATTTGTCAAGGCCTCAAAAACTGTAAATTGCAAGAGACAGGGGCGGTGAGAAAGGAATGAATGAGGGAGCGAGCGGGAGAGCAGGGAGTGAGGCAGGTGTGGGGTATTCCACAGTGACAGCGGGCAATGTGCTGAGCTCAGTCACAGCTGTAATGTTTATCAGAGTGGACATGCCGGGCAGCGATGCTCAGAGATCATAACGGCAGGAATTTTAAGCTTGATATTACCACTGATTCCCCTTTCTTAAGAGTGCACAATATAATTTTAATATTTGAGCCAAAAAATGTGTTCTGTTATTTCAATTCCGCTTGAAAAAACCCCCCATTAAAGTCTTTAAAGTAAATGACTTGTGTCAGCCAGAGCTGCAGCAATATTTCTAATGTGTTCCACACATAAAAAGCTTGCATTTGCATATTTATCACATTTGATGTTTAAAATAGTTCTAAAAAAAAAGAGTCCCCCGCAGTTTAATCAAGCTAATGAGTGTTTAGAATATGTTGAGTGCATGTATTAACTGTGGAGAAGTGGATAATGCTGATTGAAGCTCTAACATTTTCTTCACAGTGAAAACTACAGAAGCCTCTGACGAAGTTGAGGTTTCAGTGAGGAAAGATTCAGAGTTTGAGACAAGCATTTTTCAAGCCTGCAGGCTGTGAGCCTTTGATATTCATACCGCAGCACCACCTCAAGGTGTCAAACTAAGTTCCAGGCTTAAATGATGTGTCAGCTACCCCGATCAGCAGTAACCAAACACGAATGCGACACGGATCATGACAAAGACAGGAGTAAAATGAAAGCCCCGGCATTTCTTGAAGGAATGCATATCACCCGACGCCTTTTATGCCAGAGTTTTAAACTAAGACTTTAGTCAAACCCTTGAAAAAAAAAAAAGTTATGCACAATTTCATGTGATACTGCAAGATGTCAGGTTCAAAGTATTTGTTTTAAGTTATTCTCAGCTACTACCACACCAAGTTTTAGCTCAATATCTGTTAAACTGAGGTACAGCCATTCTGGTGTTGGCTAATCTTGATTAGCTGTGGCAGCCATCTTGAATTGACTCCAAAAGTTAATAAGTTGTCAGTGTAAATACTGGAGTATTTATATATAAGTTGTCAGACTAACAATTCGTGCTAAAGTTTTAAGCAAAGAATCTGTGCAATGAGTAGCGCTTGAGAATATGCCTTGGGGATGACTGTCAGCTAATACCCCACCAAATTTTAGCTCAAAATCTGCAAAATTGACTGACTTACACCCATATGTGTGTTTGCAAAATCGATTTGCTGTGACAGCCATCTTATATTGGATTAACTCCAAAAATAACCAGTAATAGATGTACATCCAATGATTACTTTCTGAGAGGTTCATTAAAATATATCTAATAGTTTTGCCAAAAGGAACAAATGTGCACATGGACACACAAACACAGTCAAAAACATTATTGTCTATCTATGGTATGCAATACAAAGGGCTTTGGTTTCAGAATTGTCTCTGTTTTGGATTTAGATACTGTTACACAATGCAAAAGCCAGTGGTTGTCAAAGTTCATATATTGTACCTATAAACAAACATCTAATCTTTGAAATCCATCAGGGTCTTGCAAATTCATAACCCTGCCTATTAGGGTACACATCAGTGGTAAATTTCCTAAAACATGAGCTGCTTCACCTTCTTCTCTGTGCAGCACCATCACATCTGAACAGTGCACAGAATGTCATTTAATGCAGCAGTATAAAAACCGTAGCACATCTGAAATTGGCATAAGTGAGATAAAATTGGCAGTCAGTGCGCAGACAGGCAGGCAGCACTACAAAGGACTGCCGCATCTGTGCTGATGGGGCCTTTATGGAGCAGGGCCACAGTGACGACAGCACTTACAGCCTCATAATGTAGCGATTAGACTCAAATAGCACGAGATCCGGTGACAGCGCTGCTCTCTGGGGAGCAGAGAAGTTGTCAAACAGGCCAGAAGAGCGTTCATAGAGCTGCTGCTGCAGCCAGCGGCCGGAACCGGCAAGGCCTCCGAGCCTGGGGCATCCACCCCCAAAACACCGAGCACTTTTCCCTAAAGGAGTTATAAATCACCTGCTTCCCGACAGCAGCAGCGTCAAGAAGAGTCACCTTGGGTGGAGCTGCTGGCTTCTGCGGTGGAAGACTCGGTAACAATTCCCTTTCCTACTTGTATCACCATTTATCCTCTCACACACACTTAGACACACACTCAGACACCATATGCAGAATTCTCCCAGCTCAGCAGCTGTCTCCTTATATATAGTGTGGTATCCTCTTGGCTGATTATAAAATGTGTCACATTATAAAAGCCTCTATCTGGCCTGAGAAGAGACACATTGATGCTACGGCTCAGCCTTTTACGTCTCTGTAAACTGTACACAGAGGATAATGGAGCTGGAAAACATAACAGGTGACAAAACGTGTGGATAAATGGGTTACGATGTAAGCAGCCTATCAAATTCTCTCATCCATGTCTGACAGGTTGATGCCCTCTGTCCGTCACATACCTTCGGTCACAGAACCGTAAGAAAATAATGGTTTTATACAGTCTGTTTCCATCATCGTCTTTGCTTTTGCCGCTGAGACAAAAATTACACTGTTGGAGGGACTGAACGTGTCATGTGATGCATTTTTTCTGGTCAACTGACTGTATTTGTGTTAAAGAAGATTCTGTATTTTCCACTGTGGAGACAGTGAGTTGCTGGTAGAAAAGTGGCGCAACAGTAACACTGAATGTAAAAGAAAAGAAAAAAATCATGCAACAAGAAAATGAAGGAAAATTTCTTGAGCCATTTTAAATGAGTTTGTAGGTACTGAGCAAAAGTAAAAGCAGCAGACGAATACGAATCTTTACAACAGTTTGGTTATGGCTAAGGAATAAAGGTTGCACCTTTATACATTTTATTCACAGGTATTGTGTGAGCTTTAGGGACAAAACTGATAAAAATTGCTTACCTTTTCATTAAAATAAGAAGTACCCACAGTGGTCACTAAAATAACTTGAAAGTGACAAAAGTGATAAAAGCAAAAAATTATTGAAAATCAATGAATGAAAACCATCCTTTTGACAAAAAAAGATGGCACCTCTAGAAAAGAGTTTAACTAATTTGCTTACAGAAACATGTTAAAATAAGGTGTGTCCTGTAATCAGCATCACATATGTCTTCGGTTCTGTAATCAGTCAGTCAGTCTGTTTAAAGGGTGAAAAGTAGTCACAGGGCTGTTTGGTATCATGGTGTGTACTACACTGAACATGGACACCAGAAAGAAAATTTTAGACATCATGTTAAAGATAAAGACTATAAGACCATCTCCAAGCAGCTTGATGTTCCTCTGACTACAGCTGCTCAGATTATTTAGACATTTAAGTCCACAGACTGGAAACAACCTCCCTGGATGTGGCAAGAGGAAAATTGATGTCAAACTGAAGAGATGGATAAAAAGACACATATCCATTTTTACCTCACACTGTATGACATCATGTCTAAGGTTTAAGTTAGTATGTTTACTGTAGGACTTCCTGCTGGTATTTATTGAATATAAATACTTTAACAGTAATTTACAAAAACATTTTTTATTCCTGATTTTCTGTCATAGAATCAATGACAGTTGTCTGGAAAGGGTGCTCAGCTTTCCATCTCCAGCTGAATGGCTGTTGATTGAACATGTCTGAATTTGTGTCTCTAACTCAACATGCAAAAAGATCAAACATTCCTGTTGTTTAATGTGTGAGACATGCAGCTTGTTGAAATTTGTCATTTCGCTCTCCAGGGAGACATTTATTGGGATCTTTGCAGAAGTAGATTTTAATTTGTGATACTGAGGAAGTGAAAGAAAAAGGGAGTTCACATTGACAACAGACTGAAAGATGTTTTGTTTTATATATATATATATATATATATATATATATATATATAAATAAATTTACCCTGAACAGACTCAGATTTTTTTTGTGTGAGGAGTTTTAGAGTTTGTATCATTTTTACAAGTAGGCTGTTGGCAACATTTCAAGCAGCACTCCAGGCACTTAAATGGTATGAAGTTATTTAGCTGAGTTGATGATAGAGTAAACTATAAACTATTTGGAAACTGATTGCACTGAGTCCCATTACTAAATAACCTGTCCTTAAAATGAGCCCTAAAAGAACAGACTTCCAATGCATTAACAACACAGAAAATAGTTTTGATTACTAGGACAGCTATTTTGTTAGGGGTAATATCTCACTGGGCTGGGACTGTTAGAGACTAGTTGACTACTCAGAATTGAGAGAAAATAGGCAAATTTTCTTGTGCAGTGTCGCTGAACTCTGAGTGTTTGCGACCAGCAACTCGCGCGACCACATTCTGAGTGTCCAATTTTTGAAAATCATGCCCTATTTTTGTGTGCATGGCTTGCAAAATTGGATTCTAGGCCGTACACGTGCCCACCTCTGCTCATGTCATACCCACCTCGGCAGCTGCCCCTACAGCTCTGATGTTTTCTGTCAGAAGGAGAGCTCTCATACAGCTTCGGTGCTCAAAAATTTAAATTAAGACAAGTTTGAGAACCCATGAAAATGTTTCAAGACATTTGAGACTCCCTTGCAAATTCTGTTTGCCAGTGAGATACAGAATAAACTGTTTCTTCCCATTTTTGTTTCCTACAAAGTAAGGCCTGCATTTGGCTTAATGCACTATTTTAATAAACACAGATGAAAACAGATATTTAGATAAACTGTCTAAAAAGACCACCTGTCTGACTTTAAATCAGACTAAACATCTCTCATTTTAGGTCAATTATGATTTCCTAAAAGATTTTAATAAATATAAAATCATTCTAAGAAAGTAAATGTCTTACATTTTTGTTTCATTATTGGTAAAAAGAGCACACAAATATTAAATTCCTAAAAATAGCTTGTAGATGTGAGGAGCTGAAAATTGAATTACCACCTTCAAGCAGCTGATAAAGAAATCACATGACGGTAAATGTGTTAATTTATTCAATTATTCCACAAAAGTGATACTGTACTACTAAGCCTTTGACTGTGTTATCTCCAGGGATGTCTTACAGTTTTTTTCTTCATATAACCAGTCTGTGTGTTATTGTGAGTTTTAATTAAATGCAGCTGCAAACTCACTTCAGCCAGAAACGTGTCAGTGGAGAAGAAAATGTCGCCAGAGAGAAGATAAATTAAGAACAGATCCATTCGCTGTCTGCTGTGCTTGATTTTGTCTTTTATTTTAATTTTTTAACAGCTAAATAGATGGGAGTATTAAAGCAGGCAGGCTGTGAATCTAAAAATAATCATTAAAAAAAAACCTGATTTGCATTTGTTTGACACAAAACACTAAAGCAGATTTTACTTTCAGATCTTTTGAAAATAAATACATAAAAAGCAGTCATACAATAGAATATCTGCGGGTTTATGAGCTCAACTTCAACCCCCATTTTCCGTTAGATCTATTCTTGTTTCTGTCAAAGAAACTGAGTCAATGTATTCATAGTAGCCTCAGTCAAGTTGGGGGGTCTAAAACGCCAGAGTTTTTGCAGATCTCTCAGCATCAAAGCTGCCGGTTTCCGAAGCTGCTTTGTATTGACACAATCGATCAGAAGCTGAAATTTCTTCTCAGCAGTCTGTGCTGTACTCGGTGGATGAAGTTTCCTTTAACTGAGGAGCCTAAAATAAATCCCACACAGGGACTTCTCTGATAACATCAACTGGAGCTAGCTCTTTGAAAGTAAGCAGCCTCAGACATTTTGGAAAAACAAAAAAAATTGTTTCTTTCTGTTTAGGTCTGCATGTCCTAAAATATTTGTGCATGTCTGCATGTACTGCTGTATATTGTGATCACTTGATCTTCCCTCGCTGTGCGTACTTAATACTTTTAGGCACTCTTCCTCGTCAGAACTTGTCCACTTCTAATAACTGTGATGCCTCCTTCATGCTGTGACAAGGAGCATCACAGAACGTAACACAGGATGCACTTTAAACACGTCAGTCTTCTTCAATAGTCAAGCCCTGAATGACTGAAAACAAACTATTATTTTAGCGAATGGTTCAAAATGTGACATAAAGTGACAACGGAGAAAGAGACAAAAGTGGAGAGTTTGACGCTGAAGTTATTCTTTGGAAAAATATTATTCTGTTACTTAAGGTTTCAAAGTATAAAAAATTAGCACTAATTAGTTAACTGTTAGTGTTTGAAATCAATTAATCGGATGAAATTTCAGAAATCACCGGTTCAGTCTACAGATCTTTAAACATTTCTCTAACTGAAGCAATCCTGAGTTTAAAACTTAGACAAAAAATATCCTACTTAGACATGGATAAACAAGTATTTCTAAATTAGAAACTATTGTGATCAGGCATGAAAACCAGTTAATAAACTAGAGGGCAACATAGATGTGTAGACACATTTTATCATTATTATCAATATTAATTAGTAGTAGTAAACACATTTAAAAACCTGAATCTTTTTAGAATATAATGAATGGTAAATAATAAATCACCTAATCTTTGCTTTGTTATATTAAAGGTATTCTGAAACTCCTAAACAACACGGCAGTGACTGACCTGTTGTGAATTTTTACTTTTAGTTCATCCTTTTCTTGTTTCTTTTCCTAGGCTTCATTTTGTTGCATTTTTAACTTGGCTTTTTGTGATCCAACTGTATTAAAATAATAAATTACAACAATAAAAGAAAGCAGGGGGAAGAAAAATGCTCTACGACAACCTCTTATATGTTCACATTCACTGCTTCCACATGTGTCAGACTGTTAAACATCGAAGTCCTTCCTGGTGCCCAAAGCAAAATAAGAAAGTCTTTGAGTGTAAAGTGATATAATAATCAAAAAGGAGTTTTCATTTTCAGACTAAATCACATTGTTTGTCTTTATGGACTCAGTTTGCAGCAGTTCCAACACTACAATAATATGACCCGTGGTGGCAAAATGAATCGCAATGAGGAATTTATCAATAATAAGTTATTATTATTTTTATTTCCTCCATCTCAAAAGGTCCAAAATGATTAACAGTTTATTGAAATTTGATGATTTATCAGCTGGCTTTTTTACAAGAGTGCAAGTTTGAAAACTTGATTTTTATTGGTGTGGAGTGATGTCATCAGGATTTCCAGTCCTATATTTAAAACAGGGAATCTCCGAGCTTTAAAGTGCCGCAGATCATTATACAAAAAGATTTTTTAGGTGCTACGGCAGCTGGCAGAGATAAACTGTCAAATTCAAAGAAAATTAAAAGGATTATTCCTGAAGACATACCTGTTAGAAAACTTTGATTTGAAGGTAGATTAAGAAGATTATTTGCTATTTTAGTTACTGGGATTGCTAGATAGTGTCTTTATGGGCTCATTTTTATGCAAATCTGAATTACTCAGTCTGAATCAATATTTTCAAGTGTTTTGCGCTGGAGTCTGTGTTTATTCCAACTCATTTTGCCTGCATGAGTCACATATTGTGATCTCGTTACCCTACTGTTTATGCAGAGTTAATTAGATCAATTCAAATGTCACAGTGTAACAATGAGGCTTGCTGCAACAGGGAAAACAAGTCTAATGAACTAACTGCATGTTACAGATGCCACACTTAAGTACAATTAGAGCAAAGTCAAACAGGACATCGCAACAAGACTGGGAGGCTCACTGCATCAAAAGCAATAAAAAAGCAAGCCTGCACTTCTTTTTGTGCATTTGTGTCAGATTGAGTTTTACATTTGGTTTATTTAAAGAGAAAATAAAATAAGATATAAAAAATAATGATTTTTCATGCATTTTCTTTGAGTTAAGCTTTATCATAAAACCCTCCAGTGGTCCGTTTCTCTAATTTAAAACATTAATGATTTGTTTTTAGAGTTTTTGCATCTAAATCCTGAAGTGGGGTGATTGTGTGGGCGGTGTTACCTCCCTGGTTGGTGACGTAGAAGGAGCCGTGGCCAGCTGTGGGAGAGCGCTGTAGGATGCTGAGGAGGTTACTGTCGCAGTGTTTATCAGAGAAAGTGCAAGCAGATAAAGAAGCAAGTTTTTTTTTTTTTTTTTGTGGTCTGGTGTGATGTTGTTGGGACTTCGAGCCCCACATTTCACAAGGGGAACCCCCAAGCTTTACAATGATGTCACACAGTCTTCAAGGAGTTTCCCATCCGGACAGCAATAGGTGGCTGGTGTCTTTTCGACAGGCAGTATTTCAGGTGGTCCTCTTTTAAACATTACCTGCACAGTCAGTCACCGGACTTTAGCTAAACTAACCACATCCATCAAACTTTCTTGTCCTTTGTGAAGCTGAAGAATGACACAGCGGTTGGAGTTTTGGGTCGGTTTACACAATTAATTGCAACGCACTGAACCATTTCACCCCCGCACTGTCTGTATTTGTCATTCATCACCTTGTTGGCGTTCTTGTGTTTGGCTCAGAGTATGTCACACTTCTGAGTGATCATGGAAAATGACAAAGAGACCCTAATAATTTTTTCAATGTTCGATTATTAATTTTAAATTTGTGCAATTTTTTAAAACAAGCATCTTTTATGACTTTCTTTTGATTTCTGTTAGCTTCAAAACACGTTTCATTTCCGCTTTAACTGAATTCTTGTCAAGGAAAAAAACAAACCAATATTTCATTAAAAACGTGTTTTAGAAATGTATTTCCTTATCTGAAAATATTAAATTCAAGTTTACATGGGCTCCAGAAAACTGACGCAACTGAAATATATGCTGTAGGCTGTTGATGAATAATTGACTTTGTGTCTTTGTGCTGTGTGAAATACTAGAAGCACTATGTACATTATAAAACAAACAGGTCATTGGACATGATTTAGATCAGAACAAATTAAAACAGATTTTAATGGAGCTAAGTTTTTTCTTTTTTTTCTGAGTCACCCTGAACAAAACCTCTCACACAGGCCAATTAAGAGGAAAAAAAAACACACACACACACACACACAAGACAAAGCACCGTTTCACCACGCACATGCACAAATACACAATGTAAGCCTCAGTTACCATAGAGACAGGGCTCTGGACATACTGAGGATTTATTAAAAAAGCCTCTCTGGCAGCAGTACTCCCTCTCCACCCTTTGAGCAGAGACACAGAGCATCACTACTCTGCAGGAGCAGGAGACTTAACAGAAACAACATTCAGCCTGGCTTCACACTTGTCATGAGGCTAATAAACAACTTTAAAGACCAGATCCTATGGCAGCGATAACATTACAAAGGCCAGAAGGGAAGCTTAAGGGAAGTGTAGGCACACAACTAACAGGGAGGTTCTTGGTTTTTGAACAAAGTCGGATTAAAAAGAAATGTGTCTTTAATCAACAGGGTCCACCTACTGTAAACCAGGTGAGGATCGCTGCGGACAAAAAATAACTTCTGTTTTTATTCATAAAACAAGACATTTAAATCATCTGTCTTGGCTTCTTAATGGGGAAGAAAGTGAAAAGAAAGTTACCCAACCACTAAGTTATGGGGGCATTTTTAAATAATCCTTTAATAATCCATTTTAGGACTGTCGAGCAATTTATCAGTTAACCAGAATTACTGTCTTGTGGTGATATTTATCTTGTGGAGCACACCTTTTCTATAGAATGACGACTATTTTAATCCCTAAAATTTTAAAGTTGTAATGTACTGACTTGTGCTGCAATATTTAAAATACATAAATGAGTGAAGTCATGTGAAAAATGGTTTTGGCTTTGAATAGTTCATTTTTAAATCGACATGAAAATATATTTAAAAAGTACATTATAGCCTAAAGGAGAGTACCATTGTTTTTGTTTTGCAATTTTTTTTTTTCATTGATAATCTCATAAAAACCTTTTTTTTTGTTGTTTTCTTGTTGTTTTTTTAGTCTATATTGCCTTTGTATAAATAAAACTATTAAAGAGGTAATAAAGAAATGATGTGATGTATGGTTTTAGAAATATTCAGCACTATATGAATATTCTGGTGTATCATTTTGGAATTATCCAGAACTGCTGTCTTGTGATATTCTTCATATTGTGGGCAGTTTCTGCTGTTCTACCAAAAAAAAGAAAGAAAAAGAAAAAATGATTTTTTTTCTCCCTTTTTTTTTAAAGTTGGAAAGAACTTAATTAAGCTCCAATCACCTCATAATTGTTGCTGCAAATTTTCAAATTGTCTGGGGTCTCTAATGCTACATTTACACTGCAGGTCTTAATGCTCAATTACAATGATTTTGCTGAGATCCAAATAGTTTGTGTGGCTGTTCACATTATAATTTAAATGCCACCACAGTCAGACTCCAGTGTACAGCCCTGAAGCAATGTGCAGAAGAAGATGTGAGGTCACATGCAGCACGCTGTGTTTACAAAAGTAAATATGGATGCTACACATGAGCGTGTGTGAACAACAAAATTATTGTCTGCCATGCTTGTTTCGTCCAGTGTTTATATTTGATTTTTCCGTTTGCTCCTGTGCAAAATTGCACTTGTGGGATGGGATTAAGATACTGAAAGTAGAGGAGAGAAACAAGCTCAAGTATCGATCCCATCATGCTAATATTGATATGATACTGAACAAGGTATCACATGTTGGTGTAGATTCTCAGTCATCTCGTACATGGCAAATCTAAAAAGTACCAACATTATCAATATTTGGATTGATCTGCACACCCCTACTTCAATGATTTAAAAGTCAGCCTGCAGTGTTTGTTTTATTGATGATGCTCTCACTTGTATACATTACTAAACAACTACTGAACATTCAATAATTTCGATAAATGTAAAGCAGTATGCTACTTTTGTTACTCTTGCCTCATGCAAAACGCAACAAATTTGTGTTGCATTTCCTCTACTGGTTTTTTCAGTCAAGCAAACCAAACTGCTACTGAAATCCCAAACAACTTGCATTTATTACAGCAAGAAATACTCCAATTCTGCTAGCCTGGGTATCAGTCTGAGTGCCAATGCAGCTCAAGGAGTCAATTTTAAAGTTTATTCACCACAGAGACAAATGAGCTTTGTTTTCTGATACTGATACAGGTTTGACTTTAGTTAGAAAATGAGTTCGGAAATGGGGGAAGAACAGTAACTAAAACTACTATAGACACATTCGAGGATGAAAAGATGCGATGAAAACAAAGTATTCCCTCACACTCTGTTCAAAGATCAAGAGAAAAGAATTTAAGCACACGAGACACAAGAGAAGAAAGATAAAAGCAGAGATGACGGATGCTGGGTGGATGGAGGGTCCAGCGGAGTCTTGACTCCAGTGGAAATCAGTTTCCTCTTTGTTTCCCTGAGGCTGTTCCACATGAGAGCTCCATCTCCTTGCCGCTTCTTTCCACGAAGCAGCGGAGGGCCAAAAAACAAGCCCGTGACATTTTCCAACCAGAATACGAGAGCACAGAGGCAGCAGAAACAGAAAAGACATGCTGTCCATTATTTCATGAACATTTCCCTCCCAGCATGAACCTGAAGAAAGGGTTACACAGGCAAGCACGGGGATGAGTGAATGTCAGGAAGCGCAGAGGAAGAAATTGGAAGTGGAAATGGGATAAGATAAAAGACTGTCATTCCCTTTAGTGAAAAGATCAAATAGGACCTATAGAGGACATGAAAAAGATGATGAAATAGGGCAAACGGAAACATAACTGAAGACACGCAGAGACCGAGGGGAACGGCAGACAGAATTAATGTGACTGCTGCTACCCATTTGTAAAATCTTCAGCTCACCTGAGACTTTCCTGGCGACCCCCACTTTCAGATTATCAGCACTCCCCACTGCCCCGTGTCTCCTCTGATACGTTCATCAGGGAGCACGCTCCCACCTTTGAAGTTGCCTTGCATGCATGAATCTTTTCATGAGCACTGCCAGGGGTCCCAGCCGAGCAGCCCAAACCCAGAGAATGGGACAGGGAAGAGGCTTCGGGAAGTGGGACTGATTTATATTCAAGATCACACAGACACAGATGCTGCACCTAAAGCACACCGAAAATTGAAGAAAAATCCCCCCACAAAGAAAAATGAAAAAAAAAAACTATCAGAAGGACCAGCAGAGGGGAAATGGCACAGCCCTGCTGATTTAAACCAACAGGGGACACCGCCTACATGTTCATATTTGTGTCAGCATATGCAAAAATCAAACACAAACACACACCCTCAGTCTGTGTGTGGGTGGGTGGATGTGGAGGTGGGGGGGGACGCCGGGGAGTGATTGAGCCCCTTCCAGGCACAGGTAACTCTCTAATAAAATTAGCGTTGGAGTTCAATCAGCCTCGTCTGCAGAATCGAGAACACAGACGTCTCACATTTCCTGCTGAGGACAAACCTTTCTCAGAGACACGGACTGTAACATTTTTACGATCTCAATTTTGTAGGCATGATAATCTGTTAAAGTTAAAATTGAGACTGAGTCAGAATAATCAGGTACTTTATAATCGTTAAAATTTTCTTTTATTGTCTATCAAAAGGAATAGTAATGAACTTGCAATGAACATCTGCTGCTGCAACAGAATATTTATAACAGAAGCTTTTATTGCTGCAGTATAGTAGGGATTGGCAAATCTTTGATCAGCCACAACTGAGATCAGTCCAACAACCAAGGTCTGCTGATATAGTCTCCTTTTGGTTTTTTTTAAACGAAGGGCAATTCCTACAGGATATTTGTAGCCAAACATAATGCAAAGTTGCTGATTTGAGATTACTTTGATTGCAAACCAATGAGTTACTTAAAACTTTGGAATATACTGACAATTATTATAGGTTTAGGTAGAAATCTTAATCATGGCTTCATTGTTTTATATAAAATCCTCAAGTTGGTATCTCAATGATCTGTGACTGTTGGTGACTAGTTGAAGACTAAAAATTGCTGAAAAATTGTGAGATATGGAAATTTCCATTACAATCTCACTGAAATCAGAGCATTTGCCACCAAGTGACCAGCGAGCGATGAGGTTTTGAACAGCCAGTTTTTGAAAATCACGGCCAATTTTAGTGAGCACGGCTCACAAACTCATGTTCAAAACTCATTCAAAAGGAGTCTGCGACCTATGCGAGAAAGTTGAGAACCGCCGCGACAGCCGCAAACATTCAGGAGACTTACTCGTGAATGTCATTCGTTGCAGCCCAGTGAGATACCACCTTAATGCAGCAGCGAATAACAACATTGAGAGAGAGAGAGAGAGAGAGAGAGAGAGAGAGAGAGAGCACATTTTTGTGAATTTGACATATCACTAACGAAGCCTCTGCATCAGCAATGCTTATGGCACAAATCCAAAATAAGAGACGGAAGCTTCGCAGCACAACTGACCTCCCAAAGCGTCCACTTTGGAATAATAATATAATATGAATAAAACAACATATTTCTTTAATTAGTGGGGTATCTGTATTTAACAGCTTGTAGCAGTTTGTTCAGTAATGTGCTGACTGTAAAACACGTTTTGTACTAAAATGGTGTGAATAATGTGTTTAAGCCTTTGTGACAATTTGTTGTGACTGGTTGGACAATGAGAAATATTTTCAATTCCAGATGAACAATCCTGAAACCTTCGCCCTATGATCTTCTGGTTACTGAAATGTTTCTGAAATAAATGTTTTATTGTAAATAAATCAGTGTGTGGGAGGTTATTCTGCTACTCTAGGTTTGTTTGTGCTTCTCAAAGTGAATAATCAAGTAGCTTTTTGCAACTTAGCGACAGCTGTGAAAGAAAATACATAGTTTCTTCTCATTTTTAAAAAATTATGCTCAATGCTATACTTGTTTAATAAACCTACATGTCAGCTTACCATCTTGTCATGATAAGATGTGAAGAATCATATATAAAATCAGCATGCATGGCTGGAAAGCAAGATTATAGTTTTTCACCAGTTCAGATCTTTTCAATTTGTCATTCCTGCCTCTGAGAGCACTTTGATTTAAACAAGCTATATAGATAAAATTGCTTTGCCTTGGCTCTCCTGCCCTCTCCCTGCCTCTCTTCTCTCTCTTTATTGGTGTTGACAAAAAAGTGAAGCTGTCAGTGTGACATTAAAAGGCAGCAGGAGTGGAGATCAAGGTGAATTTTCCACTCTTTCCTCTTCTCTAAATTATGCATTTATTCAGTTTACTTTGCTGTTACTTTTCTGTTTTTATTTGTAGCTGTTCTCTCTCTCAGCCGTGGGGGAGGAATCAGCTCCTCGGAGCATCCAGATGGTGTCTACAAAACGGTCATTAGGATCTGACACAAGAAGTTTCACTTTCTCTTCCTCTGTGTGCTATTTCAACAGAATCAAAAAGCCTTCAAAGACGGATCGATTATTTACCTCCTCGCCTTTTCTGCTCCACATTATGTTAACCTGTCCCACCCATGGGACCCCCCACCCCAACACACAGACGCAGATCTGTTTGAGGCTCATGATCCACAGTAGAGCAGCATTGCTCAGTTTTACAGCTGATAAAAATACAAAACAAAGAAAGTATGTCCCTCCTTTCATAAATCCAAAGAACTGTCCATTTTTTACATACATATATATAATATCAACAAAACAGTGATTTTCTTAAACCCTTAAAATATTGAGGCTGTCAGACTTTGTTGGAGTTAAACGAATTGCTTTCGGCTCAAACAGCAGCTTCCAACATTGCAGAGCAGTCAGGAATATGACAATAAAACAGCAGAGATTAGTAAAAGAAAATCCAAACTACTGCTTACCAAACTTTGTTCGATACCATCACTCCCGGCTCGACTGAAACAAAAGTAAGAAAACGGAGGCTTGAAAATCTGCAGCTCCTTCCTGGTCCAATCAGTGACATCATTGTTTAGATTCAAACCTTAGCCGACCAATTACCTGCAGCAACTGATGTGAACTTGGACCCGATAACTGGAATACCAGTTTCCTGTTCAACCATTAAGACATCATGTGAAATGGGTTGAATATTAACAACCACACGGTCAGAAGCAGAGTGGTGGATCACATGATGCAATAAAAAAAACCAACACAAGCAAAGAGCTAAACTCACCTGCTGCTAATCAGGACTCTGAACTCCACACACCTGAGGCAGCACTTGATTTGAACTTCTTCAGGTGGAAAAACTATACAGTGCTTTTGTTTATACAATTAACTTCCATTCGATGTGACAAAACATCACTCATTAACTCTCCTTCAACCTGAAAACTATCTTTTTGTCATGAAAATACTGAAAAGTAAACCCTAACTATTAATAGACGTGACTTATTAAACTAAAATTGGCTGTAAAGATGTGATTTTTCACTTAATTAATGTGTTTGTTTAAAATAAGGGCAAACACACTCACCGGCCATTTTATTAGGTACGCCTTGCTAGTTCCGGGTTGGAGCCCCTTTTTGCTTTTAAAACTGCTTTAATTCTTTGTTGCACAGATTCAACAAGGTGTTGGAAACATTCCTCAGAGATTCCGGTTCATATTGACATAATAGCATCACGCAGTTGTTGCAGATTTGTCAGCTGCACATCCATGATGTGAATCTCCTGTTCTACCACATGTTCAAGTCACTTAAATCCCCTTTCTTCCTCACTCTGACGCCTGGTTTAAACTTCAACAAGTCGTCTTCACCACATCTACATGTGTAAAGGCATTGAGTTACTGCCTTGTGATGGTCTTATTAGCTATTTGCATTAACAAGCAATTGAACAAGTGTCCATAATAAAGTGGCCAGTGAGAGTACATCCTTGTTCATTTTTCACTATTGTCATTTACAAACTTTCAACAGCACTTCATGCATTTTTGTCATACATGTGATGGTAAGTCTTTAGAAAAAAAGCTGCAGTTGGGCTTTAAAGGGTAGTTCTGCTTTTCTTAGTTTCTGTGTAGAGGTTATAAGCAGTCAGTATCTTACCTGCAGTAGACAGCAGTCAGTTAATTTGCACTGTATCACTTTTGCATTAGATGGTTATTTACATAAATGTATATATTTACACTGCAAAACGAACTGTGTTAAACATACTGCATGACTGTCTGATGCTAAAGTAATGCAGTATAACAAATAGCATGTAGAGTTGACTTGAACTGCTACATGATTTGAGTTGTTTCAGAAGGTTGAAGTCTGCTGTGTAATAGGTAGCTGTTACCTTGATTCCTCATTAGGAATTCCTCTTAGACTCCACAAACTGAGATGACTGCTGTCTACTGCAGATTAGATACTGACTGCTCATAACTTCTCCACAGAAACCATCAAAAACTCCATCTTTTTATTCCCCCACTTGTTCCTGTTCAGCATTAGCTGGAGCTGGTGCTGATCTGAGTGGTCACTGGATGAAAAGCAAGGTAAACCCGGGATAGGTCACCAGTTTGTCACAGGGCTCCACAAAAACCCTAATCCTTTATTTTACCAGTAAAGTCACAATCAAACACTGTGGACTATTTCTTGTTCTCTTTGCATGCAAATTATCATCTTTGCAACTTCCACAAAATCATCGAATTTCTATAGAAATTTTAGACATTAAACAAAATGTACTGTTATTAGAATAACATTTTTAAATTTTTACTTTATTGATAATACCTGCACATGATAAAGCTGCTTATAACTAATGGATTATGGAACAAAACAAGGTTTCTTCAAAATTACCGTTCTTTTGAGAACAAACTGCTTTCTATTCTCATCAGTAGTGGTTCAGAAGAACCTAAGGGGGTCGAGGTGAAGCAATCAGCCAAACAATCCTGGGAATGTGCAAAAGACAAGCAGCTGACCTTAGTGTAATATGCTCCAGATAATTAAAGACATGCTTGGTTTTATTTAATATTGATTTCTGATAATTAAAAGATCACTACCTAATACACAGCAAATTCAAAAGTGTTAAATGTTTTGGTGTTAGCAGACTTTGTGCAAAAGCAGAGTTAATTTTACACTTATAGAGTCACATTCTGTTCATGTAACTCTGGGATGTATATTATTAGTAGTTAAAATCCAGTGTTAAAACAAAGTGTTTCCGTATCAAATCTAGAGGTGTTAAAATGGAATCAACAACTCTTTACTTCT